>NC_140181.1:46311174-46730965 GCF_963971535.1 Notolepis coatsorum | reverse complement strand
AGAGAGGAGAGAGAGACTCTCAGTGCCGTCAATTGCAAAACGTAATCAAAATAGACAGGTCTGTATGCTTGTATGGCATTATACTTCTCTAGTGTTTTATCTTATTTAAAATGATGAGTCAATTCGACATATTAGGATATTTTGTGTCGACGACGTTATTGCAAGATGAATGCAATGTTATCGGTGTCATTCACGCCATGGCGCAAACAATAGACTTATATGCCATTTTATGTGTAGGGTGAGAGCTGGCAAGTCTCTTTCAAACACTATGTCAAAATGTATGTGAATAGCATATGCTTGGCTTATACACTATCACACCACACATTTAAGCACAGACTTGAACAGAAACAATTTAAAAATTTTCTGCAAATTAGGCCTATATGTGCCTCCCTTCCCAGTGATATGGACCCCATGCAATTTGCATACAGGCCAAACGGGTCCACTGACGATGCGGTCTCCCAGGTACTGCACAGCACCCTCTCTCACCTTGACCGACAGAAGGGGGGCTATGTGAGACTGTTGTTCATTGACTATAGCTCAGCGTTAAACACCATAGTCCCCACCAGACTGGTGGACAAGCTGATCGAGCTGGGTCTGAGCTCCGCCCTGAGCGCCTGGATACTGGACTTTCTGAGCGAGAGGCCCCAGGCGGTCAGGGTGGGGGGTCAGACCTCCAACACCATCACCCTGAGCATCGGGTCCCCCCAGGGCTGTGTTCTGAGCCCCCCTGCTGTACTCACTATACACACACGACTGTGTGGCCAAGTTCAGCTCCAACTCCATAGTGAAGTTTGCAGACGACACAGTGGTGGTGGGGCTGTTCTCGGACAACGACGAGAAGGCCTACCGGGAGGAGGTTGAGGTACTGGAACGCTGGTGCCAGGACAACAGCCTGCTCCTGAACATTGGTAAAACCAAGGAGCTGATCGTGGATTATAGGAGAGGACAGCAGGAGACACACACCACTGAGGATAAACGGGGCTACCGTGGACAGGGTGAGCAGCTTTAAGTACCTGGGGGTCCACATCTCAGAGGATCTGACATGGTCAACACACATACCACCTCTACCACCTGAGACAGTTAAGGAAGTTCAGAGTATCTGGGAAGATACTCCAGTCCTTCTACTCCGGAGCTGTAGAGAGCATCTTGACTGGAAACATCACTGCCTGGTATGGAAACAGCACGGCACAGGACAAGAAGGCCCTACAGAGAGTGGTGCGCTCAGCCGAGTGTACCACGGGTATTGCACTACCACCCCTGCAGGTTCTATACAACAAGAGGTGCAAATCCAGAGCCTGCAGAATAATGAAAGACCCACACCACCCCAACAACAGCCTGTTCATGCTGCTGAGGTCAGGCAGACGCCTGTGAACCCCAGCTACTAGGACAGAGAGGCTTCGGCTCGCTTCTTCCCCCAGGCCATCAGAGCCTTGAACACTGAACTCTCCACACTCAAGCACACATGAGCACACACACGATACACACACTGTACACGCTCACACACTAGCAGCCACTTTAACATGAGCAAGCACACACTCATGCTGCACACGCCCACACTTATGGCCACTAAGGAAAGGTCACTTTAAAAATAGTATAGTATAACCTGAGATTGTATAAAATAGCAATGTACAGAAAGACCCAGTGCCTCATTCGTAGCTAACAGTGTATGCACTACCACAGGACCTAGCAAGTCCTCCATGCTCTGTAAATAACTTGTGTACAAATACCGATATGCCCTACTATGTTACTGTTTATTGCACAATGTTTTATTGGATTCCATTATATGTTGTTATTACTGTATTGCACATCGTTGCGGGCAAGACCACCCGCATTTCATTGTATACTTGTATGCCGTGACAAATAAAACTCTTGACTTGACTTGACTATTTCCCAACAACGTTTAACACAAAAGCCATGTAATGGCACATGTTGATGCTGAAATGCCAGTCATTTGGTTGGGCTCAAACTATCCCAGAGTCGTCTTGACATTGTGCAATTGGCAATAGCTCTGAATGTTGCTGTTCCACAAAGCCATCATCCTTCGGCACAGCCCTATTACATAGCTTTAGGTGACCAGGTGAAATAAGTTGCCATTCCTGCGTCCAACTCTGTGTCCTAGGGTGTGAGCAAGGAGCGCAGCATGAGGCTCCTGGCCCAGCAGAAGGATACCACCCACCTGGCCCAGCAGATCCACCACGTGCTCAACTTCTGCCACTGGGCCATCTCCAACGGCAGCAGCACTGCGCTGCTCTACAGCAAGAGGCTGGTAGGTCGTCACACCACAGGGTCTCGGGAGGCTGAACCCTTCCCATACGACGTGCTTCCTTTTCCAAATTTATATTCTTTGGATGGTCATTGGGCCTGGTAAACCTTAAGATGGCTACCACAGAATGTTTGACGACGCCATCTTCGAAGTCTAGTGCTGGTTTTGTGTCTTGTCGATCATTGTCACGTTCCGGCGGCAGTTGTGTTGAACATTACACAGTGTCCACATGGGAGACACTGCTCGATTTCTTAAAAACATTATCAACATTTTATTGAAGTCATGTTAGTTGTACTGGTGGAGCATCTATTCAGGTTATTTAACCCCTCTTGTTCCAACAAGGGACCTTTGTCTAGTGTATTTTACCATCGACTTGTCCTATCATCAGCCGATAGTCGGCAACTGAGCACTTTCCTGTTGCAGATACTGACTAGTAAGGGTGTAAACCATAATCAATGCATGCATTGTGATTAGGAGTTTTTAGATTTTTTACAACTCAGCAATTCCATATTTGAGATCGCAAGTTTCGCTATGTTATTATTCAATTCAGTTACCTATTGTTGATATATGATACAGCTAACATTGTTGTTACAAACATTTCTAGCTAATCACAAACTCATACAACCAAAATGAGGTTCAGTCTGCTGTTTGTTATCATTAAGCTCTGCTTAACACATTCAGCGCCAGGCCCGAGATAAGTCGGGTTAACTCGCCATCGCTTGAGCGCCAAGCCTGAGAAAAGTTGGGTTTTAATCGTTATTTCTTTTATTCGCTATATCCATTCATAATTCATCCATCCAGCCTGATGTTATAATTGGGAATGGCTCTGAGATCGCAAACGGCCAATACCACCGCCTAACGCCTTGCGGCCGGTATTGCACATAATTGGAAAGCCTCTGGTTTTGGCTGTACGCTGATCTAAGAAGTCCCATCCAGGGGGAGCTCCAGTAGCTCACCGCGTATCTCGGCGCTATTGCGGCGTCGGGGACAACCGTGCGCGTCACGGATCTGGGGTACACGAGTTCGACTCCCGGACTCGCCGTATTTTCTCAGTGTCTTTCCCCCCGATCTATACCCTATTCAACCTGTTTCTGTCGGTCGTGCTTGACCAGAAAAAGCGATAAACGCTAAAAGAACCAGCTGACTGGTCAAAGTTTAAAAAAAAAAAAAAAAAAAGTCCCGTCCAGGTTTTCCTTCTCGGGCATGAGTAACGTTATAACACATGGACTGGGGACACTCGAGCACCGCCGGTTCATGTGTTTTGGTGGATGAACGTTGGACACACGACCGCGATCAGTATTTGGAATGGCGATCAGATAATTGGATTATTCTTTTTGCAGTACATTATAGACGAGGTAAGGACTAGGGATGTCCCGATCGCGTTTTTTTGCTCCCAATCCGATCATGTGATTTTGAGTATCTGCCGATACCGATCTTTCCCGATCCAATCTTTCACATTAACCAATTTGACGCATTTTTGTCAGAAACTGGCGAAGCGAGACAAAGCCCCTCTGTTCACATCCCCAGTAGCAGTAGCAACAACAAAAACAACAACAACCATTCTTAAATCATGACCACGTGAACTAGAATAATTTTAAATCGTAGTTCAGTTTCACAACAAGAGACTGATGAAAAAACGGGAGTGTGAAATAACGTTACACGTAAAGAACATAAAATGATATTGTGGTAAAGAAAGATTGCTAGCTCGTTAGCTGGTTTATTAATAGCTAGCTAATGTTACCTAGCCTAAGTGCCTCACGCCAGTTAGCTTGTTAGCGAACGACACAAGCTTAGTTAGCTTGCAGAGAGTCATGAAAGATTCACTGCGAGGGCTCTTTTAGCTAACGCTAGCTAGGCACGTAGCTATACATTACAGTAGCATCACTTCACTGTCTGCCGAGCTAGCGTTGGATACCAAGCAAGCTAACATAGGTAACGCTGGCGCTAGCTGCAAGGTAGCTCTATTATTGACGCTATCATATAGCTCCAGTCGAGCGCGGCGGCTCGCATTACATTCACCATACGAGAAATATTCAAAGTTTCAATCTGTTTGCGCATTTAGTATACCTTCACAGTGTTCGACTTGCGTAATGATTTGCTCCATTTTGGTGTGAAACGCTGACGAATAATCCTCACAAAGCGAATGTTATCCAATATCCAGGTGAACTTTCTTCATTCAAACGAGGCATTCAAAACAGCTGTTTGGCACCAGCCGTCCCCCATTCCTTTGCTCGCTCTAGTCACATAACGTTGAACGTCCGCCTTGCAAACATTGCAACTGGCTATATTGGACTGGCTTTGGTTTCAATTTTAAAATGCTTCCAAACTTCTGACATTTTGTGTAGCTGCTCCGAATCATCAGGTGGACATAACCTGCCCGTGTTTACTTGCGGGAGCAACGCGTTGTGAGGTCTGCTATTTTCGGCACACGTCACTGTTGTGCAACGGTGTAAATAAAAGGAAATGCATTTGTTTTGACAAATTCTTCTGCTCTGTGTGACAATAAATAAATGAATGATATGTAATTAAAAACTAAAACTAAGGCCTCAGTATGAGTTTAAGACGTGAACATGGTCATGTTTGTTGAATAAAATTTATACATTTAAAAAAAAAAAAAATCCTCCTGATCCTCTGAAAATCATGTGATCGGATCGGGACATCCCTAGTAAGGACTATATGCTATCAATCTTGCGTTGATCCGATGATTTTTTTCCCGCGATCGCTGCGTGTGTCTGTAATGTACTGTGTAATATATGCCATTGGTGGCGCTCGAAGTAGTGATGCACCGAATGGGACATTCTTGGCCGAAACCGATACCGAAAATAGGAAACAGTTGGCCGAAAACCGAATGCCGAAAGGCCGAAAATGATTAATATAAATATATATATAATGTATTTCTTTTTTTTCCAGCTACCTGATTATGGCAAAATACATGATTATGGCAAAACTTAACTTAAATAATATTAATAATCACTATGGGCCCATAAAAGGAAAGGACACTTTAAAAATAGTATAGCATAACCTGAGATTGTATAAAATATGTAAATAACTATGTACAAATACCGATATGCCCTACTATGTTACTTGTTTATTGGATTCTATTATATGTTGTTACTACTGTATTGCACATCGTTGCGGGCAAGACCACCCGCATTTCATTGTATACTTGTATGCCGTGACAAATTCTCTTGACTTGACTTGACTTGATAAAACATTTTTTCAGCACTTTTGAATGCATACATTAATTCCAGACTGACTGCTGAAAGATTGTACAATTTAAACATTTTCTCTTTGCATACAACAAAATGTGCATTAAAGTCTAGTGCATTTTCTTTTCTCTGTAGGATAACTACAACAAAGTGCATTCAGAACAAAGCCAAGGTGCTTTAAAACTGCATAATGATCTGCATAAAGACACACACATAGGACTGTTGTATTTACTACATCTCCCATGACTCTTGGCGGGGGATGACGTAGCTTACGAGAGACTGGTCAAAGAGGAATGGAAGCGTTAGCTAGCTTAACGCTAACGTTAGTTCAAAATGTTTTAACCGTGACGGGCATATAGTAATGGCGAGGATATAAAGCATGTTAAAGACTCATTTATTGGATGCGTTGCTCGCGGTCGTGGAGTTTACATAGAAACAGCGCGACTCCCAAGAGGAGTTAGTTATCACAGGCTGCAGAATGCAGGAAGAGCTGCCAAGCTGCTCACGTTGCGCGTTTTGATTACGTCATCAAAACAACTTTCGGTTACGAATGTTACGTATCCCTGTTCTTTGACATTCAGTGATATATTTTCGGTGCTAAAACCCTTTCGGCCGAAAGAGCCTTTTTAACTATTTTCGGCCGAATATTCGGTGCATCCCTAGCTCGAAGCATAGAACCCCCCCCCCCCCCCCCCCACCCTTTCGTGCATGCATGATGAAACATAATACCGATAATCTAGCGTTGATTTCAGATTGATTCAATAATCAGGCGAGAAATGGCACGATTTATAATGAAATGCACTGAAACGCTGTTTGCCTGAGTTTCCTGGGATTACACAGGATCACTCTAAAACTATACTCATATTCACCACGGTATAAAACGGAAATGTATGGATGAAAAGAGTATCTGTTTTTTGCATGTTGACCGGAAGAAACTCACTGACAATCGACGTTGTTATTAGATCCATAGCTATAATATTTAATATAGGTTTAGCACTGCAAACACCGGAACTTATCCCCATTGAACACAGCGCTGGCACACAATGGCCCAACGGCCATAGCGACCTCTGGCGCTGAACCTGTTAACACTTAATTTAAAAACTTGATAGAGATTAATGATCGGAATCAACAGAAATACACTGCATCGATTGCATTGGATTGTTGCTTTTAGAATCTATTTATTGATACAAAAAACATCCATATACCCCTAATGGTGATGATGTAGAAATCCACATTATAGAACTTGTTATAGGAATAATTGTGTTTAAATAAATGTTTAGTATTAGTAGTATTTAGTAGTAAAATAATAGTATGGAATAATGTAAAGTGATTGTTTTCAGAAGTAACCGAACATGATTTATAATGTAGGCATGTTAAGTTAGGGTTCTTCCTTATCTTTGTTTATTTAATTTGATCAATTACATTAAATTATATATATATAAACGGTCATATGAGATGCCCTGTTGGGCAGCGCCACCTTTGGGCATGCTCAGGCATGTACTTATGTGCTGCTGCCATGTTGCTCGGCTCAGTAGCAGAAGAGCTGATAATTGTGTGTGTTTTGTGTGCAGATCCTGTTTCAGCTTCGATACATCCTGAAGGCCAGACTGGAGCCGGCGCCTCAGGCCAACGGAGCCGTGCGCTTCTTCTGCGACCCAACCTTCTGGGCCAAGAACGTGGTCAATCTGGGTGAGAGGCTCTTACAGTAACCATATGGTCATGTTTCAATGGGCCTCATTCATGAAGCGATATAAGAACAGATTTAGTTCTTAACTAGCATTTCCTCTTATTTTGTTCTTACCTGGGATTCAGCAATGTTTTCTTATTGTTGCTTTTCTCTCAGGCAAGACTAAATTCTAAGAGTGGTCGAGAGCACTCTTACCCAGATAAGAAACTCTTACCCAGATGAGAAACATTTAAAAAGCCTACCATTCCTAATAATAATAATACATCAGATTTATATAGCGCTTTTCCTAATGCTCATAGACACTTTACAAAACAAACAAGTATAAGTCTTTATTTGTCATCAGATTAACACACACACATGTGATGAGCGACACACAGAAACATGCACTGAGTCGCGAGTCGTGTGTCATTTTGAGATCTGTCGCAAATCGCTTCCTGTTGAATGGATCAGACAGCGATCAGACGCTGAAATTCGGCTGTTTTACACACGCCTCATTCACCTTATAAGGAGATAGTGGGCGTGTCTGTATGCAAATGAGTGTGACTAATCTAAATGAATGTGTCTAATCTGCCCGTCGCTTATCAATGACTTGTTTGCAGTCAACATTGTCGAAACGGATTGTTTTTTAATCGGTTCATATCCTTTTTATAGCATTTCGAAAAGCTATTGTTTTCTCGAAAATTTCCGGAAAATAGAAAGATTCCCTCATAAACAGCATTTATTGGAATATTCTCGAATACACTAGACACGTTGTCATTTGTCGGCCTATTTATTAATAGTTTTCAAATAAACGCTAGATTATCGATAGTATATGTGTACTTATGCACGCTATAGAAGCGAGCTGAGAAATCAATTACCTCATTTCCTCAACATCACACACATATACACATATGGGACAAGCTGTTATCTCAGTGAATACAGCTATGATTATCCTAAAACTGGTAACATAGACTCCTTACCTTAGATCAGATGTTCTCCAAAAAGATTATTCCAATTCCTGATCGCCATTCCAAATATTGATCGTGTTTATTGATTGATTATTGGCTGCTGTAAATATATATTCCAGGCTGCTTTCCAACTCGCGATCACTTCCATGTTCATCAGATCCCTCGCCAGCATAATGGAGCCAGTTGGCTCCCCCCACACAGATCCACCAGTATAATCGAATGGCCTGCAGTTACACAGGGATAGACGATAGGGGGCGGTATTTTCCCATCTGAGCTCCTAGAGGGGCTGCTGTACCAACGGGAGACTCGGTTGATGAAATATGAATTCAGATCGCTAATAAAAAAATCAAACAACAATTCGCGTCGTCGGCACTCAACGGGGGGCATGAAAAGATGACATTACACGTCGCTGGCACTCAAAGTGTTAACAGACGGGTAAGCAAGAATATAAGAAATAATAAGAGTATTGTTGAATGAGGCCAAATATGTTTGGGATATTCAAACATGAGGAGGTACTCCAGCAAATCTCACACCAAATGTTTCCTAAACTAAATCTGATATTGGCTGATACATACGTTTTAAAAAACGGCAACGCTATATATCTGTCGACTTTGCACCAAAAGCGCAAACTCCCACTACTTTCTATAATGATCCCAACCCATCCACCCTTCTCTCACCCGCCATCTCTCCCTCCTCGACCCCAGGCAACCTGGTGATAGAGAAGGCGGCCCAGCCGGCGCACCCTCCCAACGTGTTGGTGGGCGGCCCTCCCATCTCCCCGGGCATTGGACACCAGAGCAAACACCAGGGGCAGATTAACCTTGCTCAGCTGAGGCTGCAGCACATGCAGCAGGCCGCCTACGCCCAACAGAAGCAGCACCATCAACACCAACAGCAGCACCAACAGCAGCAACAGCAGCAGCAGCAGCAACAGCAACAACAGCAGCAGCAGCAGCAGCAGCAGCAGCAGCAGCAGCAGCAGCAGCAGCAGCAGCAACAGCAGCAGCAGCTCCAGCAGCAGCAGATCCAGCAGCAGATGCGCATCGCCTCCCAAATGTCCCAGCACCCCAGACAGGCCGCGCCGCAGCAGCAGCAGGCACAGCAGCAGCAGCAGCAGCAGCAGCAGCAGGCACAGCAGCAGCAGCAGCAGATGGTTCAGCAGCAGGTAGGGGAGGACACTCAGGACAACAGAGGCCTTGTTTAAAACTGGTCACTGATGTGGGCGATGTCACGTTTACATCATTCATGAAGCTTTCAAATGTAAAGAAATTCATGGGACTAGTATGATTGGTTGCTATGGGAGATTAATATTGGCTAACTGTTAGCATGTGACAAATACATAGTCACTCACAGGTGCTCTGGATGCTTTTGAACTACTAAAATGAACTAAATTGTAGCAAACTAATTGCATGACTTGTTTGTGGACTAGCTAGCTGAACTGACAACTGACAGACGGATGGGCCAATCAGGGTAACCCGGGTAGATTATGCAATTTCTTCATGGTAGCGTACTGGATATCCGATTCTGTTGATATCCAGGGGGATTGTGATCAAAGGGCTTTAGTTATCATTTTCAACCACAACAGTATAACATTTTGGGTAATGTTACATCAACATACCTTCTGTGAAAAATGCAACGAGATTGAAAAACACAATTTCCATTGTACTGAATCTTTAACCCTTTCCCCGCCAATAACGTCGTACAACAGGTTTCAAGTTCATGCGAATTCTGCCAATAACGGCGTACAACGTGATTCTGATCATAATTTCATATTTTCGCCATGATATTTATATTTCACTCACAGAGCCTTGTCGGATGCTGTGTGAGCCAGCACAACTCTGCAACGCTTCAATACTGCCACCTGGTGGCTGATCGGCGAGTTGCAACCGGAAGTGGATCTCTTGTGATCCCGGTGCGTCTCCCTATTCCGTCCGGCCACTCGTTTATCGTCGCGGGACTCAATACACACACCGTGGATATGGATCTTTGCCATAACTCAATAATCTACATGATTTGGGCGTGTATTAGTAATATACAAACCGGAAATGGATCGCCTCGATCCCCACCACATAACTGGGATCTGTTTGCTCCACTCTCATCGCCCAACGGTACTAGGAGACTGACGTGAGTTTCAGCATTTTTGTTTATCATTTTCGATACAAACGGCTCTGATCAATATATCACCCATACTACATGAAGCATCTAACGACTATCACGGAATTATAAACGACCCCCCCCCCCCCCTTCGCTCACCCGCGCATGATCAGTCATACCGTTTAGGACCATGTACAGTTGACATTTTTTATATAGCATCGATCGGTATCAAACTGCATTTGATGATCTAATATATGCATTTGTGCCTATATCTCACGTTCTGGGAAATACTGCAGAAAATGATAACATATTTATACTCTAGACGGTATTTTCGTATGAATGTGTGAATGAAAAAGTAAAACGTTCCTACATCCTGAACGATAGATAATCGATGTTGAATGGGCCATAGTAATGTCAATTTAGCAATACAATTTAAAAAGTTATAGCCCTGCAAAGAAGGTGAACATCTCCATAGACTTACAGTGCTGGCAGAGATCAAACAGCGATGGATATAAGCGTGGCAGAGAATGGGTTAAGGAGCATGTGTTCCTGAATTTATCAAATCTGTTGCACAGGAATGAAAGCCAGGGACATTTAAAATATATATTTTTACACCAGTTCACTGCACAATATCTGAGAACAATTGTTGCACTTATTAAAATGATTAAAAACTGAGTCTGAGTTAAAGATACTTACGGTACTGTATTGTTAATGGGCAGTGGTAGCTTGTTCCATTCCCAGGCTCCTGCATACAAAGAATGAACATTTACCCATACCAGTCTTCAACCCTGACGTATACAGATTTACTATGCTGTCTCTGGTATTATGCAATGCAGCTGCTGGATCTGTTCTCTCCCTGCATGAGCTTCATCCTGACTCGCTGGTCCCCGGCTGTAATATGGAACGCCACGTTAGTTTCACATATCACAGTAGGGCGGGCCATACCCTTTTTTTTTTTTTTTATAAATCAATCGAGTGGGGTGTCTAAAATATGTGTTTTTTTGTGGGGAATTCAAATATTGGATTATTTTTCGGATCGGATAACTAACCTACATTGTTTTGGATTTCAAAATGGCTGATTTTACCATTTTTCACCGCTTGGCCATACATGGATGCCAACATGAATCTGAAGTAAATCCTAACATGCAAGGTGTCTAAATGATGTGTTTCTTAACACTTTGGGTGCCGGGAACCGTGTTTAGACGTCATTGCTGGCCATGCTCAAGTTGCCGAAGACGCTTTACAGTGTCTTTAATATCAATATTTCAAAAATCTGCAATCGGATTCATATGTCCCCTCCGCTGGCCTGAGATCCACCAGCAGGACCCACTGAGCTCTCTGGCGGTTCAGGAGCGCCATCTGGTGGCCGATCGGCGCAACTGCTTAACAGGATGTGCCATAGAGGTTGTGCTGGACTCCGTATTACTTCCGGGCACTCGCTATAGGTCCCGGGACTCTGGCTCGTCACGCTACACAGTGATCGATTGCCAATAACTCGATAAACAACATGATTTGGAAGTATATACCATTATACAAGCTGGAGATGGACCGGGTAAATCGCCATCCCATAATGATAGAATTTCTACTCTACGATGATCGCCCAACAGCGCGCGGAGACTGGGGTGAGTTTGAGCGTGTAACGTTACCGTCTTCGATACTAACTGCTATTATCAACATTTGACCCACATTAGATGATTGGTATAACGCTGCCCACGGAATTATAAACGCCCCCTCGCCCATCCGGTCAACATCAGATGACGTGTAGTAACTTCTAGAAGTACGTCTAGTTGGAATTTTTTATATCGCGCTGATTGCCATCAAACTGTATTTCATCATCAATATAATGCATTTGGGGCTATATATCAAGTTCTGGAGAAAGCTGCAGAAAGAGATGAAAACATACTTATACATTAGACCATACTTTACTATGAATGTGTGAATGAAAAAGTTTAACGTTGCTACACAATGAACAATACATATAGGACTTTGAATGGGCCCTAATAATGGCAATGTAGCAATAGAATTTAAAAAGTTATAGCCCTGCAAAGAAGGGGACTTTCTCCATAGACAAATAGAGCTGGCAATCTATGGTATATCATGAATTTAACCTTAGGCAGCCAAAGTGTTAATGGGGAATTCAAATACGAGTTCATTTTTGGGATAGGATAAATCTAACCTACATCATTTTGGATTTCAAAATGGCAGATTTTACCATTTGAACCCCATGGTCATACACAGGTGCCAGAATTAATCTGAAATAAATCCTAACATGCAAGGTGTCTAAATTATGTGTTATTTAATGTTGAATAAAAATACAAGTTCATTTTTAGGATAAGATAACTCTAATCTACATAATTTTGGATTTCAATTTTACCATACCCTTTTACCCTAGGTGCCACACCCACTTATACCCTTTCCAGGTCAGCTCCTGCCCCCTCCCCTCTGCCAACCCCCAGCTCACGCGACAAATAGTGTCACCGCCAGCCCCAGGTATTGATATAAGATATTGCCCACATCAAGGGACCGAGGGAAAAGGTTGGAAGTAAAGGACCACACCAAATGGCTGGAGCTGATCTGCCTGAGCACAAGAGACGGGTGAAAACATTGGAAAGGGAGGGGATGGAAAAGAAGGCAGAGAAAAGGAGAAGCGGCAAAGAAGAAAGCTTTGCAGCAGCAGACAAGGTTGCCAGGAAGGATGTTGACAGCTTCCTTACAGTCCCTGAAGTTGAGCTCATTGCTGAAACTGACCCTGCAGCTTCAGCAAAGCCACGGAAAAATTATGATGAGATTCCAAACATCGCCCTTGCTAGTGTAAGGTATGGCATAGGGCTAAGGCCAACTGCAGCTATAGCAACTGCAGCTCTGATTGATGCAGGACTCATCTTAGAAGATGACACAAGTAAAGTGATTGATAAGAACAAGGTTAAGAGCACAAGAAAAGTTGATGCAAGAGCTAGGGGAAGAGTTTGAGGAGAAGTGCAGGGAGGAGGGGGGGGATCTCCTGTATTCTCTTTGACATGACCAATGTGCTGATGGAAGCCGAGGGCTGTGACCAATCTTTTCCTGCAAAGATCAAGGAAGAACACTATAGTGTTGCTAGTGAGCCTGGCAGCAACTATCTGTTCCACTTTACACCAGAGAAAGCAACTAAAGAGGAGTCGCATGCAGAGCAGATTGCTAAGGTCCTGTTTTCCTGGCTGAAAGAGAGCGGTTCTGATAAGACCTTGTGGGCCATTGGAGGAGACTCAACCAATGTCAACACTGGAGTGAAGGCAGGTGTAATGCGGAAGCTGGAGCTGCACCTGGGGAGAAAGCTGGTCTGGTTGGTGTGCAACCTGCACACTGGTGAACTTCCACTGCGCCGTCTCATTGTTGAAGTTGATGGGGCTACTCTGTCAGACAACAAAGTATCTGGGCCAATAGGACAGCTCCTTGATTCTGTTACAGACTTGGAGATCAATCCTAACTTCACCAGGATCTTTCTTGGCCCTCCGCTGATCAAGCTGCCTGAGAAGATCATTCAAGATCTCTCAACTGATCAACACTATGGCTATAAGCTGGTCTGTGTAATCAGGGATGGAGTGCTTTCTGCAAGACTGGCTCTGCTGGACCGGTAAACCACAGCCGCTGGCTCACCACAGCAAACGGACTCCTCAGGCTCTGGGTGTCAAAGCATCAATTTAAAAGAAAGAACCTGAATAATCTACAATGCATTGTGGAATTCATCATTGGAGTGTATTATCCATGTTGGTTCAACATGAAGGTCAAGCACTCCTGGATCGAAGGGCCTAGGCACATCCTGTTTCAGCTGGACTGCCTCAAGTCTCAGAGGAAGGAGGTGCTGGATATTGTGATGCCAACTGTTAGAAGATCTGCTTGGTATGCCCACAGTGAAGCCATCCTCCAAACACTGCTGTGCTCTGAGGATCAAAAAGAGAATTGAGGGGGTGGAGAGAATCCTGGCCATCAGGGGAGAGGGGGATCCAGACACTCAGCTGGGAGACTCTTCTGTCAGGATTAGAAGAACACCTCACATCAATAGTGACACTTCCAGCATTGGTGGCTTAATCAGCTGGTCAGAAGATGTGTCAGAGCCACCTCTCACCGGCTCCCTAAGCACCTCAGAAGTGAAGAACTTAATCAACACCCCCATGGAGGTTCAGCATTGGTGGCTTAATCAGCTGGTCAGAATATGTGTCAGAGCCACCTCTCACCTGCTCCCTAAGCACCTCAGAAGTGAAGAACTTAATCAACACCCCCATGGAGGTTCAGCATTGGTGGCTTAATCAGCTGGTCAGAAGATGTGTCAGAGCCACCTCTCACCTGCTCCCTAAGCACCTCAGAAGTGAAGAACTTAATCAACACCCCCATGGAGGTTCTCGACTGGCCTTGCTACACACAAAGCATCGAGAGGGTTGTTAAAATGGTGACTGAGGCCTCTGCTAAGTACTTTTCACAAGAAAAGTTCCTTCAGATTCATGTTGGCATCCATGTATGGCCAAGCGGTGAAAAATGGTAAAATCAGCCATTTTGAAATCCAAAACAATGTAGGTTAGAGTTATCCGATCCGAAAAATAATCCCATATTTGAATTCCCCACAAAAAAACACATATTTTAGATACCCCACTCGGTTGATTTTCCATATATTAGGCCCGCCCTAATATCACAGCCAGGCAAAGGAACGTATATCAAGATGTCATTTAATTTTACATACTGTATTCTATATTACCTGAACATAATATACAAATAGGCAAAGTTATTTATCAAAACACGCACCCTGAATTGGTTGAATCGTACAAGATGTTGGAACTTCCAAAATTTTGGGCACAGACATCTTGATTAGAATGTAATATTTGTGTTTTCACTCAGTCGTATTTGATTCAACATGTCCGCCTCCAGAAAGCAGACACCACTAACTCTGTTGAGGTTTTGACAAGTTGGACCATTTCAATTGCTTCGGGGTGAGTGACAAATAAGTGGCCTGCATTTTATGTCCAGGTAATATAGGATAACTACAATGTAATTACCGTATTGTCCCGAATATACGACTTTCTTTCCTAGAAAGAAATCTGAAAAGGGGGTGTTGTGTTATTTTCGGGGTTTAGACTTTTTAGATGTCATTAATGATGCAGCCTTCTCAGCCGTGCAGCATGAGCCCTCTGCACGAGGTTGAGAACAAGTGTCGCAGAGGGTGGAGGTCAGAGCTGGGACCCTCTCTCCTCTGCCCAAGGTGTGAGGTGCCCGGTCGTTTCAAACGGCTAGTCTCCAGGGCTCTGTCCCGACCGGTCTGGGTCCCCTCCAGCTTTCCGCCCGCAACTGTCATGTGCTCTAAGAGTAGACGGAGCATAGGTAGATAAAGCGGAGGACTGGACGAGTCCACCAGTCAAACTGGTCCGACCCTGACCCCTGTTGGATTCCCAACTCTCCTGGCTAGTCTCCCCTCACACACACCAGAGGCACATTGAACATTGTCACTTCGAATGCACCTTGCCTATGTTGAATAAAACAATGTTTTATTATCATTATTTTCAAATAGAATTATTTCCTTTTTTATAAAAACAAGATTTGGGCTTCAAAGAAGTGTTTTTCCAAAAATTAGTCTTAAATAAAGAGGGGTCATCTTATATTCTGTGCAATATGGTACATGACATACCGTCGCCCAACAGATCTCAAGTTCACCTTGAGATTTAATTAAATTTATTTGCCTGGCTGTGATATGTAGCTAGCGTAGTGATTAGCTAGTAGCTTTAACCTTGTCTACCAGCTTTAACTCATTGGGCGCCAGACCCCTTGATAGTCGGGTTATCTCGCCAGCGGTTGAGCGCCATACCAGAGTATAGTCGGGTTTTCATAGTTTTTTCTTTTATTCGATTTTCTTATTCATTACAGGTTCACGGACCTCAGTGTTACCATAGGAAATCATTCCGAGAGTACATCCTGCTAGGTGGCAGTATCGCCACCTTATTTCACACTGTATTACATCTAATTTCCTCCGGGTGGAGAATTTTGATCCAGGCAAGTCTAACGGTTCACCCGATCACATTGGAACGCGTCCATGGCCCCTCGATGCATGTGTTGTGCCGGATTATGTCGGGGACCCGATGGACACCAATACTGGAAATCGCGATCAGACAATTGGAATATTCTTTTTGGGATACCTCCTAGTAAAGGTAAGGACTATATGACATCAATCCCACTTTTATCCAACAATAATTTCACATCGATCGCAACGATTATGTAACATACTCCAAAACGTATGCCGTTGCTGACGATCAAAGCATCAAAAAACGACCCCCCCCCCCCTTTTCATGCATTCATGATGAAACATAATACCTATTATATACCTTTGAATTGGAAATAGTAGCGTGTCCAGGCGAGCAACGCGAACGCTTTTAGCTAAATTCACATATTGCTCCATAGCGCCGTTTTCAGGAATTAGCCAGGATCACTCTGAAACTATACAATATTCACCACGGTATAACACACGAACGTATACATGAAAAAATATATTCTTTTTCACATGTTGAACGATGGATAGTTAATGTCAAATGAGCCATAGTATTGTCTCCATAGCTATAATATAGAATATATCTCTTACAGCGGTGGCGCAGTAGGTACAAGGATAGCTAAAGCGGCTGGTGCCCAAAGTGTTAAGGTCATGCTCTCTAGATTCCCATCCAGTAAACAGCCCAGGTAGTTACTGTATTCTTAGCTCCATCTGAGAGACCCCTCCCAATTGTATCTTTAACTCACAATACTTTATTCAGCCTGGGGTTCGATCCAAACAACATTGATTTAGTCGTCCCTAAGTGGTAGTAGTGGTTTTCATTGATCTGGTCCAAGCAGCAGCTTTCTTTGCCTCCCTGATGGCACTCTGTCTCATTCCTGTGTGTGTTATACAGTATAACTTGGTCAGATCTCCTACACCTGGACAACATCTTGTCCCTCAGTTTGATCGCTTCTAGTGTGATGCTTAACCCAGGGGCTGGGTCTTTCCTTTATTCCAACTTGCCTAGATGAGGGTGAATGTCTACAATTGGGATATGAAAGAGATATGAAAAGAAAAGATATGGTCCTCTCAGCAGCTTACAAACCATATAAGAATAAAACAAATGCTCTAGAAATGTCCGTTCAGCAGTTTCTAAATACAGTAAGCCTTACTCAGGCTGAGGTGGCTCGTAGACCAGAAGCTTATCTCCTGTATCAGTGGTGTGAAGCAGCTTAGGTTTACAGGCCTGCACTGCAGTCAACAGCAGGGGCTTACCCCAATCCATCACTTGTAACGCTGATTGCTAAGCAGAGAGGCATATAAGGGCCCTGTTTTTGAAGTATGTGGTATGATTCGCCTGGGGTTTCAACTCTATGTCCTATTATTAGGCCAGATACTCTTATAATGACCACACCACTCATCACAAGAACACACGTTTAATAATGAGCAACAGCCTGACACCTTTCTTCAACATGAGACTCTGCTGTGTATGCACAAATCCCAATGTAGCCATTGTAGACCTTGGCAGGTGTGTTGCTGAGGACCCAAGGGAGTAAAGTCAGTGGGTCTCATTCACCAACGGACTTAAGACAAAAGTTAAGAGCAAATGTCATCGTTGCTCCACATAAGACCTTTTCGGGGCGATTTTGGCATTCACGAGCGGTTCCTTCTCGGGGATTCGCTTGTAGTTAAGAGCGGGATTTACGAGCACGGGAGAGCAGTCGTAAGTCGCACAGACTGGTGTGCGCCGCAGCCGTGTTCTTAAGGGCTTTATTTGGGAGGAATCATGGTGATTGCGTTCATGTCGATTCTACAGACATCATTGGAATTCAATAATTATAATAATAATAAATACAACAATCTTTGTCTCATAAAAAATTATGTTTTACAGTCATGCCTCAAGAGGCAGCGTGATGTCCGAAAATAAATGAAAACACTACACCAACACTGCAAATGACGGTGGATAAATAAATAAGAACTAAACCCAATCGCACAGATATTGCTATAGTGGAATAGACTGTATTAACTAGGGCTGTCTTAAACACTTTGAAGCTTCGACGCTTTGTTCGATGGCACAAGCTTCGAACATAAAAAATATATCGATTTTTGCCTCCAATCTTGCGCCTCCATTCCAATGAAACGAAAGTAAGCGGCGCCTCGACTCCACCTCTCTACAACCAGCACGTGGAGATTATCTGTGTTGAAAACAAGGACATGTGCAGCAGACATGTCGACGAAGAAGTCATCAGACGCGTGGTTACACTTTAAAATATGCAAAGACAATGCCCAAAAAGCAGAGTGCCAGATATGCCAGAAGAAAATGGCATATCACAACTCTACAACAACTTTGTCAAATCACCTAAAAAACGTAAGTATCGTTGTACACGACGGCGACGCCACACAAAACATTAATAAGGCTATGCCTATGCTGCTATGACTTAAGGTGCTCCCATAGTCGAGCGGACTGCACACGGACTGGACTCTGTGGAGGTCCACTGGACTCTTTGAGCTTTCATAGTCGAGCGGATCTCCGCGGACCAATTTCCTACATGTCTCGCGCCAGTTTACACCAGTTTACACCTCGCGCCAGTTTGTGTGACACCAAGTGGGCGCCGCGGACGTCCGCGCATCAGAAAATAGGAGCTTCGCACTTGGACTCTGCTTTGGGTCTGCTTTGAATACCCTTTGGGTCAGCTTTGAGCCCGCGGGAGTCTGCTCTGTGTGTGGTCCGCTCGACTATGGGAGGGCCTTAATGTGTTACCAAGTTGGCTAATTTAATTGTAATCATCTGCTTTTGTAGGTGCATTGTCTGATATAATTATAAATTAAATTATAAATTAAATATAATATAATTGTTTGCTTGATAGATGAAGGTTGCAACATAATTATGTAATGTCATGTCGTTGGCTGTGAGAGCAGCCCCACTGCACCCACGCAGCGCAGCCGAGTGAAACCTTGTTGGCTGCGTCACAGTCACGAAAGAGGCTACTTAATTCATTAATCCAATCCACTTTATTTATAGAGCACATTTAAAAACAACAAAGTTTACCAAAGTGCTGTACAAGTCCCACAACATAAGAAAAAAATAATAAGAATAATAATATAATTTTTTTTTTTTTTTTTTTTTTTTTTTTTTAAGCTTCGAATTAAAATCGATGCTCGGCCCCGAAGCTTCGATTGCCAAAAAAAGCTTTGAAGGTCAGCCCTAGTATTAACATTCCATATTTATACCGTCTTGTTGCGTGCTCCTGGCCAGCATGCACACACACGCACGTACTGTATAGCCTACGTGCGTAATGAATGAACACTAGGCTTGTATTATTTTTGAATGACTTGTTTTATTAGGAGATCGCAGATATGCGCTGCCCCCTAGCCTCTAGTTCATGACCACACTCGCCAACCCGCAGACGGAGCAGGAGGTGGTGAGCCAAGCGTTCAGTCGTTCCGTATTGACACTAAATTAGATGTCACGCTAAGATGTGTACTGTACGTTCTACAGTATGACTTACTAAGGGCAGTGCATAGCTGCAATCTCCTAATAAAACAAGTAATTCGAATAATATAAGTACATGCGGCGTTGTAGCAAGATAAACACAGCGGCAGCTAATTCACATTAATAATGTTTCTGCTTGATTCAGATGAGCCTGTGTTTACAATGGCCATTAGTATTGTCAATGCTGGCTCAGTGGCACATTGCAAAAAAAATAAAACTATGCTATGACACATCCAAGATGTCTCAACAAAGCCTGATATTGGCCCAATGCCATACGTGGATTTATTTGGACACATCCAAAATGCCACGTGGGCTGCCTCCACCATTGGTGTGTGTACTGTACGTGTGCTGTACTGTACGTTAAACAAGACGAAAGTCTTTCTCTGGTCTGCATCCCCTTAACAATTGTATGTATTGAGCTGTACTGTACTGTACCCATTCTGCAATCTGTAAATAAAGTTTTCAATCAATCAATGCTGTGTCGTAGCTCCACCTACAGGCCTAATGAAGAACACCACAATGTGTGAATGAATGGGTCAATGTGAGGTATAACCTGTAAAGAAGTTTCGATTGAAAAATAAGTACACAACCACATTATTTCAACCTAATAAAACTGTTTATTGTCATTGTTTTAAGAACACAAGTTGACTTGGTAATACTCACATTTTGAGTAAAAAGAAATGGCGTTGCCCTCTCTTTAACATGTGCAATGTCAAAATGAAATAGAAAAATAAAGAATACAATTTGTTGATTAATCCCACTGGTCACAATGGTGACCGTAATAATGTTTTTGTTATAAGGCTCTGAAAATGTTACTGAATGATGTATTGATGTATTTCACTTTAAGCTGCACACCGGAGCATCTTTTAATCCAGCTGTTTGCTGTTCTCTGATATTTTCTGACATTTCGTTGATGCGTCGCTCGACACTTCGAGCTGACATGGGGATATCTTTTATCCTTGATTTGATTGTCTCTTTGTTTGGCAAGCCTTCAAACAAAACATCTGAGCTACAGAGAAAAGCCTCCTTGATATACTCGCCATCAGTGAATGGCTTTCCACATTTCGCAATGCAATGAGCAATGCGATAGCTTGCTTCAGTTGCGTGGTTTTTAGCAGTCGTGAACACTTTGAGGGTGCTGGCTTGCTTTCCATACCTGGCCACGGCACGTTTAATCGATTCTGCCTTATCCGCCTGATCTTTGAAACTTTTTTGATGCTTCGTCTCAAAATGGCGTTTCACACCCGACGTTCGGCAAACTACATTTTCTAAACATAAAGTACACACAGCACAGCACGGTCCTTCTGACACACAAACCCGTAGTCGTCTGTCCACATGGGCTGGAATGCCCGAATTTCCTTTGCTTTAACTTTCTTAGCGGGGGTTGCCATCATGAAAGACGGCACATACAGAATGCAACCGCAGCAGTGTGTGATTACCTGGGAACTGCGCGCGGGCGCGGGAGGCCAGCTGACAGCTACAGCTGAGCACCATGGGAACAGCTGTATAGCTGTCATAGGGGTGTGCAAAATAGTCGACTTACAAAAAAGAACCGGTGGGAGGATTTCAACAAGATAAATGCGACAACAGTGCAAAACGCGTGGAATACATATTTACAGTACCCAACGCTAGGGCTGCACGATTTTGGGAAATCTAATTGCGATTTTTCGGACAGATATTGCGATTGCGATAAAATTTGTGATTATAATTAGAATTTTTTTTAAGCAGCCCCACAGAGGTTTATTGTAAAATGCAGCTTGCATCTGGCCTACGCGGTCGGTCTTTTCAGGACACAGAGTCTGAAAATGTTTCTTTTTACCTGGGAATCGATACCGGTACCCAACGGTACCTTTTTTTCTGTACTTTACTCTCCCTCTCTGAAGTCTAAACTTCACAACACACAATCTAAAACCCCTTACCTCCCTCTCCCAAACCGATCTTGTATCTCAATGGGATTTCCTGGTAAAAAAATTATAAAAATTGCGTTTTTAATTCTTTTTGCGATTTGATAATTGCATCATTCCAAATCGCGATTTCGATTAAAAAACGATTAATCGTGCAGTCCTACCCAACACTGAATCAATAAACGCGATCGATATTTGGAATGGCAATCAGGAATTGGAATAATCTTTTTGGAGAACATCTGATCTGAGGTAAGCAATTTATTTTACCAGTCTTGGGGTAATCGGATCTGTTTTGACCTATATATCAGCGTGTGCCCCGTGTGTGTGCGCGCGCCAGGGAACAAAATTTTCTTTTTGGTTTACCAGCCAAGGTGGCTGGTAGATTAAAAAAACTACCAGCCAGGCAGATGTTTTACCAGCCAAAAATTTGAAATAGCTTTTTAGTATATCGCCATGTGTTATTATTATTACTATATACAGGGCTCTACGCTAACCTTTTCCCCAGGGTGCACATGTGCTCCTAAATAAAAATTTAAATTAAGAAATTTAGGAGCACAGTGAACGTTTTTCAAGTAACGGAGTTTATTAACAAACTATTTATTACATGCATATTATACTGTGCGTGTGCATACTAACGGTCAACATCTGTGCAATAGCACATATCACCAAAATCAGACATTGGTTCATGCCTACTTATTGGTTGTCAAGCTGCTTTTGTATGTTGTACTGTTGTCACAATACCAACATTTTGATACAGATAGGAAAGGTAATGGAATATATTATTAGATGACAGAACATGGAAAATTCTTTATACAATTATTTAATTCATTATCATTTAAACGCTTGAATAATAGTTAATCAATAGTAATTAATACAATTATTCTGTTACAGCTACTGATCTATATACTATAGCTACTGTCCATCAATATCATCCTTTTGAATGAAATAGGTTCAGGAGAGAGATGGAGAGGGGGAGAGAGAGAGAGACACACACACACACACAGAGAGAGATAGACGGAGAGAGACAGATTCTCAGCCCTCTCTTCCCCCACTATTCCTCTGAGCATCCCCAGTGATTAGCGTTAGCAGTAGTTAGTGTTAGCAGGTTAGCTTAGTTGGAGTACTCAGTTAGCAGATACTATTACAGTAGTTAATGTTTTTAGCGCGATGTGGGTATAACTGGCGAGGATGCAAAGCATGTTAGACAATTGGAACTGCTGCTCGCAGAGTTTTCGTTGCACATAGAAGCAGACTCGAGATGAGTTGTTACAGAGCTGGTCCACGCTGCTCCCTCTCTATTATGAAATGACAATTGCGCAGTTGAGACGCCCACTACGCAAGACTATTACTTGCACACTGTGCTCCTAAATGATTTTCCCGGTTCGCACAAATACATTTTTAGAGGCAAATGGGAGTGAAATGCTCGCACTGTATAGCCCTGATATAATACTCTAATATGCTGGCTCCCAATTATTTTACACGCCAGAGTGGCCGAGTAGCCTCTGTAATTTACCAGCCAAAGAGGAAATCTACACGCCATTGGCATTTGGCAGGTGCTTATTTTGTTCCCTGGCGCCGCGCGCTGATCAGAAAATGGGAGAATATATTTTTCAGATCGCTTATATAGCGTGCATAAGTACACATAAATCAAATCAAATTTATTTATAAGGCCCGACAACACACGTTAATGTCCCCATGGGCCGTACAGGTCTTCTTTAAACAAGTCAAGAAGAAAACATAACTAAGTCAAGAACAGAACAAGAACACCATAAGGTCCAAAAAATGTAAGATAAATGCAAATAAATGAAAGAATGCAAGCACTCCCAGACATACCCCACGCGAAGGTAAGGAAAAACTCACTAAAACCTAACAATAGGGAAAAATGCTCCACAGGCAGTGTGGAGGAGAGAAACCTTAGAAGGGCCATTCAAGGGGGGATCTCCCTTCTTAGATGTTGGTGATAGTAGTGTTGCAGACGGACAGTTGGTAAATACTATCGATAATCTAGAGTTTATTTTAAAACTATTCATAAATAGGCCGAAAAATTACAACGTTTTTTGTGTATGCCAGAATATTCCAGTAAAGGGCGTTTATCACGCAATCTATATATTTTCCTGAAAAACGAGGGCTTTTCAAAATGCTATAAAACGAAAATTAACCGATTTAAAAAATAAATAAATAAAAAAAATCCGTTTTGACAATGTTGACTGCAAACAAGTCATTCAAGTTTCTTTAATAGTTGTCATACAGAAGTACAGAATACTTTTATACAAAATGCTTCTTACTGTTACGCTCCAGAGACTGTGCAAGACAAGATAAGTATGAAATAAAATAACATAGTATAGCATGTAAATTAGAAGTAAAAAATGAGGTCACAGTGTTCAGTATAGACATATGTACAATGTTCGATGCATAATAGATGTAACTGAGTTACCATATAACAATATACTATGCAGTGTACTAATATACAATACTATATACCGTACTTTTCGGACTATAAGCCGCGGCTTTTCCCCCCATTTTTCGACCCTGCGTATATAACGGTGCGGCTTATATGTGGACAAAACCCGAAAATGGAAATATTGCTTTTTTTTTTACTGCATTGAAATGTTATTTATCCCTTATTTGCTAAACTTAACACTTTGGGTGCCGGGAAACGCTTTACAGTGTCATTCCCGGCCATGCTCAAGTTGCCGAAGGACGCTTTACAGCGTCTTTAATATCAATATTTAAAAAATCTGTGATCGGATTCATATTTCCCCTCCGCTGGCCTGAGATCCACCAGGAGGACCCACTGAGCTCTCTGGCGGTTCAGGAGCGCCATCTGGTGGCCGATCGGCGCAATCGCCAAACAGGAAGTGCTGTGGAGGTTGTGCTGGTCGGCCATATTACTTCCGGGCACTCGGTTTGGCTCCCGGCACTCTAGCTCGTCACAATATATAGCGATCCATTGCCAATAACTCGATAAACAACATGATTTGGACGTATATAGTATTATACAAGCTGGAAATGGTTCATCAGGATAAACATCCCATAATCGAAAACGGTCTACACCACGCTGATCGTCCAACGGCGCGAGGAAGATCCGGTAAGATTCAGCGTTATTTTTTAACGTGTTCCATATAAACTGTTATGATGAACATATGACCCACAATAGATGAATGATATAACGCTGCCCACGGAATTATAAACGATCCCCCGCCCATCCGGTCATCATCAGATCATACGTAGATCATTCTAGAAGTACGTCCAATTGAAATTTTTTATATTGCCCCGATTGCCATCAAACTGTATTTCATCATCAATATAATGCATTTGGGGCAATAGATCACGTTCTGGAGAAAGCTGCAGAAAGAGATGAAAACATACTTATACATTAGACCATACTTTACTATGAATATGTGAATGAAAAAGTTTAATGTTGCTACACAATGAACAATACATATAGGACTTTGAATGGGCCCTAATAATGGCAATGTAGCAATAGAATTTAAAAAGTTATAGCCATGCAAAGAAGGGGTACTTCTCCATAGACAAATAGAGCTGGCAATCTATGGTATATCATGAATTTAACCCATGGCACCCAAAGTGTTTTTAATACAACTTGTAAATGAGTTAATTATTGTTATTTGTCTTGACAGTATTGTGTCCCAATGGGAGTCATTCTCTGTAGAGGTGGGAGTCATTCTCTGTAGAGGTGGCAACTTAAAGCTCAATATAAGAACGGCCATGCACCACCACCCACAGAATCGAGAAAGAGCAATCAATCTGTCAATCCTTTCCGTGTCCGGGCCGGGTGAGGTTTCCCGTGTTGAGTCAAATTAAGCCACAGGCTCCACTCCTTACATATGGTAATTAAACATTAAAACACATGCGGCTTATAGTCCAGTGCGGCTTATATATGTACACATCATTCAATTTAGCTGCTGCGGCTTATAGTCAGGTGCGGCTTATAGTGCGAAAAGTACGGTAGTGCAAAGCAGAAATGGGATGAGGTACAATTTACAGTAGGTGTACGAGTTGTAGTGCAAATCCTTTATCAATAAATATAAAGTGTGTTTGTGTGATCTAAAGTGTGGAGAGTGGGTGCTGCAGTGTGTTGTTTGTTTAAGTGCGTGTGGGTGTGTGTGCTATGTGCAATTGATGGTTGTTGCATAGTGTTTATTGTTCGTTGAGCAGCCTGATGGCCTGGGGATAGAAGCTTCTTCTGAGTCTTTCTGTGCTCGCCTTAAGACTCCGGTATCGCTTGCCTGACCGCAGCAGTTCAAAGAGGCAGTTGTTCGGGTGGCTGGAGTCCTTGATGATTCTCTTCGCCTTCCCCCTGCACCGCTTGTTGTAAATGTTCTGGAGGGTGGGAAGCCCCCCTCCAATTGTGCGTTCGGCTGAACGGGCCACTCTCTGTAATCTACTGCGGTAGGGCTGACCTTCGAAGCTTTTTTTGGCAATCGAAGCTTCTGGGCTTTGTGGGACTTGTACAGCACTTTGGTAAACGTTGTTGTTTTTAAATGTGCTCTATAAATAAAGTAGATTGGATTAATTAATTAAGTAGCCCCTTTCGTGACTGTGACGCAGCCAACAAGGTTTCACTCGGCTGCCCTGCCTGGGTGCAGTGGGGCTGCTCTCACAGCCAACGACATGACATTACATAATTATGTTGCAACCTTCGTCTATCAAGCAAACAGTTATATTATATTTAATTTATAATTGAGCCTTTCCAGACTTCAACTATTACTTTAAAGCGTTCTCTTTAAGACCACTGATCACCTGGTTTGATTCTCAAGCATCGGTATCCTGGAGACCATTAGAGGAGAACATAGTGGCACCACATAGACTGCAGGATATAGTGTACACACCAACTTATCAATTAAACAATGCAACTTGAGATTTGGCCCTCTTATTACACATGTGATCCGGATATGGTGTGACACACAGAAAAAGTGTACTAACCACCATAAATGGCACAGGCATTCTCCCCTATTAACAATTTAATCCTTATTGCACAACAACCTATCGGATATCCTGGATGGGAAAAGAAAGACATACACACATTGGGGGATATCTTCGATGACCATGGTCTCCGCAGTTATCGAGATATATTCAACAAATTTAACCTCACCAGTTCCACTTATCTCTTCTATCTACAAATACGAGCAGCTTTGGGGGCTCACAGAGTCCCATTTAGATATTCCACTTGAGCACCACAGATTTCACAAATTCTTTTATGACAAGGAGACGTCGAGAGGCTTCGTCTCTGACTTTTATCGCCACTTACTTAAATTATTATATTATTATTATTACTTACGTCCTCATATGAGGTCCTTCCCCTAGACTCGGTTTGGAGGAAGGATATCCCAAACCTGGAAGTAGATTTTGATTTTGGGATGCAGTCTGGGAAAATGTTTGGCTATCATCACACAACCCAGATCACCAACAGATTAATCTTAATTTTGTTCATAGGACTTACCTGACCCCTAGACGATTGCACCTAATGGGTCTCAGACCGGACTCTCGATGCTCCTTGTGTTCAAACAATGCTATTGGTACATATATGCATATGTATTGGGAATGCCCTCCTGTCAAGACTTTCTGGGAAAATGTCACCACTCAATTATCAGAATTTTTCATAGTCTCATAGCTGTCATGAAGAAGAAGGCGCCCCACACACGCAGGGGGTAGGCATCATGCTCTCAACACAGGCGGAGAAGGCTCTCATTGGATGGGAACCAGTCTCCTCTAGACTCATCACAGCAAAGTTCAGAACGTCTCATCCAAGAATCACACTCAGGATCATTGTGGCATACGCACCAACCAACGATGCCACAGAAGAGTCAAAGGAGGAGTTCTATGGAAAACTACAGAACACACTACTCAAAGCAACGGAAAGGGAGGTGGTTATACTGATGGGCGACATGAACGCCAAAGTGGGAAAAGAAAACAACGGATACGTACCAGTCATGGGACAGCAAGGAGTGGGCTGCAGAAACGAAAATGGCCAGATGTTTTTGGACTTCTGTGCAGACAACAGCCTGGTAATTGGCGGAACCTTTTTCCCACATAAAGAAACTCACAAGACCACATGGGTGTCCCCTGATCAGAAAACATGCAACCAAATCGATCACATATGCATCAGGAAGCAGTTCAGACGATCTCTGCTCGATGTGCGAACAAAGAGAGGTGCAGATGTGGGATCAGACCACCACTTAGTCATAGCAAAGGTACAACTGAAGCTGAAAAGGGGGACCCCAGGAAACAGAATAACAAAGTATGACACCAAGAAACTGGAAGAAAAACTACACCAGAAGCACTTCCAGATCACACTGAGGAACAAGTTCCAGGCCCTGGCTGAAATGGGCAGTGGGGAAGAAGAAATCGACGAAAGCTGGGAGAAGATCAAAAACGTGTGGCAAACAACCTGTGAGGAAAGTCTGGGAAGAAGAAAGAAAGAAAACAAAATGTGGATCACCCAAAGAACATTGGACAGCATGGAGGAGAGGAAAAAGGCAAAGGACCACCTCAACAATGCCAGGACGAGAGCAGCCAAGGAGAAGCACGCAAAGGAATACAACAGGATACATAAAGAAATAAAGAAAAAGGTCAGGGCGGACAAGAGATGCTACTATGAAGAGCTTGCTACACAAGCAGAAGAAGCAGCGGGACAGAGAAACAAGAGAGAGGTATACAACATCACCAGGAAGCTCTCGGGGAGAAGGATGAGATCAGAGAAGCCCATAAAAGACAAGGCAGGAAACACTATCCACAAAGGAAGAACAAACAAGGAGATGGGTAGAACATTTCACAGAGCTGCTCAACAGAGCACCAGCGAGCATCCCAGCAGATATACAAGCAGCAACAGACACACTCCCACTGAAAATGACCCCCAACAAAAGAAGAAACTAGGAAAGCAATATCACAATTGAGAGATGGGAAAGCAGCAGGACCAGACACCATTCCGAGTGAAGCATTCAAGACCGACATCACTACAAGCATCAAAGCACTCCATTCCCTCATGAGGAAAATTTGGCAAGAAGAAAGGATACCCAAAGATTGGAAAGAAGGCTACATAGTGAAGATACCAAAGAAAGGGGACCTTGCACTATGCAAGAACTACCGGGGGATCACGCTACTTTCAACCGCCAGCAAAGTCTTCAACCGGATAATTCTAGATAGGATGAAGACTGCCGTTGACATGCTCCTCAGAGACCATCAAGCAGGATTCCGGAAAGAAAGGTCATGCATAGACCAGATCGCCACACTGAGGATCATCATCGAACAGTCCCTGGAATGGAACAGCTCTTTATACATCAACTTCATCGATTTCGAACAGGCATTTGACAGTCTAGATAGGAACAGTCTGTGGCACCTGATGGAGCACTATGGAATCCCACCGAAGTACATCAACATCATCAGAGGATCATATGACGGGATGACAAGTAGGGTACTGCACAGAGGGGAGCCCTCAAACCCGTTCGAGATAAAGACCGGAGTGAGACAAGGCTGCCTGCTGTCCCCCTTCTTGTTCCTGCTGGCCATTGATTGGACCATGAAGAAGACAACAGAAGGAGCCAGAAACGGCATCCAGTGGACACTGATGCACCAGCTTGAAGACCTCGATTTTGCAGATGACCTAGCTCTCTTATCACACAGTCACCAGCAAATGCAACAAAAGACCAACAAACTAAAGGAAACAGCCTCAACTCTAGGAATGAAGATCAATAGGGTAAAAACCAAGATTATGAAGATCAACACAAAGTGCCAGCAAAACATTGAACTAGATGGAGAGGCCATCGAAGAAACTAACTCCTTTACCTACCTTGGGAGCGTAGTAGATACAGCGGGTGGCACAGAAGAAGACATCAGAGTGCGAATCGGAAAAGCAAGAACGGCATACAACCTACTTGGTCGAGTATGGAGGTCTCGCGAAATAAAAACCAACACAAAGCTGAGGATCTTTAACTCCAATGTTAAATCAGTCCTCCTGTATGGCTCGGAGACCTGGAAGACAACCGTAGGGCTGAAGCAGAAAGTACAGTCCTTCATAAATTCCTGCCTCCGCCCCATTCTAAGAGTGAGATGGCCAAATGTCATTACAAATCTGGACCTGTGGGAGCGCACAAAACTACCCCCGCCAGAAGAAATAAAGAAGAGAAAGTGGATGTGGATAGGCCATACCCTGAGAAAGGAAGACACAAACATCACCCGGCAAGCCCTACGATGGAACCCACCTGGAAAGAGGAAACGCGGCAGGCCTCGAAACACCTGGCGCCGTTCTTGGGAAGGGGAAATGAAAGAGGCTGGACTGGGATGGCACAACATCGTTCGGGAGGCCAAAAACCGCGCAACATGGAAATAAATAGTCAGTGGCCTATGCTCCGCAGGGAGTGCAAAGGCGTAAGTAAGTAAGTAATAGCTGTCATCCATGTACGGATAATAGCTTTGGTCCTCTCCTCTGTCCAACTTCTGACACCACATGTAAAGGGGGACCAAGCGGTCTGAAGCAAAAGATGGTCAGTACAGTAGGCGGAAGTCAGCAGTCACCATGCGATTTTTTAAAGAAATACAACAATCTTCAGAAGAACATACTGGAACTTAACTAACCGAAACTATACAAACCCAGGCTTGGGCCCTGCTACAGGCTTTCATTTACTATACACACACTTGAAGGAACTCCTACCAGTTAACTCATTAGGAGCTTTGAACAGGCAATAATGGCACGAAGAAAACGGGTGCAGCAATAGACGGACACTGGTTGAGAAGAAAAATGAAATTCTAAATGTTGTAATAGAGGCCTTGCACGGAAGGCTGTCTTCCAGCATAGCTGCCTAATCATTGGTAACCACTTTCAAAAGAAAATGCCTGATCTCTGTGCAGTGGTAGGGCAGGTAAAATACTGTGAAAGCATGATTTTAGTTTGTTTATAAGATCCAGTAATAAGACACCAAATGATTACATTTCTGTTTATATACATTTACATTTACATTTAGTCATTTAGCTGACGCTTTTATCCAAAGCGACTTACAAGTTCTGTGCGACAAGACAGCAAGAAGGGTATAACTCTATCAGCTGAGTAACAATGTTCATCAAAGTGTTGCGTGTTACAGTGTAGGTTAGTTTATTAGGACAAGTGCATGACATTAAGGTTAGTCGGGGTTAGATTTTTATTTTTTTTTTATCATTTCAGATAATGGTTGAAGAAGTGAGTCTTTAGTCGACGGCGAAAGATTGGACGGGATTCGGCTGTCCTAACTGGGATGGGTAGTTCATTCCACCATTGTGGGGCAAGGACTGAGAATAGGCGGCTTCTCTTTGATGACCCTCCGGGAGCTTGGATAGGAGTAGATCTGAGGCGGCCAGAAGATGCAGAGCGTAGGGGTCTTGAGGGTGTGTAGTTAGAGACCATTGACCGGAGGTAGGCGGGAGCGGTTCCCTTTGCCGCACGGTATGCTAGGTCGAGGGCCTTGAAGCAGATACGTGCAGCAATGGGGAGCCAGTGCAGGTCCCTAAGAAGTGGGGTGACATGGGCCGACTTCGGTAGGTTTGAGATCAGGCGGGCCGCTGCATTTTGAATGAGTTGAAGAGGCTTGGTGGCAGTGGCCGGGAGGCCAGCTAGCAGTGCGTTGCAGTAGTCGAGGCGGGAGATGACTGTTGATTGGACGAGGAGTTGGGTGGCTTCTTTTGTCAGGAAGGGGCGTATCCTTCTGACGTTGCTCAGGAGGAATCTGCAGGTTCTGGTTGTCGCTGCGATGTGAGCAGAGAAGTTCAACTGGTCGTCGAGGACAACACCAAGGTTCTTGGCGGTCGGCGACGCGGTCACAGCTGCATTCTCGACTGTGATGGAGAGGTCGGTCAGGGGGGAGGATTTGGCCGGCAGGTGGAGCAATTCTGTTTTGCTTAGGTTCAGTTTGAGGTGGTTGGTCGTCATCCAGGCGGAGATGTCGGACAGACAGGCCGAGATCCGCTCAGAGACGTGGATATCTGAGGGAGGGAAGGAGAGGAAGAGTTGAGTATCATCGGCAAAACAATGATATGAGAAGCCATGAGACGTGATAATGTTACCCAGTGATTTAGTGTAGAGGGAGAAGAGAAGGGGTCCTAGGACCGAGCCCTGGGGGACACCCGTCCGGAGGGGGCGGGTGGCCGACAGAGTCCCTCTCCATGACACTTGGTAGGAGCGGTCATTGAGGTATGATGTCAGCCATGTCAGCGCAGATCCAGCCACTCCCATTCCTGCGAGGGCCGCGAGGAGGATCTGATGGTTGACTGTGTCGAAGGCTGCAGATAGATCTAGGAGAATCAGGACAGAGGAGAGGCCTTTTGCTAAGTGAAGTGCCTCTGTGACCGCAATGAGGGCCGTTTCTGTGGAGTGGCCAGTCCGGAAGCCAGACTGATTGGGGTCTAGGAGGTCATTCTGTAAGAGATAAGCAGTATACTTCTGATTAGGAGTGCACCGATATGACTATGTTAAAAACTAGATTTTAAAATGTATGAAAATGTTGTCTGATACATTGTCTGTGGCTACGTTGTACTACACTTAAAATTGTAGTTTGTCATATTGTTATTTGTGGTCATGTTTTTGTATTGCTTATCTGTGAGACCAAGGACCACAATGGAAATAAGTCTTGACTTTTTTGTGTTACATCCTTGATGTTTTCTGGAATCTTGAATTTTTTTAAATGTCAAGTCAAATCAGACGGAGGAGGCATGTGGTAGTCTACACACCCTCCCCAGACCGACGCAACAACCAGGAACGGAATTGGCGACTGAATTGGGGGATGGGAGCAAATGATAAAAGAAGAAAATAACAGTTAGTCTCTCTCTCTTTCTCTCGCTCTCTCTCTCTCTGTGTGGCCAGCCCCCGAGGCTGATCAGCATGCAGCAGATGCCGCGGGGGCCTGGGGGTGGTATGAACGGCGGGCCAGGTCCCGGGCCCGGGCCCCACATGTATCCTTCCTCCCACCACATGCGCCTGCCGGGTCCCCCGACAAGCCGCATGCCCACGGCACCGCCTCGGCACAACGGGCAGCAGTACCCCTCCATGATGCAGCCCCAGCTGCAGAGACAGGTCAGCACACACACACACAGAGAGGCTGCACAATGTGGGAGCGGGGATGGTAGATGCTTGTGTGCTATTTCACTGTTTTCAAGGCTTGGTTTTACTGTCGACGTCTCTGTTCAACACGCTCATTGCAATTCATGTCAGGTTAAAACAACTAATGATCTACTAACACTCGGATGTGGTTGTTGATGAGATGCATTATTTTAGCCAAACGTAATGGTCATAGTAAAACAGTAGCAGTTGATTGATGCACACGGCGAGGCCGGGCTAGGGCGGGAGCATTTCCACAACACAATTGCAATATGGATGTTTACGATGCATTTATTATTCATGCAGCAATGATCTGAAAATATCTTACTATGATGGTGTATTGCTGGGCATGTCTTGAGTGGTTGCTGCTTCCCGGCTGTACCGCTACACACGCTTCATATCACAGCCGGGCAAATTAACGTAGACTGAAATTAACTTTGTCCTTCCTCAGCGCGTATCTCCTAGTCCTTCCTCAGCGCGTGTCTCTATAAATAATACCTAGTCCTTCCTCCCTGCCTGTCTCCTAGTCCTTCCTCACCGTGTTTGTCTAGAAATAATACAATAATTTTTTTCTCATGTTTAACTGCTGTCTGTGAGTGTGTAAATTGACTGTGCTAATATGGCTACGGTAAGCAACCTGCGCTACATACGGCCACTTTCTCTCTTTGTCCAGATGTCTATAGAATCTGAGATGAGCCACCAAAGGTTTCGTTTCTTGCTACAATCAGGGGTTTGGCACCTTTTTCCTACTTTGACATTCTGTCTGTGTGTCTTGTGCAGCATGTCCTGTCGCTGTAATGCATGACCATGCAACCATAACCTTTTCACAACCTTTTCACGAATTTGGACTCCGATTGGCCGAGTGACACGGCTCATTCCTTCTCTGCCTTTTCTCCCCCCCCCCCCAGCAGCATTCCAACCCAGGGCACGCAGGGCCTTTCCCGGTGGCATCCCTCCATAACGCCAACCCCACGAGCCCTACCAGTGCCAGTATGGCCAGTGCCCACGCACACCGAGGCCCCACCAGCCCCATCGTGGGCCCCATCGAGCTCATCCCCTCCGTCACTAACCCCGAGAACCTGCCCTGCCTGCCCGAGATCCCACCCATACAGGTACGCTACACACACTAGTTATGTATGTCCTGAATCCTGACCATACAGGTACGCTACACACACTCGTTATGTATGTCCTGAATCCTGACCATACAGGTACGCTACACACACTCGTTATGTATGTCCTGAATCCTGACCATACAGGTACGCTACACACACTTGTTATGTATGTCCTGAATCCTGACCATACAGGTACGCTACACACACTCGTTATGTATGTCCTGAATCCTGACCATACAGGTACGCAGGGTTCGCACAAGGTCCTTGAAGTGCTTAAAGTGCTTGATTTTTGTCAAAAGAAAGTCTAGACCTGGAATTCCTTAAACTAAGGTGCTTAAAAAGTCCTTGGAATTCAAATCAACCATTCACATTGAAAGTTTTGTTCATCCATGATCAAATTGTTCTGAATCAAGAAATAAATTTTTTCTAAAGTGTAACTAATTGTCGGAAATTGGTTTTTAAACCATAAATATTGGATCTAACCCCCCCCCCCCCCCCCCCCCCTTTAAATGCCCTTTTTCATTGACTGCCACGCTGTTTTCCCATCTTTACTCCCTGGCGTCAGCGTTATTGACCATTTTCACAATGTTTGCAGACCCATCGTATATTCTATATTATAGCTATGGAGACAATAGTATGGCTCATTTGAAAGGCACTATTTATAGTCCAACATTGACAAACCAGTTCATTTCTACATACTTTCGTTTGTCTGCTATTCCACGCTAAACATCGCCCCGTTTCAAAATAATCCAGTCTCGTTTTCTAGATAGTGAAATATGACGCGTTATATGCATATGCGCAAATCGTTCGGGTTGCTCGCCTGAAACCTATATTATTTCCAAATCAAAGCTATATACCATATATAGATGTTTCTTCACAAAATCATTAAGGGAGGGGGGGGGGGTCGTTTTACGAAGCTGCTAGTTACCAAAAGCATGTTTTAGGTTTGGTAAAATATACCTAAAATAGACCTTACCTTAGTCAGAAGGTACTCCAAAATGAATAATCCCAGTAGTTCCATCGCGATCGCCATTACTCGTGTGCATTGGTCATGGCTATAATACGGGAAACAATGGGTTTCAGGGGAGCAAATCTGACAGATGGCTGTGTGTTGATTCACTTTGAGAGGGAGGGGATTCCTGCAGTCAGAGGCACTGAGAGACACCTTAGAGACCCAGTTCAAAAGGTTTGGGCGATACTGCCACCTGTCGGGATTCGATCGTCATTGCGATTTTAACGTTGGCAGCGGTGCCATTTTAGAATGGGAAAATCGAAAAAAAGAGAAAAGGATCAAAACTCAAGAAATCTCTGGTTTGGCGCTCAGCGGTTGGATTCGAAAGGCGCAGAAAGGGTTCAAATAAACTAGTGATTGGAAAAGTACTTGAAAGTCCTTGAATTTCATTTTGCAATGTCTGTGGGAACCCTGGGTACGCTACACACACTCGTTATGCATGTCCTGAATCCTGACCATACAGGTACGCTACACACACTCGTTATGTTTGTCCTGAATCCTGACTATTCACATTAATTTAAAGGCACCATCTGTGATTGCAGTAATGCGCCTTTGTTGAGACACTGTCACCCCCAACTACTGGCTTTGTTAATTTAATAATGAAGTGGAGATAGTCATGGTCTTTTTGATGCAAGGGCAGACGGCGTGTGACAGTTTACCATAAGTTTTACATTATTTACCATCTCCTAAGTCCAACTTTTCAACAACATATAAGTCTTTGAACTTAAACTTTGGATATATCCAAAGATGGTCAAATCAATGCCATCAGAGAGTCAAATCCTTCACCAAACCCACTGAGGTCTTGTTTTCTGTCTTGCTTCCCTTTTTGGTGCTTGTGCCGGCTGCCACTGTGCCTTTTTGGCAACACCAGCTGGAGGACGCAGGCTCCAGCAGCCTGGGCCACCTCCTGACGCGCTACATCACGGCCAGCACACACCAGTTCCTGGGCCCCGTGGACATGAACCCCTCGCCTGGACCCTCCACGCACTCCCCCGGCTCCTCAGGTAGGCAGCCACACACCTTGGTACCATATCCTATCACCTCAATCTGGAGCCATCATAATTCTTGTGCAATGGAAAGTATTGGATGAATTTTCATATTGATGCATCGCTTTTTTCCCCACACGTGGGATGTTATATTTCTCTAAATGAGAATTATTTATTGTATTTCATAACTTTTTGTTCAGTGACCCAAAACTAAATTCTGATTCTAATATTCACGGAAAGTCATGGATTAGAACGGTAGTTAAAGTAATGGATCGGAGTAGTGTTGTCAAAAATATCGAAAAATCGATACATATCGATTCTGAATATTTAAAACGGTTTCAATACTAATTTCCCGAAATATCGATATTTAATTATTCATAAAAAATATCTTTTTTGTATACGGAAGTTGCATTGTTAATTTCAATACCTGTAATAGTACAGTAGTCCACACACACACACATGTGCATTCTGTTAAGTCGGAATATGACTGTAATACAAACAGTTCAGTTTGTCAGGTACATGCAACACAGATTACAGTGTTTACATCTGTCTGCTTGAGAAAATACCATGTTCTGCAATAAAAATGATTGAAGTGAGATGAACAGTTATTTTTAAATGTGTGATCTAAAGATAAACAAAGGGTTTTAAGTCTTATATTTATCTTCTCTTATAGTACCAGAGAAGCTGAGGAGAATCAACCAGCAACTAAAGCTAAATTTATTTAAAAAAAATATATATATACATTTTAACACATCCCACGCCGGAAACGGCTTACGACGTGTTTCAAGTCCATGCGAATTCTGCCAATCCACGGCGTACGACGTTATTGAGATCATATTTCATTTTTTCGCCATGTTATTCATAATTCCCTCACGGAGCCTGATATGATGCAGTGGGAGCATGCACAACTCTGTAACGCTTCAATACTGCCACCTGGTGGATGATCGGCGAGTTGCCAAACCGGAAGTGGATCTCTTGTGATCCCGGTGCATCTGACAAATGCGTCCGGCACTCGCATATTGTTGCGGGACTGTATACACACGTCCGTGTGTAGCGATCGCTGCCATAACGCAATAATCATACGATTTGGCCGTGTATTATGATTATACAAACCGGAAATGGATTTAGGAGATTGCCATCAAATAAGTGGGATCTTTTTCCTCCAGTCTCATCGTCGAACTCATCGACACTGACGTCATTTTCAGCGTGTTTGTTTATTTTTTTTTTTGATCAAATTTTTTATTATTATTCACATGAAACAAGACAACACATTAACCACAATCACAGTACATAGAACTTCACAAGAAAATAACAAAAACAATAATAATAATACAGACTAACAATTATACAGACAAGAGAAAAGAAAACGGAGTTCAACCTTCTAAATTTAATTCCAAGGGTTACTATCTAATAAATGGTCTTTCCCAGTGTTCAGCCCCGATTCCCGGCCGTGTGACCCTATATTAATAAAACGTACATCTCCAATCCACCACAAGGACCATTTTTTGAGAACACGACCCGAAAACAGAGCAATGAACCTTCATGAAAAAACAAACCTGTAGAGGTGTTCCATAGACTCACAGAGACCGTGTAAAAGTGGCCAAACAGTGAAGAAATAGTTAAATAGCTGCCCCCCCATAATATCCCCAGCTAAACTCAAGATGACAAGACAAAAGACAAGACAGACAAAACATTTCCTCCTCCCCCTCCCAAGAGACCGCCGGACTCACCCGAACACGCACCCCAACCCCGCTCAGCCGCACACTGCGGTCTTTACCTTCTCAGCTGCTGCGAACCATAGGTCAATTCCAGCCTGCCCCACCCCAATCACCCGGGCTGTGGATATCTCAAGATAAATCACATCCAATAGAGTTAGGGACCAGTTAATCATTGTAAGCTTCTCAGGCTCCTTCCATCTCATTGCTATTAGCTTCTTCGCTGCTGTGACGCCCGCTAGGACAACCCTTTTCAGTTGTACGGACGCGGGTAGTGTCGTTATATCGTTCAGGAGTAGCGTAACAGCTGTGAATGGGATAGTTAGGCCACACAGATCTGAAAGTTTGTCCGTTATTGACCTCCAGAAGCGGGCCACTGGTGGGCAATCCCAATACATATGCATATAAGTGCCAGTGGCCTTTTGAGAGCACAAAGTGCACCGAGAGTCGGTTATCAGTCCCATAGCATATAGCTTCCTAGGTGTAAGATAGGTCCTATGAATATAATTAAAATTAATTTGCTGGTGATTGGGGTTGCGGGAAGATAATGCCACATTTGCCCAAACATCATCCCAGTCAAACTCGGGGTCCAACTCCGGGATATCCACACGCCAGATTGTATCCAATGATACATTTTTATACGTGGATTGAATTAAGAGCGTATAAAAGTCGGAGACAAACCCTCTGGATGTCGTCCTGTCCACTATGAGCCTGAGGAAGGGGTGTGGGTGCAAGGCCTGAGCCCACGGTACGCCATGCGCCCTCAGTGCTGACCTTAGTTGAAGGTAAAGAAAGAAGGACTCGCCGGGAAGATCATAAAATTCTCTTAAGTCCTGAAACGCACGGAGGCCGTTCTTATCATAAATATCCTCCAGAGTATGCACTCCCCTCCTTTGCCATTGAGGAATATTAACCGGCTTGTGTCCTACAAGTAATTGCTGGTTATTAAAAATTGGAGAGTCCAGGTGCCATGGGCATTTAACCCCACACGACCTCTGTACATTACGCCACGTTTGGATCACGTGAGTTATGATCGGTCCATACCTCAGCCGGCATTTCGAAATAGAGACAGTGGAGTACACTACATCCTGCAATCTTAGCGGAGATACCGCCGCCGCTTCTAAGGAGCGCCACGATACAGCCTCTACAGGGTCTAGCCAGCACATCAGAGGTCTCAGTGAAAAGGACCAGAAATAAAGTTTAAAATCAGGGATTGCGAGGCCCCCATCTTGTTTTCTACGTTGAGTAGTAGCCCTTTTGATTCTCGGGCGTTTGTTATTCCAGATAAACTTAGATACCATCGATTGTACCTTGCGCCAGTGGTCTATTGGAGGGGGCAGGGGGAGCATTGAGCTAATAAAATTTATCCTAGGCAGGATGTTCATTTTGATTATGGAAGCCCGGGCTTGTAAGGAGTTAGGAAGGGACGACCACCTGTCTAGATCCTGGCGTATTTTATCATAAGTACCCGTGAAGTTGTACTTAGTAGTTTGGTTCAGCGTGGGGAATATCTCTATGCCCAAGTATTTAAAATGTTCTACTATGGGGATATCAGCTGGTAGTCGTACCGCCTTGGCCAGATCATTAAGAGGTAGGCAGGCTGATTTGTTCCAGTTAATCTTAAAACCTGACAATTTACCAAAGTCGTCGATTATCCTCAATAATTTTGTGGCCGACCGGGATGGGTCGTCCATGAAAATCAGCAGGTCATCCGCATAGAGAGCAATTTTGTGTGGAGTATTGTTGACCATTATGGGGACGATGTCCTCCGATTGCCTAATAAATTGGGCCAAAGGTTCGAGGGAAAGCGCGAACAGTCCCGGGCTCAGAGGGCAACCCTGTCTAGAAGATCTGGAGACTGGAAAGAGTGTGGAACAGTTTTTGCCTGTCAGTATCATCGCAGACGGCGAGGCATACAGGACTTTAATCATATGAATAAAACTCTTTCCAAGACCCATGACCTCAAGTACCTTCCACAGGTATGACCACTCAAGTCTGTCAAACGCCTTCATGGCATCCAAAGACAGAACTGTGGATGGAGTTGTATTGTCTTTACTGTTATCGATTACATGCAACAGCCTCCTAAGATTATCTGCAGCCAGACGCCCCGGGATAAAACCAGTTTGATCGCAGTGTACCAATACAGACATAAATCTCTGCAGGCGACGGGCCAGCACCTTGGCAAACACCTTTAAATCGGCCCCGAGAAGACTCAAGGGTCTATAGCTACCACAATCATTGGGATCTTTGTCCTTCTTGAGAAGTAAAGAAATCAACGCCATATTGACATCTCTTGAGAACTCCCCTTGTTCGATAGCGTAATTGATCATATCGAGCATCAATGGACCCAGTTGGTCCCAGAAAGCTAAATACACTTCGGGTGGAATACCATCCCAGCCTGGTGCCTTACCCCTCTGCATTTCAACAATCGTCTCCCTCAATTCTACGAGAGTAATCGGTCTCCCCAGTTCCTTGGCCTCTTCCTCAGAAATGTGGGGTATCTCAAGCCCGCCAATGAACGATTCAAATTTAGAGTCATCAAGATTACCCTCTGAGCTATATAACTGAGTAAAACTCTTTAAAAGTGTCATTGATCTTTTTCGAATCAGTAGTGACTGCACCCTGGCTCGTCCTAATCGAGGGGATATCCGAGAAATGATCATTTGAGCGTATTTTCATTGCCAATAGATGGCTAGGTCTGGAGCCGTGAAAATAGTAATTTTGTCTTGTCCTATGTATCAAGAACTCAGACTGTTGTTTAAGTATGGAGTTTATTTCTTTTTTGACTATCTTACGTTGTGTGTTTAGTCGTTCATTATAGTTAGTTTGCAAGGATGCGTATAGGTCGGCATATAATGATTCCAGTCCTTCTAGCTTTTTTGACCGGGATTTTCGCAAATTGGAGGCAAATAGTGTGACATGACCCCTGATAAATCCTTTCAATGAGTTCCACAGGACCCTAGGGTCTTCTACTGTGCCAACATTGATCTGCAAAAATTCAGCTAGTTTACTCCTGAACTCAGAACAGAAGTCATCGTTCTTTAGCAAGGTCGAATTAAAACGCCATCTGGGAGCTCTTGTGGAGAGCCTGCCAAAGGTTGCCGTAAGGAAAATCCCCTTGTGGTCTGAGAGAGCCAAGGGAACCAATGAGACATCGAAACTATCAAACATATTAGGGGACGCGAATGCATAGTCAATTCGAGAAGCTTTTGTGTCTGGCTGACAGGTGAGAGTAATCTTTGAGGGTGGGGTTGCATAAGCGCCAAAGGTCTGTGAGCCCAGTGTCTTTGGCCCACATCCTAAGGGCCTTAGAGGCCCGTTTTTGGTCGCTCGTTTCAGAGGGCCCGGACCTATCCATCTCCGCATCCCAGCACGCATTAAAATCGCCACCCACAATGAAAGCGTATCCATTAAGTTCCAACATATTCTTCGTGATTGTATTATAGAACGCTGAATCAAATGTGTTAGGAGCATACAATGCTATTATAGCCATCTTCCTATGCAAGAATTCAACTTTTGCTATAGTAATCCTTCCCTCCGTGTCCGACCATACATCCAAGATTTTGATATCAAGGTTACGTCTTGTAACTATGACTACTCTTTTCGTCTTATCGGCTGAGGATGAGGAGATAACGTGATATTGCCGATTTGCCAGTCTTGACACGTCACCTACCAATAAATGCGTCTCACTAAGGAGAGCAAGGTCAATATTTCTCCTCTTGAATAGCCAAAGGACACTGGCACGCTTGTGTGGGGCGTTAAGCCCTCCTGCGTTCCAAATTAAAATATTCAATTTAGCCATGGTCGAGCTTGTATAAGTGCGTAGAGAACATACCAGTGCAGCCAGGCTGAGTACAGAGGTGCTGATCCCGGCGGGCCCGGACGGTCAATCCCAGGAGTTCAGAGGAGGAACAATTACACACATATAAGACAACAGTACATAAAACACATAAAAATACCACCCCAGCTATAACCCCCCCTCCTTCTACTCTAAACCCTAACCCCCCCGTCCTATTATAAGGCCCCCTATACCCACTCTCCAATCCCCACCCTATGCCCCATCCCCTGAGGATGGTCATCTTCCTATCACTTCCCACTAGAGACATGGATCCAATAAGACGCTCCCCACTCCAACCCCCCTCTAGATAAACCCCTGAGTAAACCCCCACTAGTCCAATAAACACAAATAATAATAAAAATAAAATTCAATAAAGATATCGGTCGAAAACCACCTGAGCCTTGGCCCCAACATAAGACAACCATAATGGTAAAAATAGCCATTATTAAATAATAACTCCACATCAACCTGCAACCATCTATTTCCGAATCTGCGCTTCAACGTCACAATGTTAAAGCCCAAATGGGTACAGGAAAATTCAAAACAAAATTAAATTAAAGCATCCCAGCCGATAGTCTAAGGCAGGATCGGGTCACAGGTTAATTGTGCAAAATTGTGTGAACAATGTCAATTAAACAATGACAAAAAAAAGGAAGGGAAAAAAAGGTTGTTATGGTCAAAGTGCACCCCTTTAGCTGTCCCTCTGATCAGGCACAACGGCTGAAATGACATAACCTATGTAAGAATAGAATTAAACACATTCATTAATTAATCCGGGGATGGTAATAGGCAACACCTGACACCACCTGTTATCATACATTGTTTCAATAAAGATATCGGTCGGAGCAGTTAGTCCAAGGTAGGATCGAATCACAGTTAAATTGCTCATTCAAATGCCATCAAAACGGCGACAATAATTATTATATAATTACTCAGCATCAACCCTGTAACCATCTACCTTGGAGTCTGCATATTAATGTCGCAACGTTATAGCATAAATGGATCACGGAAAATTCAAAACAAAATTAAGGCAAACCAGCAGTTAGTCCAAGGTAGAATCGGATCACATTTAAATCGCGCATACAGATGACATAAAAACAGCGACAATAAGAAAGAAAAAAGAAAGGAAAAGAGGGGCATGGCTAAAGTGCAAGCCATATAACCATATAGCCATGAAGTGCAAGCCATACCCGACCCAACCTGTTATCATATATTGTATATGCATATTCAACCGACCTTGGCTTCTACTATGGATCCCAAAGCTCAAAACAACCTAGATATAAAAATAAAAGCATACCAGAAGTTAGTTAGGGATTCGATCACTCTTGAATTGTGCAAACCAATGTCCCTTTGAACAGCAACAGCAACCAAAATACGTAACCATTAACGGGTCTCGAGTGTCTCAGCGCAGACTATAGACGAAGCCCGCTGGTTAGCCCGAGGCTAGCGCGTAAGCTAGTGATGAATCCGGATAGCACGTTAGCCTATTATGTACATCGTTCAGCTAGCTCGTTAGCTTCCAAAGAGGCGATACACAAGTACGACCATGAGGTCAGCTTTAGCAAGTAACAGAAGTCATTGGGAAGCCCCGCTAGTTGAATGGGCATTGGGCAGTTAGCATGTCTGGGCATGACAGCAAGTATTTGTGAATAGTCGGCCTAATCAATGTATATAGGCCCAAACCGCCAAGTCACTCACCCGCCATAGATATCAAGCAACAGACTCGGGTATCTCTGCGAGATATTCCTTCGCTTTAGCCAACGACCAAAACAAACGCTGACCACCGACCTTCTCCAACACAGATAATTTCGCGGGAGCGAATAACGTGGGCCTCAGGCCTAGTTTCCATAGCTTAGTCAGGACCACCTTGTATTCGCCTCTCTGTGCTTGAACCTCCGGTGTAAAGTCTTCGAAAATGGCCACTTTGTGATCGCCAAGCCTCAGATTACCCCTTCTGGTACGAGCCGACCGCATGATGAGTTCTCTCTGCTGGAGTCTGTTCAGCTTGACTATGATGGGCCTCGGCTCTTTGTTCACGCCGGGAGAAAACCTGCCCGCTCTCTGTAGGCCGATTCACAGACTGGAGGCGAAGGGAGGACGTCCGTCCCTAGTATTTTCTGCAGCAGTTCGGGCACGGTCTCAGAGAGACGGCCTTCACCGCTGGTCTCCGGTACTCCAACAATCCTGACGTTATGGCGTCTATCCCGGGACTGCATCTCCTCCATTGCCGACTGTAGTTTGTTGACTTCAGCCTGCCTAGCCAGCAGGGCGGATTCGAGACCCGCCATCTTCTCGCACTGTAATGATACCTCCGTCGTTAGCATGGCTAGTTCGTTAGCATTAGCAGATGAGGCAGCGTGAATCGTCTCCATCTTGTCTGTCAGCGGTACTACCGCCAGCCGTATTTCTTCTGATATCTCACGACGGAGGCTGACACAAAAATCCGCCAACACTTTCTTCTGTGCTTCAGCGATGCGTGTCTCAGAGTCTGCGTGTAGCTTGGTCATGACCAAGAGCACAGCTTCGCTTAACTCCCCGACAACGGGCGACGATGTGGCCAGGCCCGGCGGGGATGGTTTGCTGGTTGTGGCGCATGGCTTCATGGCTCTGGTTTCCACCCCCGTCATCGTAGAAAGTCGAAAAAAGTCGATGAATGTATACTAAACACGACGACCTAGCAAACAGATAAAAAACAAATAAAAATAAAATAAAGACTAATGGGGAGAAACGTATATTCAGCACGGTAGAAGGGGGCTCATGTGAAACACGTCTACTCCATGATCGCTCAGCTCCGCCCCCGTTGCGTGTTTGTTTATTATTATCCATGCAAACTGCTCTCATCAATATATCACCCATACTACATAAAGCATTTACCGACGATCACGGAATTATAAACGACCCCCCCGTTCATCCGCGCATGATCAGTCATAACGTTTAGGATCATGTACAGTTGAAATTTTTAATATAGCGTGTATCGCCAACAAACGGCATTTGATAATATATATATGCGTTTATGCCTATATCTCACGTTCTAGGAATTTCTGCAGAAAACGATAAAAACATTTATATTCTAGACTGTATTTTCGTATTAATCTATGAATAAAAAAGTAAAACATTCCCACATCCTGAACGATAGATAATCGATGTTGAATGGGCCATAGTAATGTTAATTTGCAATACAATTTAAAAAGTTATAGCCCTGCAAAGAAGGTGAACATCTCCATAGGCTTACAGTGCTGGCAGAGGGTGGTATAAGATGCTCAAATTGCGTGGCAGGGAATGTGTTAAGATTGAAAATGTTTCCCTGTGGTATCGAAAATGGTATCGAATATCGATACTTTTCAAGGTATCGTATCGAAGTTCGAAATTCCAGTATCGTGACTAGAGTTGTTCCGATACCGATACCAGTATCGGAAATGCCGCCGATACTGCCTAAAATGCTGGTATCGGTATCGGCGAGTACCCTCTAATGTTGCGCTCCGATACCATATGACATAATTTATCAACAACACTGCGGACGTTGGGCTCTGTAGATATACCCTACTCGCTGAGTGAGCATTATAAAACAAACGTGTGCTTAATCGACCGTGAATTAAAGTGTCAATTGCCATTTTAACAGCAGAGCAGATACTTTCTTAAAATGCCATCGTCCCGGCAGAGCGCTGTTGACGGGGAGCTCTGATGTTATTAGCATTAGCTGAACAGCTAACCGAAAGCTAGCATTAACTAACGTTAAAGGTTTAGCCATAACGTTACCTTGGCTAAAGTTGGGGCTATTCATAATCCAGCAATCCAGACCTGCAAGCAAAGTACAGCAAGTTGGCAAAGGAGTATTCCAAGTTAAATCACAATGTCACCAGTAACGTTAGTTTTTCCATATACCGGTAGCTCTGATGCTAGCTAACCTAGCTCACGGTAACGTCGTCATTGCACAATTGCACGTCGCGTACACAATTAATGACATGTTGCGGACAGCCATATCGGCGACAATGTTTAGCTTTTAGTGCCAAATGATACGAGTCTGAGGCGGAGTCTCAAAAGAGAATGTTGAATATTTATTGTGAAAAAATCACAACAACAGAGCCTCTGCTACTAAACGGAGCCTTCTTGTGGAAGCAAGTGCAGCAACGAATAATGTCCGTGTGGAACTAATGTGCCAACAACCTTTCCGTGGGTGAACTCATTGAGATAGTTTTCAATTACTGATACTAATACTAATCTATACAATCACCTGTTGTTGAATAAAACTTTATAGTTATTACTAAAAAAAACAGTATATAAACAGTAGCTGTATTAAAAAAAAAAAAAAAGTTTTATAATTTATATAATATTTCTTATTTTTTTAATGTATGCACTGGTATCGGATAAGTATCGGTATCGGCCGATACCCAAAGCTTAGGTATCGGAATCGGATCGGAAAGGAAAAAATGGTATCGGAACATCTCTAATCGTGACAACACTAGATCGGAGAGGTAGTTAAAGTAATGGATCGGAGAGGTAGTTAAAGTAATGGATCGGAGAGGTAGTTAAAGTAATGGATTGGAGAGGTAGTTAGTCATGGATCGGAGTGGTAGTTAAAGTCTAGTACTTGGTATCAGTGCATCCCTAGACCAGATAATATACTATTGATACAGCAACAATGCATTTGTCCACCATGTATGATAATTAAAATCACAGGTTGTAAGCTGAGCTGATACTGCCTATTCAGTAGGTCTTTTGTGGTTTTCACCACCTAGTAATCCCCATATTACTCTGCCTCCTCCCCTTCCTTCCCCCATCCACAGGTCTGTCCAACTCCCACACGCCAGTACGGCCTTCCAGCACCTCCAGCACTGGTAGCAGGGGCAGGTAAGAACACACACTGTTCAAGTGTGGGCGGTGGCCTGGTGGTTAGAGAGTCTCCACGTAACCTGAAGGTCACAAGGTTAATCCCCTTGTGACAACTAGTGTGTCCAACCTTGTCAAAGTGTCCTTCCTTGAGCAAGGCACTGAACCCATATCTCCTCCAGGAGTGCTGTGAAATGGCTGACCCGTGACCCTACTCTCTGACCCAACCCCTCTGCTCTCTGACCCAACCCCTCTGTTCTCTAACCCAACCCCTCTGCTCTCTAACCCAACCCCTCTCCTCTCTAACCCAACCCCTCTCCTCTCTAACCCAACCCCTCTGCTCTCTAACCCAACCCCTCTGCTCTCTAAACCCCTCTGTTCACTACCCCAACCCCTCTGCTCTCTAACCCAACCCCTCTGCTCTGTGACCCCTGTTCTCTGACCTGACCTAACAATGAATGTGTTCACTGCATCAGAGGTCTGGTAGCTAGCTTTAATCAGTGGCCATGAGAGGTATATACTCGGGAAGAGTGGACTTTTCAACTAGAATTTGATCAGGAGTGAGTTGTATCTGTAGGTACATGTGTGCTTCTTCTGAACTAAGGAATGCGTTTCGATGTGGTAATCTGTAAAATCCTTGTTTCTGTTGATTTTGGCGCCATCTGTTGGTCATAAGTGTCCATTGCTGTTGCATGTTTGCTGTATTGGCTTGCTTTCCATCTTGAAGATTCATGAATACAAGACTACTGAGTTAGTCTTGTATTAATTCCAAACAAACCGTTGTTGCTGCTGGTGATGTAAAACATATCACTCTCCGTGTACCGGATGACTTGCCCTGCCAAGAACAGCTAATGTCAAACCATTCATGAACCGTCATGGTGACTTGGCGTGTGTGTGCGTGCGTGCGTGCATGCAAGGAGAACAATACAGAATGCTTGGTTGGAATGTTGAATAATGCTTCCAGTGGTATGACTATGACTGCTAGTCTGATGGTGTAAAGATTCAAGATTCAAGATTGTTTATTGTCATGTGCACAGTTAAACAGACAGTTTGCCATACAATGAAAATCTTACTTTGCTAGTCCGCCCTTCACACAAAATCACACAATACTTAACTTAAACATATTTAAATACAAGCGAGTGCTAGAAAATGAGGTAAAAATAGATAAATATAATATATACAAGGCACAGTGAGTAACATTGCACGTTCCGATCAGTATTTACATATAAATGGAGGTGACAGTGGGTCACAGCAGCAGTTAAAAAATGTCTTTAGTGATTCATAGTTCGGGGGAAGGGTGACAGTGTGTTCACAGCAGCAATCAGGTCAGAGTGTCTGCCAGGAAGGTGTGTGTCTGTGGGGGGGGGGGGGGGCTAGGTGGAGGAGCTAGCATTCACAAGTCTGATGGCTTGTGGGTAGAAACTTTTTGTCAGTCTCGTAGTTCTGGCTTTCAGACTCCTGTATCGCCTGCCTGATGGCAGGAAGTTGAAGTCTGTGCTGGGGGTGTGTACTGTCCTTAATTATGTTATGTGCTCTCCTGGTGGCCCTGGTAGAGTAAATGTCCTGTAGTGAGGGGAAGGCAAATATTGCCTTGAAATAGAGAAGCTGAAAAAGGTAGCAGGATGTATCATTCAATATATAAAGACATTATATTGTCAACAGATATGGTTGAAAAACAAACAATGTTTTAAATGTAATTGTAGATACAATATTGTAGTTACAATTTCTTTAATTGAATTAACTTAAAGGAAAACTCCAACATTTTGGGAAATTAGCTTATTTGCCATCTACCCTGGAGTTAGACAAGAAGATTGTAATGGGAAATATTAAAGGACAAAACGATGAGCCGTCATTATTTATAATAGAAAAGTTTATTTCACTGTGGCCACAATGAAAGGACAGTTTACAGACAGATACATCATGTTCACACATAATCGTCTGGCCGTAAAGTGACCAAGAGCTCTGGTCAGAAGTACATTAACACTTTGGTTGCCTAAGGTTAAATTAATGATATACCATAGATTGCCAGCGCTATTTGTCTATGGAGAAAGTCCCCTTCTTTGCAGGGCTATAACTTTTTAAATTCTATTGCTACATTGCCATTATTAGGGCCCATTCAAAGTCCTATATGTATTGTTCATTGTGTAGCAACGTTAAACTTTTTCATTCACATATTCATAGTAAAGTATGGTCTAATGTATAAGTATGTTTTCATCTCTTTCTGCAGCTTTCTCCAGAACGTGATATATAGCCCCAAATGCATTATATTGATGATGAAATACAGTTTGATGGCAATCAGCGCGATATAAAAAATTCCAACTAGACGTACTTCTAGAAGTTACTACACGTCATCTGATGTTGACCGGATGGGCGAGGGGGCGTTTATAATTCCGTGGGCAGCGTTATACCAATCATCTAATGTGGGTCAAATGTTGATAATATCAGTTATTATCGAAGACGGTAGCGTTACACGCTGAAACTCACCCCAGTCTCCGCGCGCCGTTGGGCGATCATCGTCGAGTAGAAATTTTATCATTATGGGATATATTATTACCCGGTCCATCTCCAGCTTGTATAATGGTATATACGTCCAAATCATGTTGTTTATCGAGTTATTGGCAATCGATCGCTATGTAGTGTGACGAGCTAGAGTGCCGGAACCTATCCCGAGTGGCCGGAAGCAATACGGACATCTAGCACAACCTCTACTGCGCTTCCTGTTAAGCGGTTGCGCGATCGGCCACCAGATGGCGCTCCTGAACCGCCAGAGAGCTCAGTGGGTCCTGCTGGTGTATCTCAGGCCAGCGGAGGGACATTATGAATCCGATCGCAGATTTTTGAAATATTGATATAAAGACGACGTACAGCGTCCCCCGGCAACTTTAGCATGGCCAGCAAAGACGTCTAAAGACGGCTCCCGGCAGTCAAAGTGTTAAATACAGTTGTCAGGGCGGCTACGTGGCGTAGTGGGCAAGGCGCTCGCCACGAAATGCTGGAGACGCTGGGCTCGTCAGTTCGAGCCCAGCGCTCCACATTTGCTTTCAGTTTAGCTGGTCGTTCGTACTAATACACATTGGCCGTATTAGGGGGTGGGAAACTGATGGGTGGGAATCGGGCGTTGTGGACAGCGACGCCTGCGCAGTAGAATCAGGAAGTGTCGGGGGCAGCGTGAGCCTCCCACGCGTTACTCCTCGCCACTGAGAGATCGAGCTGCGCAGGTGAAAAGATGCGACTGCTGTTACCTCAAGTACCGGAGGGGACTTGTGCTATGTATGACTTAGTCCACATTGCAGCCGGCTTGTGGGAGGCAAGAAACAGCGTCCGTGACAGGGGAGGGTTGAATTGGATGATACGAAATTGGGATGGGAGAAAATAGAAAATGGGAGAAAAAGTGGATCAAAAAAAATACACAGTTGTCAGACATAACACCATACATCAGATATGATGATTGTAAATAAAAATGGTTCCCAGTCACGGGAAACAACAACAACCTTGCTATGGCTGGGGAGATGTTGGTACCTTGGAGTCTCTTAAAGAGACACACACACATTAACCAGTCAAGCTGTCTATAATGACATGATAATATATTCTACGACAACTCCCCTCTTTGATAATTAATCACAAATCATTATCACTTCATAATGACAACTAAAGATATTATCATCCTTAACACAATGGGGACGAACAACGGATATCTCCGTGTTTCGATTCCACCCGTTGTGGACAGAAGCACGGATATATCCGTGGCAAGTTGTTATTGCTTTTATTCCATTTTAATAACCTATTCAAGGTCACCGAGCGGCACTGCAGATTTACCCTACTCTTTGAATTCGAGAAGGTGCAATACCGGCCAGATCCTCTTAGGGGCGCTATCACGATAATGCAGTGTGCCCTGTGGCTGAACGGAGCAGTATTATTTTTTTTACTTTCAATGGAGTTTTATGTTAGCTCGATTCTGGATCTGCAGCCTGTAGCTTGGATTACGTTTTGCATCGCAGATTTCACTATGCAATAAGGGGATTTATCATCAGCCAATGGACATATCGATCTACCAGATGGCGATCGATAACGGGGAAATGCTCGGGGGGATCCCACCGGCCCACAGTAAGATCTTTTTCACGTAAAGTACATCCCGATCGGGCCTTGTTTTGATAGCCATCCATCCGATCGGCCTATGTGGCTAGTTAGACAAACACGGTTATTGGTAATCAATAATAAGAAACGACATCCCCCGCCCCCCCCTTTCATGCATACATGCTTGAGGATCGTGCCGATCATATGCAGTTTGAGTTTTAACTAGCATCTGTAAAACGGAAATGCCATTGGATATAACGTTAGCAGCTATTAGCCCTATATCTAGCCTTTCAGAAAATATACTAGACCAAATCCTGTATAACGCTTATATTCACGGCGCTATAAAATGAGAACGTATTGATGCATTTTTTTTTCTTTAAGCCATTTTGAAGGGACGGTTTATGGACTCAATTGACAATGAGAATGGACAGATAGCAATACTATAAACTATAGATTTTGCTCTACAAACAGCCCCACGTCTGTTTACATTTCCCGGTCCTCTTGAGATTAATTAGACTCATCCCAGTGGCCGCCAATGTGTTAAACAAAAAAGAACACAATAACTCAGCAAAAACTATTTTTATTATCTAAAAACAAAAGGTCCTCTGGATTGACCCTGTGTCCTGTGCAGAAGAGAAGCTGCCATAACAGCCAACCATCGGTTCGTGTCTCTTTGCAAATGTCCAGACGGTGGTCGAAGGACTCAAGAGTACAGTGTCCAGTCTCTGGTTTTGTCAAGGCCGGAGCAGCTGCACCATATTTCTCTAACCACCAAGCTGGAAAATAGAATCACAACAAAAACAGGAGAGTATCTCGCAAAAAGAGCATTTCCCATACTCTTATTCAAAACAAACATTCTCACAAAACTTTCAGTAGAGCGAAAACAGATTAACAGCAAGAAACACGTGACTGCAAACTGCACAGTGCTTGGAATCTCTCCGCAGAGGAAAGGCTCAAGGCTATTCCCTCAGAGCAGGGAGATAGCAAAAACAAAACAAAACTACAATTTGCAAAAACATCTTCATTCTGAAAAAAGTTCAGTACCTAATATTTTTTAGATGATACTGTAATATCTGTATGTGTGTGGTTCAAACTTGCCTAATCATTTTGTAGGATCTCAGAGTGGCATAGGGGTCTCTCCTCCTCCTGTCCGACCCAAAACACCCCTGTCTGCAGTCCATGGAAATAGGCTGTCTTCCCCTCTGATGCAAGGAGCGGTCTGGTGAATGGCTTAGACCTGCTGGCCTAGATCTTTATCTTCGGCTGATTGCTCAAGGAGAACTGTCTCAGTATCTTAGCTGTAGCTGCAGAGTGGAGCTCAGCTGGGCCAGCACTTGCCCCCTTGTGCTAGAGCAGTGGGCCTCAGCCTCCTCTCTCAGTGGTCAGCTGTTGGCAGTGTCTTAGCTGCGTCCCATAGCTGGGTCGGTGGTGGAGCAGCCGTAGTGGAGCAGCAGATCAGCAATCACCTGCAGTTTCAGCTTCCCCTCTTCTCGGGCAGCGGTGGGCATTTGGACCGGCACAGGAGACGGAAGAGAGACACACGTCCACCGAGAACCCACAAAAGAAAGAGAGAGAGAAAAATCAAAAGCTGTCCGGTATCTATATTTCCTCAGCCACGCTTTAAAAAATGTTGCCCGTTATCACATGTCTTTCATTCAAATCATAGTGTTTACAGTGCAATAAAGTTGTTCTGAATTATTGTTAACATGAGTCTTCTCGATACACACACACATCATAGACAGTTACACACTAAAATGGTAGAAAGGGTCCACTCCTGGCCTGAAGTTAGGACATTCTATACCCTCAACTCAGCTCCAATGAGCAGAGTAGTTTCCTAAGTCATGACAACAAAAAACAACTGTCTCTTAGAGTCTCGTCGACAACCAGGTCATAATGATGTCTGCAGGTCACATGAAATTAGATGATCGCCGTTGCTAGCAGCTACTAAACATGTAAGTACTGAACAGGTCAAAATAGAGACTGAATGGCTCCCGCATTCCCGCCTCCTTGTGAGAAAAAAAACCGTACAGACAAACAAAAATGGAATTAACCCTTAGAGCACTGCCTTCCTTGTCCATGAACCCCATGAGAAAGTTCCCTTATACCCTAGTTTTCCTTAGAAAACACTGCAGATTGACCAGGTAAAATAATTAAAGATAATCAACCCCTGTGGAACATACTGTCTCTTTTTCCTTTTACGGCAGGATCACCTATTCACAGCGTTCCAAAGGACCTTTTAAAACCCCCAAAAAATATCCTCGCTCAGGATCACCCGTAACACAGCTATCTCCCTCTACTAACAGCCCTAATTTACAATCCCACAGCACAGTCCCAATTCCTGCTCTTTGTGAAAAGCCAAATACAGAGCCTGCAGAGCGAAACTAGCCCTATATATATATATATAATTTTGAAGCCCAAAAACCCCCACCCCCCCTTCTTCGGGATGCAGACTTGAACTCAACATCTTTTATTATACTCGCGGTAGCTCCGCACCCCGTCTGGGCACGAGCCTAATCCCTGCCTAATACATTCGGGACGTACCAAGACTGCGAAACTATAGAAAAAAACCATCGCCAGTCTACCAAGCACACAGTAATATACACAAAACAAATAGCCCTGACTGGCACCATGTTCTAGTTCAGACCTCTAATTTTAAATTTAAAAACAAAAATGTTTTAAACAGAAATCAGAATGTCAACGGCTCACCCGAGTGTTCCTTATCACGCGTCCAAGGTCCATGCCGGAGGTGACAGCCAAGCGGACGGCGCAGCCGGTTCTCTCCCCTCCGCGTCCTGCACGGAGGAGCCTCGAGACAGGGCAGCGCTCCCCTGGAATCCCAGGATTAACCCTTTCTGCAGAGTCCGTTTGGCGGCCGACCTCGACACCCATCGGTTTAAAAAATAAATAAAAAATCTCTTGTTGCCATCTGCTATGGGAACGCCACCTCATCTCCCTCGCCCCGTCCCGACTCAGCATCCGCAAAACCGCCACAGTCCAGGGGAGAGAAGGGGGAGACGAACTAACGCACCCACCAACAGAATAACCGCTAGTTAAAAAATCCCACAAACATCTCTTGTCGCCATCTGTAATGGGAAATATTAAAGGACAAAACGACGAGCCGTTTATCAAATCATTCTGAGTCATTATTTATAATAGAAAAGTTTATTTCACTGTGGCCACAATGAAAGGACAGTTTACAGACGGATGCATCATGTTCACACATAATCGTCTGGCCGTAAAGTGACCAAGAGCTCTGGTCAGAAGTACATTAAATACACAGTTGTCGGACGTAACACCATACATCAGATATGATGATGAAGGTAAATTTAAAAAAAAATCCCAGTCACGGGAAGCAACAACAACCTTGCTATGGCTGGGGAGATGTTGGTACCTTGGAGTCTCTTAAAGAGACACACACACATTAACCAGTCAAGCTGTCTATAATGACATGATAATATATTCCACGACAAGATACATACCTTTTTTCTACTCTGTGCCTGCAGTAGGAGTAGGAAGACACGCACTGTTAGCCTAGCTTAGCGTCAGTCACTAGAAGTAGGTTCCTCCATTAGCTTAGTTCCCAACGTCTTCCTACTCCTACTGCATGCACAGAGAAGAAAAGGGTATGCATCTTCTTGTCTAACTCCAGGGTAGATGGCAAATAAGCTAATTTCCCAAAATGTTGGAGTTTTCCTTTAAACTAGAAAAGTAAATACAAACTAAATGAACAATGTAACTTACAGTTTCCTTCTGAAGCACAACTTAAGAAATGTCTCATCCTTCCAGTCGGGACCATTTGTCACATAGTGAGAGGTTCCACAGCTCAAGCAAACCCCCACCAATTGGTACAGAGCTTGTATTTAGGTTTTTCTCTTCTCGTTCTTTGTTATGCTATTGTTATGCAAATACAAGTAGCCAGGTGAGTACCGGTACTTGGCGCACGGCACGACGAGTCGAGTGAAAGTTGTGAACGCATTTTTGTGTGCGTGCGCGTGCTTTGGCTCAGAAAGGTGGTGGAACGGCGTGGCATGAGCACTGCACCCCTGGCTGCTCCAGAGATGTACTGAGCAGTTTTAATCACTCGCTGGAGTGCCTTCCTCTCCTTAGCAGTGCAGTTTCCATACCAGACCGTGATTGAGCTGGTAAGGACACTCTGAACCGTACTTCTATAGAAGTTGCTGAGAATTTTGGGTGGCATGGCAAATTTTCTCAGCCTTCTTAGGAAGTACAGTCGTTGGTGGGATTTTTTTATTATCTGTTGGTTGTTGTGAGCCCAGTAATGCTGGGCGATTAATCGACATGATCGATTCATTCGAATTAATGATTTAGGGGCGATAAAAAAAAAATCACCTTTTTATTTTACAAAGTGATGTTTGATGAAAGTTAGATTTGCACTTTATTAATCCCAATAGGGAAATTCATTCTTGTTTGATGATCAAGAGGTACCTTTTATTTGTTTTAAGTGAAATTGTCAAATAAAAACAAAGGTTATTTGAATGATTTCCTTGGCGTTTCTAGTTTTCAAGAGAAAAAAATCGTTTAAAATCGTAAATCGGATTTAAAAAAAAATATAATCTGGGATTTTATTTTTAGGCCATATCGCCCAGGTGAGGTCCTCGCTGATGTGGGTACCGAGGAATTTAAAGGTTTTCACCCTATCCACCTCCGTCTCACCTATGTACAGAGGTGTGTACTGTACACTCATCCTCTGTGGGTCAATAATCATCTCCTTGGTCTTGTCTGCGTTCAAGGAGAGATTATTGTCCTGACACCAGGCCACCAGTTCCGCCACCTCCCTTCTGTATGCCTCCTCAGCTCCCCCAGTGATCAGTCCGATGACTGTAGTATCATCTGCGAATTTGATGATACTGGTGTTGTTCTGGGAGGCCACACAGTCGTGTGTGAACTGTGAAGAGGGTGTACAGTAGGGGGCTCAGCACGCAGCCCTGGGGGGTCCCTGTGCTTAGAACTTAAAGTATCACTGAGTGACACAGCAGTGTCAAGTCAAGTAAAATTGATTTATATAGCACATTTCCAGGCAGCGGCAGCTGGCACCAAAGTGCTTCACAGGCAGGTTGATAAAAACAAATTAATGTGATGCAAGATATAAGATTAAAAACATAATAAAGCAATGAAAGTAATTAAACCAAAATAATATGATCCAAGATATAAGATTAAAAACATAGTAAAGCAATGAAAGTAATAAAAACAGGTAGGACACAGTAAAACAAAGAGGATAGAAGGGCCAGGGGTCTAGTGGTGATTAAGTGGGGGGGAAGGCCAAGGAGAACCGGTAGGTTTTTAAAAGTGATTTAAAAGCCGCCACGGTCTGGGCGGTCCGTACGCTGAGGGGGAGGCTGTTCCACAGTCGAGGCGCTGCGGTGGAGAAAGCTCTGTCTCCCCTAGTCTTGAGCCTAGTTCTAGGCACCACCAGTAGCAGCTGATCTGAGGGATCGGTGGGGGGTGTGGCAGTGCAGGAGTTCGGACAGATAGGGAGGAGCCGTGCCATTTAATGATTTAAAAACATTTAGGGCTAATTTAAAATCGATCCTAAAGCGGACAGGCAGCCAGTGGAGCGAGGCCAAAACTGGGCTGATATGTTCATGTTTTTTTGTTTTGGTGAGGAGGCGCGCGGCTGCGTTCTGCACCAGTTGTAGGCGGCGAAGCAAGGATTTGTCTATGCCCGTGTAAAGGGCATTGCAGTAGTCGAGGCGAGTGGTGACAAAGGCATGTATCACCGTCTCTAGGTTACTTTGGGAGAGGTATGCCTTTGTCTTCGCCAGGAGTCTAAGGTGGTAAAAACTGTTTTTGACTACGGCGCTGACCTGTTTGTCAAATTTAAAATTGCTGTCGAAGATGACCCCGAGGTTCCTGACAGAGGTGGAGAGGTTTGGACCCAGGGGACCAAGTGCGTCAATGAGGGGGGTCGGGGGGGGGGGCACTATTAAAAACAATGACCTCGGTTTTCCCTTCATTTAATGTCAGGGAGTTTTCAGACATCCAGCACTTGATTTCTGCCAGGCAGTCAAGTAGTGGTGTTATTGATGTTTTCCCTTGCGTGGGTTTTAAGGGGAGGTAGACCTGCACGTCATCGGCGAAGCAATGAAATAAGATGTTATGTTTTCCCAAGATCTGGCCTAGGGGGAGTATATATAGGAGGAAGAGAGTGGGACCCAATATTGAGCCTTGGGGCACGCCGCAGGTGAGGGGTGCCACAGAGGAAGTGAAGTCACCAAGTTGGACAGAGAAGGTCCTATTACTTAAGTAGGACCGGAACCAGTCTAAGACGGGGCCCCTAAGGCCTACGTAATGCTCGAGGCGAGCTAAGAGGATGTGGTGATCTACCGTATAAAAGGCGGCTGTGAGGTCAAGGAGTAGTAGTAGGGATGAGTTACCTGCATCAACAGCTGAAATCGGGTCGTTTAAGACGGGGGTTCTCAACCTTTCTGCTGCCAAGGCACCCCTGTGTCCAATAAAATATTCCAGGGCACCCCTACATACGATAAAGACTTTTCCGGTCCTGTCTTTTTTGCTACAATGATGACAAAAGTGCTTGCTTTCAAAATAACGTTTATTTAACCCATTGAAACTGGGAAACACATTTGTGTGTATATGCAGGCTATATAATGCATTATTAGCAGGCGTTTCAGGTCTAAATGTATAAATAAATATAGCAATAGTGTGACCATTTCTCAAACAGAAAATCATGTATTTTTTTTTTAAATACAGAAAAGGATCACACAACATGATACCAGTCTGGTTTAGCATGATAACACAACATTGCAGCTGCACTGTTTGACTGGGGCAATCTCAGCGGTCGAATTGGTACTGGAAGGTACTGAATTGGTATTGGTAACTGTAACCTGTTTCGATGGACAAGTTAAAAACGTGTCCATTTTGTGTGAAAATTCAGCTTTGCGGTTCACGTTGGAAATATTATTCTAGTGAGGTGACGATTGATTATGACATCACATCCCTGCAGAGTGCCTTTTACTGTTTATCTGTTTAATAGTTTTCATTCATTCATTCATTCATTTACATTTTGTATCATAATAATCATAACACAGCGGCTGATACACTCACTTGTTCTGCGAGTAGACCATCGCCGTCGGAAGCGTGTAATTAGCACTTTTCAGAAGCTGTGTGGTCCGGTCTTGAACTTTCCATAGGTGTCTCGATAAATCCATTTGATTAGATCCAGCACTGAATGCATTTAGTGATTATTATCACAACGACGATTGCGATAGCCGCTTTGCATTTCCTTGATAACGGACATAGGACTGCTCTGGAAATGCGTTGGAAAATTTGTTGGTAAAAGTAATGACGCCTGCCGCGGACATTAAATTGGTGAAGTTTCTATAATAACTTTACGAAACGTGTGATCGATTTCTTTTTTAGTTCATGTTATTAGATTAGGCAATTATTGTATACACATGAAGCACTAGATAGACTATTTGTTTAGTTAAATAGTTGCATGGCTGTACGTTAACTTTTTTTGCACATAGCACTGGTGCTACAGAGGTTGATAGTTTTGTAGCACAGGCCAAAATCTAAGTATAAAACATGTTATATTTGTAACAGTCACAAATGTGCCTATTGTATTTGTTATTTAGTTGCATGTCATTTTCATGCTGACAAGTTGACGTCACACAGCCAGACACGTTACGTGTAAGGAATTACATTACAAACATTACAAAAAATGTTTAGCTCTTCCAGACATTTAAATGAAAAACTATTTATTGTTTTTAATACAAATAGACACCCTGTTCACTATAAAGTGCCACGTTTTGATATATTGAGCTTTAAACTTTAAGTACATTTTTTGGAACACGCAACCCCTTCCTCTCCCAAACCGTTCCTGCAATTGTTTTGTTGCATAATGATCATGCATACATTTATTATGTATTGTATTTTTTATGTTTAAATATCAACATCATCTGTCTGTCCACCCTCAGTACATTTACTATCAATATAATATACTCGTCTGACTTCATCATATCTTTTCAAACGCACACACACAGAGGGAGAATGCCCCTCCTTCCAAGTCCCCACTCTGCTGTTCTCCGTCGCTCTGAACAGGGCTTTAGCTTGTTGTTAGCTTATGCTAATGGGGCGTTAATTCCTGTCTTAAACACAACATGGTCATAAAGGAATGGCAAGGATTGCAAAGCATGTTATATGCATTTGACCCGTTGCGCCATAAAACAGCAGGGATTTCTTTTGGGTCGCAAAAACACTATCCTTGCTCTGTTTCAATGTGTCTGTTCACTGTTCCAGACGCTACTGCTGCTCTGAGACGCTACTAGTACTGCTGTGTGGAGATGCATTCTATTGGCTGTGTGCTGGAGCGGATATGAGTCACGACACCACGGATTTTCAAAATAATCATAATGACCTGAATGTTGCTAGCTGTCGGAGCCTAGTTAAATGTTTAGCTCTTCCAGACATTTAAATGAAAAACTATTTATTGTTTTTAATACAAATAGACATCCTGTTCACTATAAAGTGCCACGTTTTGATATATTGAGCTTTAAACTTTAAGTAAATTTTTTGGAACACGCAACCCCTTCCTCTCCCAAACCGTTCCTGCAATTGTTTTGTTGCATAATGATCATGCATACATTTATTATGTATTGTATTTTTTATGTTTAAATATCAACATCATCTGTCTGTCCACCCTCAGTACATTTACTATCAATATAATATACTCGTCTGACTTCATCATATCTTTTCAAACGCACACACACAGAGGGAGAATGCCCCTCCTTCCAAGTCCCCACTCTGCTGTTCTCTGTCGCTCTGAACAGGGCTTTAGCTTGTTGTTAGCTTATGCTAACGGGGCGTTAATTCCGGTCTTAAACACAACGTGGTCATAAAGGAATGGCAAGGATTGCAAAGCATGTTATATGCATTTGACCCGTTGCGGCATAAAACAGCAGGGATTTGTTTTGGGTCGCAAAAACACTAACATAATGACCTGAATGTTGCTAGCTGTCGGAGCCTACCGGTAGTTATTATAGTTGGAGCTGCGCTTGGGCAGAAATGAGACCGGCTACAGGATTTTCAAAATAAGACTGTTGTCATTCTATATTTTTAAAGAACATTCCCAGGCATCTCGCGGCACCCCTGGCAGCTCTCCGCGGCACCCCTGTGTGCCGCGGAACCCCTGTTGAGAACCGCTGGTTTAAGACACGGAGGAGGGCCGTTTCAGTGCTGTGTCGTGGTTTAAAGCCAGATTGGAATTTATCATGGATGTTGTTGTGTTCAAGGAATGATTGTAGCTGTATGTAGACTATGCACTGTAGCAGTGTGAATGAATTCGACTGACAGATTAACATTAATGATAAACAAGGCATTAAGGTCATCCCTTCATATTCGAGACACAATTCGCTTACTGATGATACTCCGTTCTCTGTCATTTCTAGGGATGCATGATATATCTGTGACTATCTGTATCGGCCGATGATGGTGATTTTTCATATATTGGCATCGGTCCAATGAGCAAAACTGGCCCGATGTAATCTATTACGATTACATCTAGCTGCCGTTTCTGTGTTTTTCTTGACCACACAGTTTGTTTGGGTAACGCTACTTGTGTGTGACAATGAAGCAGCACAGGATTGTGGTCTAACATTGTTTCATTTTATTATGATAGGAATTCGTTTACAGATCATATCGACATCGGTAATATTCATATCGGTGCATCCATAATAATTTCTGTATCGGTATGTAAGAACCTTTCTTCAAAAAAGGAACTGAACAAAACCCACTTCCTGAAGAGCTTGAGTTGATAGGAAATCCATTTTATTATTTTTCCAAATTCTTTTATTTTTTCCCAAATTCAGTTTTTCCATTTTAATATTTCAGAATTCTGTATTTTGCCTTTTACGCCTATTTTACCATCAAAAATAGTGTCTAATAAGTGGGAATGAATAAATGTCCACAATTTAATAAGATATAACAGTCCATTTAATGTTTTTAAGTGCTGCAACTTAGAAATACAGTTCAATTTTACACAATATATTTCAAATAATATTGTGACAAAATAAAAAATACACATTTCAAGTGTAAACAAGATACATCTAGCTACTTTTATCACAATGTCAGTAGCCTAGCTATATCTATTCTATTGTGATGGAATATAGTAATGCATAATGTATGCACCTTTAGTTTATTTCATTTATAAAGGACAGTGTGTAGTAGGCCTACTGACAATCATTTGCAAATAGATGGGTGCACCAGATTTAGCAAGAAGCTATAAGTCCTATGTACTGTAACGTTACATAGCTATTTAAATCACAATAGTGTCGGTGATTAGCCTCGCCCTCTAGCTGTATCTATTGTGATCACCAGAGATCATCGTTAGAGAGTTGGTGTGTTTTGGGAAGCACAGTCCTTGTTCCTGACATGGCTTTTGAAGTGATCTTCGCACATGTTTTTGCGGGTCCAGTCCCCACGGTATGTTGACAGAATGTGCAAAACACCTTATCGACTGAAGCATAAAAGTCATTAGGATACTGCTCTGAATTTAGGGCTTAGTGTGGAATTTCTTCCGACGTTAACGACGCACCGAAGCAGCCAGACGCTTGGATATTTCTGTGTTGTGTGTAACACGCTGTAGCGTCCCCGATCATGTTCGCGTTGCACCAAACTTTCCATATTCAACACAGAATTTCAGTCCAGATTAGGGCAAATTCTGCAATATTCCACGTTTTACAGTTTATTCCATTTTTATTGGTCAATTCCGCTATTCCGTCCACGATTCCGTGAATGCGGATTTCATATGGGTCTAAGCACTGCAGACACCCGGGATTCCCGGCAGTGGTACTTCGGCTTGGTCAGTCGTCCCTACGAACACAGTTGTCTGTGTTCACGGGTGGGAAGCCGGTGGGGTATGAGTCCTGGTTGTTACAATAGACTCCTACTGGTCAGTCAGGTGCCTGTTGTGCAGGGAGGGGATCTGGAGGCGATAGCGTTGCGCTCTCCCAGTGTGACTCCTAGCTCTCGGGTGAAAAGAAGTTGCTGGCAACTCCACATGTATCGGAGGAGGCATGTGGTAGTCTGCACCCTACCCCGACCGACAGTAGGGTAGTCTACACCCTCCCCAGACCGACAGTAGAGCAGTGCAACAACCAGAAGGGAATTGGCATAACAACTAAATTGGGGGATTGGAGAAAAGGTGAAAATGCAACACCAAAAAACTCCATGGTACTCCATTGACTGTGTACTGTATGTATATAGCAAAGTAAGATAGAAATGTAGTCATCTACTCTACTGTGTGTGTATGTGCATGTTTGTTTGTGTGTGTGAATAGCATAGTAACATACAAAATTATATTTTTAAATGCACCTGCAGCAGTCTACTACTCTACTTTATTGACTGAGTGTTTGTGATGTCACTAAGCTGTAGCTCTGCAGGCAGGCCAGGCAGTAATATACTCTATTGACTGGGTGTGTTTGTGATGTCTTTAACTAGCTTTGTGGGCAGCAGTATATTGACTGGGTGTGTTTGTGATGTCTTTAACTAGCTTTGTGGGCAGCAGTATATTGACTGGGTGTGTTTGTGATGTCTTTAACTAGCTCTGCAGGCAGCACTGGCAGTCTATTGACTGGGTGTGTTTGTGATGTCTTTAACTAGCTCTGCAGGCAGCAGTCTATTGACTGGGTGTGTTTGTGATGTTTTTAACTAGCTCTGCAGGCAGCAGTCTATTGACTGGGTGTGTTTGTGATGTCTTTAACTAGCTCTGCAGGCAGCAGTCTATTGACTGGGTGTGTTTGTGATGTCTCTAAGCTGTAGCTCTGCGGGCAGGTCTGGGCCAGGTGGTGGTGCTCCACTGGAGCAGGTGAGGGTGAAACAGGAGCCGACGACTGAGGACTACAGCTATTCAGGGTCCGGCTCCTCCTCCTCTCTCAAGACGGAGCCTGGGAAGGATGCTGGGAGGAGCGCCTGCATGGTAGGCTTACACTCCTGGACACTCACTCACACACTTTTTTTTACACAACTTGCAAGGTTTTTGTTTTTCAGTAAATAGTTTTCAAACCCTTTCCAAAACTAGGTCCTGGATGGTTCAGAGTAAAAAATGTAATCTAAATAAGTGCAGCCCCTGAAAGTGGGTGATGAATGTTCAGTGTGGTAGTTTAAGTGTCCAATGTGTTTGTGTTTTCCAGATGAACAGTCCAGAGAGCAACCTTCTTACTTTTCCTGGATCAATGACCACAGGCTTCTCCCCAGACATCCTTAAGACGCTAGGCGACCGTGTCAAATCAGAACACCAGTTTGAGCCGTCCTGCGCGAGGCAAAATGGCTCCAACGCAACGTCCTCCGCCACCACCACTACCACTTCTACCTCCAGCACCTCGTCCTCTACTCTGAAAGACTGCAATGCCTCGGACCCGCCGCTCACCAACGGCAATGTGGATCAGGGCGCGGGTAGCGCAGAGGTGGGGGCTGCGGCCGCGACGGCCAATCCTGGTGGGAAGGAGGACGACCCCAACGAGGACTGGTGTGCTGTGTGCATCAACGGGGGCGACCTGCTGTGCTGTGACCACTGTCCCAAAGTGTTCCACATGAAGTGCCACGTCCCCACCATCAAGATCTTCCCCAAGTATGTAGACGATCAAGTCGCTGCCAGTATGGCCCTGGGTTTTAGGGAAAGGCTCAATTTGATTTTGAGTAAAACTCTAGACATAACTGCCCTCTTAGGTTCTATAGTCTGGCAATAATTAAGATTAGCCACTACAATAGTAATCTGCAACAGAGAAACCTCATTCTTTTTGGAAATGATCATCCAGCAGTAAAAATGTATTGAATTTATTCATAAATGGCCTCTATGTTAATTACAGGGTTCCTGCAGGGTCTTAAAAAGTATTTGAATTAATCTTCAGAATTAATTAATTAATGAATGAATTTAAGACTTTTTAAAAGTCTTAAAAATGTCTTATATCATTTTGATAGGTCTTTATTATTTGATTAGGAAGTTACCTCTGTGTTGCGAGAACTTCTCTATCACATTTAAATGTGTTTGGGGGGGATTTCGCGGCTGCAAAGTAATAGGGCTGACCTTCGAATTCTTTTTTGGAATTTGAAGATTCAGGGCCGAGATTCGATTTTAATTCGAAGCTTCGAGATAAAAAAAGAAAAAGAAAAATTACAAAAAAAGAAATTTGTTTAATGTTGTGGGACTTGTACAGCACTTTGTTCAACTTTGTCAGTGCTGTAAAGTTTAAATCTTAGACAAACAAAACACTTTGCTTTCATGAAATATTGTAAGCCGTCATTTGAGGCTTTATAAAAGCAGCACAATGAACACAAATCTGTCAGTGCAGAGTCCGACCTCATCTTAAATAACAAACCGCATTGCTTGTTGTAGTTAACACATTCCCTGCCACGCACTTTCAGCATCTTGACTTATACCATTCTCTGCCAGTACTGTAAGTCTATGGAGATGTTCACCTTCTTTGCAGGGCTATAACTTTTTAAATTGTATTGCTAAATTGACATTACTATGGCCCATTCAACATTCATACGAAAATACCGTCTAGAATAGAAGTATATTTTTATCGTTTTCTGCAGTAATTCCTAGAACGCTAATTATAGGCCTAAACGCATACCGTACTTTTTGCACTATAAGCCGCACCTGAATATAAGCCGCAGCAGCTAAATTGAATGATGTGTACATATATAAGCCCCACTGGACTATAAGCCGCAGGTGTTTTTAATGTTTAATTACCATAATGTAAGGGTTCGTGCACAGAGGGGATTGTCGGGAAAGAGATGGCTGTTTGAGGAAGCTCCCATTTATTAACATTTTTGTTTAAACAGTAACGGTAGCTAGCTACTAACGATAGCTACTTAGCCAACACTAGGTAGCTACTAACGTTAGCTCACGGAACTATAGAGCCAACACTAGGTAGCAATCGTCCCGGGAGCTGTACCTGGCTGGTTGCTGGCTAACTAACGTGGCTACTCGTCCCGGGAGCAAACGGCGCTGCCTGGCTGGTTGCTGGCTAACTAACGTGGCTACTCGTCCCGGGAGCTAACGTCTCTGCCTGGCTGGTTGCTGGCTAACTAACGTGGCTACTCGTCCCGGGAGAAAACGGCGCTGCCTGGCTGGTTGCTGGCTAACTAACGTGGCTACTCGTCTCGGGAGCTAACGTCTCTGCCTGGCTTGTTGCTGGCTAACTAACGTGGCTACTCGTCCCGGGAGCAAACGGCGCTGCCTGGCTGGTTGCTGGCTAACTAACGTGGCTACTTGTCCCGGGAGCTAACGTCTCTGCCTGGCTGGTTGCTGGCTAACTAACGTGGCTATTCGTCCCGGGAGCAAACGGCGCTGCCTGGCTGGTTGCTGGCTAACTAACGTAGCTACTCGTCCCGGGAGCAAACGGCGCCGCCTGGCTGGTTGCTGGCTAACTAACGTGGCTACTCGTCCCGGGAGCTAACGTCTCTGTCTGGCTGGTTGCTGGCTAACTACCGTGGCTATTCGTCCCGGGAGCAAACGGCGCTGCCTGGCTGGTTGTTGGCTAACTAACGTAGCTACTCATCCCGGGAGCAAACGGCGCTGCATGGCTGGTTGCTGGCAAACTAACATGGCTAATCGTCCCGGGAGCTAACGTCTGGCTGGTTGCTGGCTATGCACTCGACTGTGAGGGGGAGGAGGGCTCGACTGTGAGGAGGAGGGGCAAGGCGTGCACTGCTGCAGCAGATTTACGAGTCTGATCTGACGGTCACAGAGCTGAGGGAGCGAGCCCAGTTAGCTGTAAAAATCCATAGATTAGCCGCACCGTTATATAAGCCGCAGGGTCGAAAAATGGGGGGAAAAACTGCGGTTTATAGTCGAAAAGTACGGTATATAGATTATCGATTGCCGTTTATTCGCGATACACGCTATATTAAAAAATCCAACTGTATACGATCCTAAACGTTATGACTCATCAATCATGCGCGGATATGAACGGGGGGGGGGGGGTGTCGTTTATAATTCTGTGATTGTTAGTAAATGCTTTATGTAGTATGGGTTGATTTTTGTGTTTGTATGGCGCAATAAACGCCCAAATCATATAGATTATTGAGTTATGGCAGCGATCCATATACACGGATGTGTGTCTAGAGTCCCGCAACGATATGTGACTGCCGGACGGATTTCCCAGATGCACAGAGATCACCAGATCCATTTCCGGTTGTAACTCGCCCGATCATCCACCAGGCAGCGGTATTGAAGCGTTGCACTGTTGTGCAGAGTCCCACTGTCTCAGCAGAGGCTGGGTGGTGGAATTATGAATACCATGGCGAAAAAATTAAATATGATCTCAATAACGTTGTGCGCCGTGGTTTGGCAGAATTTGCATGACCAGCAAAACCCGTTGTACGCCGTTTATGGCGGTCAATGTGTTAAGATCACGCGTACAAAAAATCTCCAGCAAATGGTAATAGGGAAGATGATTAAACAGAAGGTTTTGTAGATACAGTACTAAATTCTGCCATCCGGACACATGCCATTTTAAATATTATTATAGAATATCAGGCCTATAAATTACCTTATTATGGCCAAATCTCCCCTTTCCAATGGCAGAGTTCAATCTGGATTTAGTATCCCCAGGCGTGCAGCAAAAACCGTGAATGAAATCTACTGTAAGTAGTTACTTTTTATAATGTAAATTTCTCCGCCATTTTTCATCGGATTGCAATGCCATTTTTAGCTAGACGTTCACAGAAAGGTAGAGAAACTAACTGCATTCAAATTTATGGCCATAACGTTAAGGTTTGTTCCACCCGTGAGATATGAGCCCGAAAATAAAGAGGGGTAAAAAAACTTAAAAGTTGTCAGATGATTGACGGGGGCTGGCGTGAGTTGGGAAGTGTAGTTCTTTTTTTTATGCCCTGGGTGTCTTCTCTCAAAAGACTACACTCAAGTTAGGTAGCGCCAAATCCTCGCGTCAATCCTTGCCTTGTTCCGACTCGATGCCCTGATATTTCTATAAACTAATATTTCACTAATGACACTTAAAATTATTGGTAAACAAATCTAGTTCTGAAAATATACACTTTGACTGCTGTTTTGACAGGGTTAGGTAGAGATGGATTTATCGCGTGATGTCATTCTTGTACCGGACCGCTGGGGTTTAAGAGGTTAAAAGTCTAGACCCCGAAAATAAGACAATATTTGTTTATTCTTATATTCATACGGTACATAATATACAAGGTGGTAAAGTATCCCTTACCATATGTTCTTCTCTCTCAGGGGAGACTTTCTCTGCACCTTCTGTCGGAACCTGGAGAACCCAGAGATTGAATACACAAATGATGCCAAGAAAGCCAAGGCTGACCCCGCCATGAGTCCTGAGGACCGCAGAGTCAGTATCACACACACACACATATACACACACCCTGTCGCCTCTTCAATTGTTGGTAGCATCATGCTAATTAATGCCTAGGTATGCTTTCTGCACATCTGCTCATTATGCACATTCTTCCGTCAGTGTCTGAAGACATCTGTACATCTCTCAGCATGTGAGCAGTGAGGTTTATTTGTACAGCCCTTGTACATCAGTTGCACGTCTCGCAGGGGCTTCGCAGGCCCACAGCCTCGGTGAAGACGAGGAAATTAGATGAGCTACAGCCTCTTTATTATCCTGTGTTTTTGGGTCTTAAACTTTTTTTTTCTATTCCGGGAGGTTATAATGAAGCGACGGAACAGGAGAGGAGTGTTTTTTATAGTAGATCTACATCACAGCTGCGGCTGTAAATCACCTCAGCCATGTGTGATTTACTGGAACACACAGCCTTGAGTGTTCTGTTGCTGTTATACAACGGTTTTCAATATCTGATTTGATATTGAGAATAAAGCACTTGGGACATCAGATTTTGACGAGGAGATGGCGAGCCATGATGCTAGCCGACACACTCAGTCTCACCACATTGTTGACCAGATCGCTTGATCAGAACCAACTGTTGTATAGTAATGACAATATGAAATACTTATCTGGATTGTTCTTAGTAGATATAGCTGTATGGTCGCTAATGTGTTTAGTGTTTTTTTGCTGCTGACACTCCTCACCCAATAGACCTTTTTTCACAGTGGCCATTTTGTATGTGTCATAGCAGGGTAGACGCAGGTATAATTAATAACATGGTTCCATTCTATTTGGCTGCGTCACAGCTTGTATTGTGCACGCTGGCTCACTGGACTGGCTCTGGTGCAGCTAAATCAGGGGTCGGCAACCTGCGGCTCCCTGGCCCAAAAAAAATATAATAATTTTCTTTTTTAACTTTAAAAATAGGTCTACACAGCCAGTATTTTTTCTCCTTCATAAGAGTTTGAGGTTTTACTTTGTTATAACGGGTAAAAACAGCAATAAAAAGTCAAAATCTATCTTTTTCTTGCTTTATAATCCCATTAATGCAACAAACTGTGTGCTATAAGTATAAAGTATAATAAATTGCAAATTACTTTGGGTATGCAATTGTCAGGCGTTTTATGCTAAATGTGGGGTATGCTTGGGGATATATAAAAAAACGTTATACACTGTGTTATCTTCATCTTAAGGGTAAATAGGTTGTGTGGCTCCCTGAGCATTTTATTTTGTGGGATGGGGGAAAGTGGCTCTTTTGATAGTAAAGGTTGCTGACCCCTGAGCTAAATGAACGCCATGACGTGTTAAAATCGCCACTTTGAAAAAGGTCAAGATCTTATCTTCTGTTGGACCATCAAGGCTCCAGCCTTGTGCAGGGAATGTTGCGGCGCATCAGGATCTCTTGTTTTATTCTCTCTCTCTCTCTCTCTCTCTCTCCCTCCCTCCCTCCCTCTCTAACTCTCTGTAGAGATGTGAGCGCCTCCTGCTGTACGTGTACTGCCATGAGCTCAGTGTGGGTTTCAGAGATCCTGTTCCTAATTCTGTGAGTGCTACACACACACACACACACTAGCACAGGAGGCAGTGGTCCTGTCATTACTGTTCTTTACTTACAGAAATTCTAAAAAAAAATCCAAAGAATAAGTGATGCAATGGAAATCCATATAGATAATCTAGTAAAATATATGTTTAAAATTGATAAAAAAAAATTACATGTTTACCGGGTTCATTTTTTACCTTGTAGGCTACGCTCTTTTAACTCTATCAGCGCCAGGGGTCGCTGTCTACCTTCTGGCTAGAACGCCAGGGCTTTAATCAATGGGGAGACTGCGAACTTTGCGAGTGCTTAAAATTAGGGATGTTCGATATTGGCTTTTTTACCGATATTGTCCAACTCTTAATTTCCGATACCGATATCAACCGATACCGATATATGCAGGGTTAAATAATCCAATTATCTGATCGCCATTCCAAATACTGGTCGCGGAGGTCCGCCCGGCATTGCATATGAAGGGGGGGGGGGGGGGGGGCAGCATCGCATTTTCTTGTGATATATATATTTTTTCCTTTTTGTATAGATACATATATATTTATCCACATACACCTCTGCCCATTACCTATACACAAAACAAAAGTGTGGAGTCCTGCTATTCACTCATTTTGCACTTCACGCATCCTATTCTCTTTACACTTCAGTGATCCTCCCTACTCATCCCCATGCTTCTCTAGCTTTCCTAAGTCCTAAGCTACCCTTAGGGGGCTTTCTCACTGCCATTAGGGGTCGAATCAGCTCCGCTCCGTCCTTGGGTGCGAACTTCCCCCCTCCCTCTCCCCCCTCTAGTTTGCGTACACACTGCAGTCTTGTGCCCTTGTTACACACACTGTTTTTGTGCTCGTTTTTATACGTTTTTGAATATGTTTGCTGTCCCTTTTACACAGAAATGCGTTTTTTGGCGGATACGTTGTGGCCCTACTGAAAACGCTAAATTGTGTTTTCCGTTTTGGAGTAGCGCCAAAACTCGCCGACAACAGACGTGTAATCTGCACGGAGCCGTTGTTGCGAAAACGCCCATGCGCAGTAGATACCATCTGTGTGCCCCTTCCGGTGACAACAGAGTGTGGGTGTGGGTGTGTGTTTGGGACAGAGCTGTCCCAAATAGCTGCAGCTACCATGTGTTGTCAAGTTATTGTTATAAGGACCCCAGTCCAAGCTACAACAGTCTGCATTCCCTTAACAATTGTTTGTATTGAGCCGTATTGTATTGTACCCATTATGCAATATGTTAAATAAAGTTTACATCCATTCATTCTGCTAGCATTACCGATTGCACGAGCACTGCCACTGGCTAACATGAGCTAGCGTTAGCTATCAGACCCTGTTAGCTCAAAGCTCCTCTTTCAATCTTAACAAGCATTAAACAAAATGGCCCAGTCATCTATTCACCTTTGTTTAATACACACGGCGTTGTCTCTAATGTTATCTAGCTACTGATAGCTCCCGATATCATCAGTTTGGTGCTGGCTAACTAGCGTGAGCTAACGTTAGCATCTAGCCACAATGCTATACTGTTATAATGGCATCTACCATTCACAATGTAGCTAACAAAGTCACAGATCTTTTTTGAGACTAAACTATCCGCTCTTGGTGGTCACTTGTGTTGATGTTAGTTTTGTTTCATCAACAAATGAGAGAGCAGAACACACAGTGAATGTATCCGTTTTGTCTATTGCACTTTTATTACACTTTGCTGAAAAAGAAGTGCTGCATTGGGTAAATAGGCAAAGATGGTGGCGCCCGCCTTGTTGACATTTTCTTTGCAGGAAGTGTATTGGCACATTCAAGTTCTGATTGGTTGAGAATTGCCTTCATGTTCGCCACCTACTGCCATCTACTGCTTTGGCAGTGTACTACATCACTGTGCTCAGGTGACAAAACGAAAGTGTGACCCACCTCTCATACGTTGCGGCGAAACTCACCAGAAACTGAAACGCAAATGAAACGAAAGTCTAACCGCAGCCTTGGTGCGCTCCTTTGTTTGCGTTTTGAGCGTGTAAGCTGCCATAGGCGATGATGTCACACTCTAACGTCAACACAGGAAGAGTTTAACACACAGTGGTGGAAACTGGATGCTGATATAAAGAAACAAATAACCAATAAATATGAAGTTATATTTGAACCTCTGTTGTCAAGCCTTCTCAGTAGGACGATCACACCCTATTTTGATGCGATCGCGCTGTGATTCGACCCCGAATGGTTAGTGAGAAAGCCCCCTTAGATGTCATTGATGGCTTCTTCCCTCCGCCCCTTTCCTTGTCTGTACAGTTTTGATACCCTGTTAGGGCTCTAGACTGGGAGTTTATTTTTTTATTGCAAATTCATTATTTTACTTGGTCGAATTAGTGTGAGTGGGAGGGAAATTGAATGATTAATTAAAACGAAGATATAGCTAATAAATTAGTTGTGTAATTTATTTAGTCATATTTTGACATATTGCACTGGTATTGCTTATCTTTCTATTAGTTGAGCGTGCCAGGCATGTGTACAACCTGTAATAACGCTCCAAGCCTCCCTGACTGGTGGAGGCTACTGGTAACTTTGCATAGTATAAAGAAAATAAATCCTCAGATCAGACCTGAAACAACTCCTTCGTTGTGAAGACTATTGCCTACTTAACACTTTGAGTGCCAGCAGGGGGCGCACGATTTAGCGCTTGAGTGCCAGCGCTGTAGTCAATGGGAGGGCGAGCACATTTGCGAACGCATAAACTATATCTTAAAATTACGGATTGTTTTTTCATCGGTACATTTCCGTTTTATACCATTTTGAAAAACGCTTGTTTTTGGAAATTTCCAGAAAATAAAAAATATTCTGTGATAAACGCCCTTTAGTGGAATACACTAAAAACGTTGTAATTTTTCGGCCTATTTATGAATCGTTTTCAAATAAACTCTAGATTATCGATAGTATATGTGTACTTATGCACGCTAGAGAAGCGGGCTGAAAAATCGATTATCTATTTCCTGATCACCACACACACACACACAGATAGGGGACACGTTGATATATATGTGAAAAAAAAACTCTGATTACCCCAAGACTGGTCAAATAGATTCCTTACCTCAGATCAGATGTTCTCCAAAAAGATTATTCCAATTCCTGATCGCCATTCCAAATATCGATCGCGTTTATTGATCCAACGCTGGGTGCTCGAAACACATATTCCACGCTGTTCTGAGGGACCACAATGACTGCAATTGGCTCGGGTTACATGCCTGACAAGTAAAATGTGGATTCCGGATTTTCTTTTCCCCATGCATTTTCATTCAGTCCAATCCAAAGGGTGCATTACCATCCGGGAGATGATAGGGGGCGGTATTTTCCCTGTTCGAGCTCAAAGTCAGTCCCAATGGTAACGGGAGGCTAGATTGATGAAAAATTTTATCGATAATAAAAAAATAACGTTAAAATAACGAGATTTCTCGTTGTTGGCACTCAACGGTTGGCATGAAATAACGAGAATTCTCGTTGTTGGCACTCAAAGTGTTAACCTACTCCACTTATGTCAGCCACTGCTTGTTGAAGAATATCGAGAGCATAAAATAAAGAAATGGCATCCAATTAATGTCCTGAATAGGCAGGAAAAGAAAGTGACAAAGTTTGTACTTGTGCCACCTACTGAGAAGGTTGGTCGCATCGGTGTCACTGGTGGAAAAGTTGGTCTAGAGCCCTGACTGTATTGAAGGTACCGCCTGAGAATTTTTTACTCTGTACTGAGGCCATTCCACCCCTAGTAAGCTGATGGTCTTCTAATCCAGGTGCCCAACTACTACAAAATCATCAAGCGGCCGATGGACCTGAAGAAGGTGAAGAGGAAGCTGCAGGTGAGGAGCTCGCAGCACTACCAGACCCTCCAGGACTTTGTCTCAGACGTGCGTCTCGTCTTCAACAACTGCGCAAAGTACAACGAGGTGAGTGGCATGAGTCCTATAGGCCTGCTTCCCGGGGAATGGCATCTGCATGTTCACGTTACATCAGTGTTTACCATACATTCACATCAGCAGCAGTGGACAATTACCCCCAACTGCTTGAAACATAAAGAAGAAATAATGATAAAATCATGTATCCAGATGGTATCCAGATAAGAGCAATTTCTATACCTCAGCAGCAAGTGTAGTGATGTCTTCTTCCTAGGGCTGTCCTTGACTAAAGAAATTCTTATTTGAATAAAAGTAATAAAAATTCGATTTACTCACTTTAATTTGACCAGTATTTTGTATTTGATAGCAGACATCTTGGTTGTTACAGCGACTGGCTCATGAGCTGGGGCGCTGTGCCATATTGTACGGTAAAATGTCATGCGAATACTATGAATATGTACAATTGCATTTTTCTACATAATGGTAATGTTGTCCATAAACTAGGGCATATTGGTGATTGTTACATTGATGCCAGAGATGTGTTCATAATTTTCTAGGAAATTACTCCCAAGTAGTCAACTGGGCAGTCAGACCAGTTGTTGAAATAGTGGCCCAATCACAGGAAAAGGCCCGGGAGCAAATCCTGTCCCCAGCACAGAAATAACCACTGTTATTTACTGCTAAACATTCTTGAGGAAACACTAGGTATATACAGATATTAACACACACTGATATTGCAAAAACAATGCAAAGTGTGGTATATTCTAGAGTTGTTACAATCATCATAATTTCCATACTCTAATGATATTTTGGCATGAAAAATAATTAATTAATAAGCTCGGAGTTGCTAATAAACAGTTTAAATCATTGTTACAAAACGAGTGGTACTTACAGAGCGAGCCGTCTATTTCCGTCATTGGTGTCACCGCGCATGCGCACCAGGCATTTGGCTGCCTGGTGCGCATGCGCGGTGACACCAATGGTGGAAATAGACGGCTCGCTCTGTAAGTACCACTCGTTTTGTAACAATGATTTAAACTTTATTAGCAACTCCGAGCTTCCAGACCCCACTGTAAATCTGTGTTAAACCCATATTGTATGCTGGGTATCTTTGAAATTCATATCTGATATATTTTTGACCCACCTCGAGCCCCCCGATCACGCTTGGTAGTTTCTTTTTAGCCTGGTCGCGGCGTAGCTGAGAGTGACTGTGGATTCACTCGGTGCATCACAGTCACGAAAGGGGCTAGGGTAGCCCCGGCCTGGGAGCAAGCATTCTGTTATTCTCACACAGTTTGCTGAGTGAGACATGCAGATGTAGTGTGTTCATTACTAATTTATAACGTAATTAGTTTATGCTATTTTAGTTAAGTGATAGTTATGTATTTTTTTTTTTATTGTCTATCTATACTTTCAGCACTAAACATTCAGCTTTAATTCTCATGTTAAATAAACACTATCCAAATCGTAACAATTCAAAGCAGATTCCCATCCTCAAAGTATATTCATATAAATATTCTTTACACATACGTAATTCATTGTGACGCATTTCAAACAGGCAATTATTTTATTGTCGTGGTATAGTTTTGGTATCGTGAAACAACGATACCGAACCTATGGCGATAAATATTGTCACCGTAAACGTGTGGTTATCGTATGGAAAGTCCAAATTCTGGTTATGGTGACAACGCTGTTCTGCCTCACCGTTTGCATGGGTCTGTGTCCACTAACAACACTGTCTGCTGTCGAGTGGCGTGGCATCGCTGTGCACTCACCGTGGAATGGCTGCTGAAACCGTCGTCTCAATGTCCGTAACATGGAGTTATTATTATATATTGACTCTTTTATAGGTGTATTGTCACAGATATTTTTTGCCCCCCCCCCCCCCCCCCCCCCCCCAACTTGACAATATTACTTTTCCCCGTCAAAGCATGGTCTTTGAATAATATGATTTATCTTTAATGAAAAGGAGATTTTCCTGTGACTCACAATAGTGTGTTTTGTGGAGTGTGCATCTATACTCTTATCATCTCCACCTTTTTCTATCGTAGCCACTTGACTCTTAGATCCTGACGTGGGTGTGCTATCGATTTTTAGTTTTTGGAACCCACTTGCTCCGTCTCCTTCCATCTAGTCTTGTCCTCCACAGGTAGATCAGATTACATGTTCTAAGAGCCTTTTTGGATGCCCTCGACGGAAAGCATTTCCTTGACATTTGAATCGTCAACATTTGACGATCGATATTTCCATTCGTTGTCAATGGCGGTGGTTACATCCACACCGATACTTAGAATCTGATCACAATTATGACGAATCTTGTCATGTACATTTTCACATTCATAGTATTAATATGTGGACTGCTATATTAGTCTTTTGTTTTAGTAGGTGGGTATTAGTTTATATGGACATACCCAGAGTTGCCACCATCTCTATTTACATCCAGTCTTCGGTCTACTGTAGTTTGTCATGCTTTTTGTAGCCCATAGGAGAGGAGACTTGAGAGCATGAAAACAGGACTGTTAGACAGAAACATCAGATGTTGTTAGTGAGATATTTCTAGAATGATGACGCGTAACGACATTGAGACATGACTTCAGTTGGCTAAGGGTCTCTGTATACTTGCTTTTAAATGTGTTCACGTGCACGAGAGGGCGGAGTATTGATTCCATGTATCCTGCCTTCCTTTGGAGCATACTTTGTGCACGTCCTCAGAAATGAAGGCTACACACCCAAAAGATCAACAGGGGGGGTGACCGGCTAAGCTCTGAAACTCGACATGGAAAGCTAAAAAAAAATAAAAAATGAAAGAATCCTTGCGTGTAGCCATTTTTCATGTTTATGTTGCAAATCTGGATAGTGGATAGTTCAGAAGGAAGATATTCTTCTTCTAATTGTATGTGTCTGCCAGGGAGCATTTGGCCCTAATCTGCCCCCTAGTGGATACTTTTCAATCCTCCGGGTACAACGCAAAATACGCAGGCAAGTATGTGAACAATGCTATTCACAATGCAGCTGCTTGTCTACTCGTATGCATGGTTAAAAGCAAGTATACAAAGAGGCTCTGAGGGCGCTTGCGGTACACATGGGGTTGTTGGCTAAGGGGTGTCACTAAAAGACTCTGAGGGTACTTAACAGTACACATGGGGTTGTTGGCTAACCTGCCTGTGCTGTAAACTCATTTCTTTCCCCCTTGCTGCTTTACTGTTTTTATTGTACTGTTATTGCCCCTTTTTAGACGTCTCGAATAATCGAAGTATATGATGAGGAGAAACCGATTAATACGCAGGTAAGCCGTTTCTAATAGAGCACAGATACCCCGCCCCAAACCGTGGCTCCAGCTATGGTCTTTGTGCCTTCAAGTGCACGTAGGAAATATAGAGGGACCAGCACATGAGCGCCCCCGGAAGCCGTAATTATGAGTTCAGAATTATTAAATTCAGAAATAATGATTATTCTCAAATTTATGAATTGTAACGTTTCACGGCGGAGATAATGGCGGAGAGCATGGGAAAGATGTCACCTAGCTTAAGGATAACTAACCTAACTAGGATAACTAACCTAGCTAGCAATATAGAAAGCTAAATAAGCAAATATTAACATAGCATAAAGTCAGATATAGGCCAATAAGTGTAAAAACATCAATCATATACCTGATTCTCCTTCATTCTGCTGCTGAAGCGCAGGGCAACTTTCAGCCATTTGTATTTTGCAATTTAACATTACCAATGGGGAGGGGGGGGGGGGGGGGGGGCTTTCACACAGCATCCATTGTTTGTTGCTATGGTTTACCAATATTTCTGACCAGAGCACTTGAGCGGGTGTCGAGTTGTAATTATGGGTTGCGACATACTACTTCCGAGATGTACTTGAAGGCGACATTTGTATCATAAAATGTATGCTATCTAGATGTCGAGATCTGGTTCCAATTTGACCCCACACAATCAGAAGGTCAAAAAATCTACTAGCGCACCCAGAATGCCATATAATTTCTAAATGTAAAAGATATATACTAATAATAAATAAATTACAATGAATTACAATTTAATCAAAGTATTACATGCTGGATGAGTCATTTCGGAGCCCTCTGCCAGCTTGTGTCAAGGCGATGAACCAATACAGTTGTGAAATAGACAACAAGCTGCTAGCAGTTTCACCAAGCTCGGTGCTGTTTGCAACTAGGCAACAGCCAATGTTTTCATATGAAAATTGCCAATATTGATAATAATTGGGAAAATGTCTATCATGAATGCGTGAAAAAAGGCATCGATGCCGATCCTAGCTTTTAACCTGAAACTTTAGAAATGAGAAATTAAGTTACTTAATAAATTGTATGAATTTCTGGGTGTACCAGCAGATCTCACATTGAACCAGCTATTACGGAATTATATTGAACCAACGGTTCGGAAACATTACGCTAAAAACCGAATGGGTAGAAAACATGCTGGAGCCGCGATGGGGGCAGGACATCTATGCTCTATAACAGCAAGGTTGAGCCAGGAACCGCCCTGTCACTAGGAGTCTTAACCCACTCTAATTTTGTCTCCCTCCCCTCTTCCCCCACTTCAACCCATTCATTCCTCCTTTTCAACGATGCCCTTACACCTCCTTCTCCCGTTCCACTTGTTCCCCCTCTCCCTCCCTCTCCTCCTCCTCCCCCCCGGCAGGAGGACTCTGAGATGGCGGCGTCAGGGAAGGTGGTGAGCGTCTACTTCGAGGAGAAGCTCCAGGAGATGTACCCCGACCAGAGTTTCCCAGAGGCACCGGTGTCCCTGGCCCCCGAGGAGAGTGAGAGGCAGGAGGAGGAGGAGGAGGCCACGGACGATTCGGATGAGGATTTCGTACAGCCCAGGCGCAAGCGGTTAAAAACGGAGGATCTTCTGCACATCAAGTGAAATTCGGCGTAGGAACAAGAGACGAGAGAAGAGAAGTGAAAGGAATTCTGTCTTCCTCATCTCCCATGCTTCTTTCTTTCTTTGAGGCGATAAGTGTCGAGGGCGAGATTCATCGTACGATCCTGTAGGTTTATGTCATCTTTTGCCTTTTTGAAAGAATTATCTTCAGATACGTAGGAAATCTGCCTTTACCTGGACTCAGAGACCGAACAATAGAGGAGCTGCATTTTCCTCTTTTAACTCATGGACACTAAAAGAACTCGCTTGTACAGATTTTGAAAGTTCGAAAAGTTGTTTTGCGGTAGTTAAATTAATGACTGGTTATTTTCTTTTTCTTTTTTTTATCATTTCATTATCATGTTTGTATGATAATGTCGTGATATATTTGCTTTATAAAACATTATTCTGTTGTGATCTTTGCTTTATAAAACATTTGAAACTCCTGTTCCCAGATCTTAATGTATTATATATACTTTGACATGAAACCTACCAAGTATTTGTATGACTTTGTGGAACCATTATGTAAATAAGAGAAACTAACCCAATGAAAAGGTATTCCTATAGATGTTTGGGTGCGTCGTCAATAAAACCTGTTGAAGTATTTCAGTGCCAGTGTTTTGAATCTGGGTGGGGAATCGCCCTTGGTTATTATAGATGTATCACCCCCCTCCCCCCAACAATTCATATGGACTTCTTTTATAGTAATTTTCAAGACTTAAAACTGAAAATAATTGAGGGTCATTTTTATTTGTTTAGTTTGTTTTTTATTTTTAAAGTTTGCTAAAGTACGACTAGTTGTCCTCAAACATGCTTATGCTGATATGGACGCAGATATAAGGAAATATGCTTTCTGGCAGATAATTTTTTTTTGCTAGAATGTCACTTCCCACATTTGTCATGGAAATGGCAATTCATGCCTACTTTTAGATTTAGCTTAACTATAATAAGCCTTGGACTCCCCAGAGAGCTTTCAATGCAATATTATCATGATTGGCCATGTATGATACAATTGTGATTCTTAATGTTTTGATTTCACTTAATATTGTGATTTGATTGTGACATATTGCTATATAGTATTATGTTCTTCCATTTGACTGTTAAATTGCTGAAATAAAGTGTAAATCAGTAAAGCGTTATAAGAATAAATTAGCAGAGGGATTAAAAAAAACTTATTTCTAAGAATAATGCACTCCTTAAATAGAATAATTTTGTAGTGTAAACAGGATCCACAAGGACACCTTATGAGCAGCCTTGGTCATGGTCAGAATCATGAAGTTGGCACACAATTTTCTGACCTTGGCTTCGACACAAAAGCAGACGAGTTGGGGACAATTCAGAAGACACGCGTCTCTTCAGGACCTGATATCAGCGCAGTTGATGTGTCTCGTCGTCGCGTCAGGTGAGTACGTCAGGTGAGTACCTGCATCCGACTCGTTTTGTTCAGAACTTTCAGAAGAAAATTACTGGTCGCTTTCACATAGAGTTTTGGAGGACTCGGTGCGGTTCTGGGGGTGAAGTTGCAACATTGTTGCATTCTTCATTTGGTTCGCCTGCTTTCACACAGGTTTCTGTCAGGCGGACCGAGACCTTCTGAACAATGTCACGCGGTCGAAAAGGGTGCTTGTCTATTGGACAGTGGAAATGTGTGTGTGGCTGCGATCCTGTGTGTGCGCGCGTGTGTGTGTGTGTGTGTGTACTGCGGAGCCCAGATCAGCGGAGCCGAGTTTTGACATGGCATTGATCCATTGTTCTATTGAAGCACATTACCACCATCCTCTCGCTAAACAACTTGTAGACCACGGTGTTTTTATGAGTGCCCACAAGTAGCTGTTTTAATAATATAATAAGCCGCGCGCCTCGGTAATAATAATAAACCGCGTTTTTTCTTCCTTCTTCCCAAGATGCACAGACATAGATAGATAGATAGATAGAGAGATAGATAGAGAGATTAGATGCAGTGTGCTTGTTTTGCGGTGAGTGCTGCGAGCAGTGGTAATAATAATCACTTCCTATATTTGGTTCGCGTTTGGTCCGCTGAAGCCGAACCGAGACCTACGTTTTCAGGCGGACCAGAGTTCGCCTGCTTGGTCCGCGGACCGAGTTCGACGCGCATTCACACAGACCCGAAAAACCGGACTATCGAATTCTGGTCCGAAAGTCCGGACCAAACAGCCCCTGTGTGAAAGCGACCAATTAAGTTGTCCTCTCGAAGTAAGCAGATACGTTTGTCTAAGCAAGATACGGATTTATCTCGATGATTAGTTGTATCCGTTTTAAACACTGTTTCCGCACCTCATAGAATCTCAATGATAGACTCATTTGCATACAAGCCTTTGCTCTGCCGCACATGCGACCTTTTAACCCGGAGCACGGACCCGGAGTGCAGACGTGGGTGTGGTTAAGTTATCATTTTCACACATTTATGTGAGAATGCAAAACTCTCAGAAGAACTTGGGGCCCGTAGTCGCAGAACTCCCACTGAAGACGTAATGACCGGCGCACATTAAATGGCCTCCAGAGGGGAGAAGGGTGCCTAACAGGTTGTTGATATGTGATGCGAATATGTGAAAATTAGTGGGACACGTTGTTGGCATTTGCTCAACCCCGGATTTCTAAATGATTTAAAATGGCATTAAATAGTAGCCGACCGTTGTTGACATCCTAAATGTAACGATACATTATACTATTTCCCGACTTGAAAGGGTTATTTTTAACTTTTTGTTTCACTTGCACATTCTCGGTGTGTGGCACAGTGGTTATTAACGCTGTGTTGCACCGTCAGTGTAGCTGAGTGACAGCAGCACCAAGCGCGTCATCGCAGTGGACTCCGCCCCCTCCTGACGAAACTCGCCGTCCAATCAGATGAGCCAGGGCTACTTGTTTACAGCTCTCTGTGTTGTGTTTCAGCTCCGCAGCCAGACGTCTGAAAGGATCCCCTCAGCCGGCGCTACCAGGCAGTCTGAAAAACAGGCATGATGATCATTATAACTAACGTTTCTATTTTCTACTTTGTATTCGTATTTCTTGGTGAAACGTTAACTTGCTAAATGTTGTCGACAGAAACAATGTAGCTAACGTTAGCTGTATTACTAACCTTGTTAGCTAACTGGTTACTTGTTGTTTTGTTGTGGTTTTCTGCTCGATATTTCTGCTGTAAAACGTAAGTTGGCCTAGGCAGTATGGAGTGGACATAACGTTAATCGTATGACATTTTACGTAACGTTAACGATAACTAACGTTACCCTAGCACTATTCACTGTCTGAATGTCTTAAAACGAACGTTAGCCCAACTAAAACTTGACATTTAATATTAAATTCCAAACTGCCCGTTTTCAAATGCTGTGCCAACTGAGGAGGGTACTTTGACTATCACCATCTGTGCTAATAAGCTGATCTTTTCTATATGATTGGTTTTGACTTTTGGGCAACCGTCCAGTGACCACAATCAGAAGATCAAAACATGTGCATCACACCGATGTGGTTCATGTAAGGAGCCATTGGGAAACATGGTACTTTGATGTTAAGGTTCCTGACTGTACATTTACCAAGCCCCTCTCTCTTCAGCAGAATATGTCGTTGACAGATGGTGTCCTCGCGCGGGGCATCTTTGGATTTACCGGTGATGGAAACGAGACTTGCCCCAACGGTTCCATATGGGTTTGGGAGGGGCTCCGGGAATGTGCGGGTGGGACGGCCGAGGGGACATGGGGGGGGGGGGGGGGGGGGGGGGGTTCTGGTGTCGTCCGTAAGTGTTACTAGAATAACTGCATGTTCCCCGTCACGCCCCACAATACCCTACTGAGCATCACAACCTCCTTGTGTTATATTTGCGCCTTTACATGACTGTACAGACAGCTGCAAGACGGGTAACATGGATAGTGCACTGTCCATTTGGTTTTTGCTGCTCTGGCTGGGAGGCGACACCTGCAATCTGGCAGGATCCATTTTAGCCGACCAACTTCCACTTCAGGTGAGCCATTACCGGACTGCAGAGGTGTTTGGACTGTGTGTGTTAATCCTGACAAGCGTGAGATGATGTGGTTGGGGGGTTGGGGTAAGTGGACATTGATAGTATCACAGATGTTCTACTGGCGTGATTGATGTTTTTTGGCACATCCTGGTTTGTAAATGATGTCATTTCTGCTTGTCCTGCTCAGCTGTCGTTTGTCCCCTCTTTCAGAAATACACAGCGATATATTACGTCCTGGCAGACTTGGTGATGCTGGCTATGTACTTTTACTACTTGGCGAGGAACAGCATGGTTGACCGTGAGTTGTGACTTTCTGCCTAGAGTTTAGACGCTTGCTGTGAGAGCCATTTGCCCCCCGGTAGCATTTCATGCCTGACACACTGGTTATTTTAGACAATGCCTTGTTCCACACACGCCACGGGTTTCGGATCCAACTGAACCTTGGACAACATTGACAATGAAACAATACAGGACTGTGGTCATTATCTTATAAAAGTAAGCCTTATCTTTTATACCCCAAAAATATGTGGCATTATGCAACAGTTCAATGAACTTCAAGGCACGTCTGTGTTCCTGGGGCATTTTATTTGAAGTAACTAGTGAACAAGCCTTTGAGATGGTGACGAAGTAATTTGGCTGGCATACTCTAACATTACTGTTACATTATTCATGGTTATCACAGTTGGTTTGGTGCCTATAAACGTTCAAATAGGATCTCCCTCTTTAGCACTGGGAGACAAATTGCATTGTAAGAAGTTGCTGCTACTCACCGCTGCTACTCGGCCACTGTTACTCACGCTGAAAGTTATTTCAACCTTCACCGCAGTCGCTGCTGACTTTGTCGAAACACTACCAATGAGATTACAGCTTTATGTGACTTAAAGGAACATGCCAACTTTTTGGGAAATTAGCTGATTTGCCATCTACCCTGGAGTTAGACAAGCAAATGCATACCCATTTCTTCTCTGTGCATGCATTAGGCTTAGGGAACAGCCGCACCGTTAGCCTAGCTTAGCGTCATTCACTGGAAGTAGGTCTGCCAGTGTAGCCTAGTTCCCAACAGTCGCCAAATACAACTCCAAAACGTTCCTGTAAACATGTTGTGACCTGTGTATTTACCAAGTGGAGAAAAAAAAATTGACTTTCGTTTTCTAAGCAGATATATACTCTGAACAATTTTTGGCCGAACCACTGCTGCCTGGTTGTTTTTTTTAAACTGGGCTTTGAGGTGATGAAATCACTGCGCCCAGGCAGCAGTGGTTCGGCAAATATTTCGGAGTATATATCTGCTTAGAAAACGAAAATGTAAAAAAAAAAAAATCTCCACATGGTAAATACACAGGTCACAACATGTTTACACAAACGTTTCTGAGTATCATGTCTAGTATCCACACATTAAAATAGCTTATCTAATTTTTACTGACAGAAACGACCAGGGTATACTTGGAAAGGTCGTTTTAAATCCAGTCAATGTTGGAAAAGGTCTTCTCTGATCCCCGAGTCACTTGACCTGATCACTCGCCTTGCATTATTGTTGTTTGTTCCTTTTTAATGTTTACCGTTGACCTTTGAATGCCTGGAGGAATTAGCTGAGTCAGGTATTTCAGTATTGACGTTATAAACCAGTAAGGAAGTGAAGAGGAAGGCTAACTTTTTAGCCACATCTGGTACATTAGAATTAGCCATGCTATAGACTTTGCATGCCAGAGTTTGTTAAAAACAGACAACAGAGCAAATAACTCTTATAGAAACTAAGTGCTAACATTGCAATTTAAAGATATGCAAAGTTTGATGATGGAGTGTTGAAAATCTTAGGATTTGCTCAAAGTCTGAATAAGTATGGGAAATATATTGTTATTCAGTCCCAATGTACACATACATTTTATGCAGTTGTACACCCACTGTCTTTACACATTGAGAAGTGTCATGAAGAAGAATACATGTTTAGTGACATTGATCCAGGCTTCCTGTTGTCTCCTTCCCCCCAGGAAAGACGGCTCTGCATGTGATGGGCGTGGCCTGCGTCCTGGGCTTCACCGCCAGCCTCACCCCCCCCTCTGGCCCCGGACCCCAACAGGCGCTGATGTCTGCCGGGTTCAAAAGTCGCTCCTTGCTGGCAACCTCAGACGATGAAAGCCTTTATAAAATTCAGGTAAGACGTGGAATAATTATTGTATTCGTTTTTATTGTACCGGTTACTGCTGATTTACACTCTGTGCTTTTCTTTCTGGCTACTTGCTATGTTCGTGGTAATATAATTTGAGCTCATTCTATTGTGGATTTGGATTTGTTGCAAGTCTCATGAGAAAAGAGTATCTGCTAAATGCTTAAGTCCAAGTCAGTGGACCAGTGGAGCTGCAGCTGGATTGAACCTGCTTGTTATGAGAATGATTCCTGGCAGGCGTGTGAATGTGTTATCATGGTCAGTTATTTTGGACACAGCCTCTCTAATGGAGATTTCCCATCTTCCTGCCTTCCCCCTCTATTTCCTGTTTTTGTGTGCTGTGCTGATGGCATCTTTGATTATTTATCTCTGCTGCCCACCCGTCCCACCAGGCTTTCTCCACCAAGGAGATCATTGGCTTCTCCATTGGTTCGGTGTCGTCCGTACTCTACCTCTGCTCCAGGCTCCCACAGATGTACACTAATGTGAGTATGACATGGGCAGGGCTTCTGTAGTGGAGCCAAAATGTAGGAGACGGTCAAATTGTAACTTTTACTGCACGTTAGCTTGTACTATTTTTAAGTTAATCATGCCCAAGAAAATTCTTCTCTTTATTGAGACAGTAGGAAGGCAGAGAGGGAGACGGTAGGAGAGAAGGTTCTTTATTGAGACCGTAGAAAGGCTGAGAGGGAGATACAGTAGAGAAGGTTATTTTATTAAGACAAAAGGAAGGCTGAGAGGGAAAGGAGTAGGGGAGACGCAGGTGAGCATTAAGCATTAAATAGTCTTAAATTCAGCTTGGAAAGGTCTTACTTAAATATTTATATATTGAATGCTGTAAGCAGGATCCAAAATGAACACCAAGCATGTGTAAAATGTATCTTTGGTGAAATCAACAAGAGTTTAAATCACGTTAGTCTCTGGTCTTTGCTATTCGTGTTCTCAAACGTTGTCCTTAATGACCACCATACACTCTCACATGATGTGCTGTTGCCTGTAGCATCTGTATCTGTATGGTATGGAGCTAGCTAGTTAGCTACCCTGCAAACACTCTCCTTTCCCAGGGGCTCTCCCTTTGCTCACATTTAGCCATTTCCCTGTTAAACTCATGTATTTCATAGTCTCATTCATGATCGTGTCATTACAGCCGTTATGTGAACTGTTTATTGGCAGGACATGGTCCCTCGCACATTCCCATCACACATTCCCATCACACATTCCCATCACACATTTGCACAAAATATAAATGCAAGGAATGACGAGAGCTAAAGAATGTGTAGGAAATATTGCCAGGTAAATAATTGTCTTAACTCCACCAATATTTGGGCAAGAGACGAGCTGTAAGAAGTAGGGCAGGGCAATCAGTCCAATCTACTAGAGGAAGTTGACTTGATTCATTCACTGTAGTCTAAACGAGACAGGATGTCATTTACCTATTTATTTAAAAGCCATATGTAAACCATGAAACGGAGAACCACCATAATTATACAGCTGGGGCTCTACCTCGATACCGTATACTATATACTATAGGCGTATCGCCTAAACAAGCTCAGCCCAACCACAGAAGCCACAGTCGTCTTACAAGTAGCAACCCAATACACTATTATGAAAAGTAGGCCTACAGGAGCCCTTGGCAGGTAAGTCTAAAAGTTATTTTCAGACACTAGCTGTAACTAGTGACTATTGCACTGATTCATTAAGGACAAATATATAATTTCACACTTATAAACATATTTAGACAGAAGTTCTTTAACTCAACCAGTTACTGTCATTTTGAGCTGACAATATGCATATTTAATCAGAAGCAGAAGAGACTGCCTATACCCTCACATTTCGTGTCATTAAATTGTGTAATTAAAAGGTCTTAATTTCACTTGCTGATACCCGTAGACGCCCTTGAGACAGAGGAAAGGCTGATGAAAATGTTTCTCTTTCTCTCTCCTCTCTGCAGTGGAAGAGGAAGTCAACGGAGGGTGTGTCCTACTTTCTGTTTGCTCTGGTCATCCTGGGAAACACTACATATGGCATGAGTGTCATGCTGAAGAACCCAGACCCGGGCCAGGGTGAGGGTAGCTACATGATCCACCACCTGCCTTGGCTCATAGGCAGCCTGGGAACGCTCTCCCTGGACCTCTTGGTATCCTTCAGACTGCTGAGGCCTCAGGGCTCTCCCTATAAATATTACCATGTATGTGTTACATTTTATAAAGCGCTTAACTAAAGATATGTCAGATCTAGATGCTAATGTTGAATCAGGTGGTTTAAGGCAGGGCTCCAGACTAACTTTTCCACAGTGCTATCAACTTTCTCAGTCGGTCCCAACAAGCATGTGATTTGGTCACACACTTTTTGTTTATTTTGGTACAGCATGGTATTAATCACCTTGTGTGCTGATGAATAGTTGTCTTAATTTGCATACCCTAGTTTTGCTACTCAAGACTTGATATTTGCAAAAGGTTTATCTGAATATTAAGTTTCTCTGCCATTAACAGTGGCTGACTTAATTGGTCTTCTTTTATATAATTGAACAATGTCAACATAAAATAACCTAATATGTTTATTGCATCTCTTGTCATATAACTATATAAATTTGATTTAGTTACATGCATAACCCACACTCTGTTCCTTCTGTCCTGCCGCTGAAAGCCTCCAACACATGGCTGCACCTGCTTATAGTATGTAGTTTATGTACAGTGTATTTAATTGTCTAGTTGTTGTACTTTACCCATTGAAACTGCAAGAAGAAAATGCAGGTGTTGCCTGGCAGGACGTTTTGCTGGCTGTCTCTGTATTTTCACTCGCTTGTTTTTTCTTCTTTTTCTTCAGGATCTTACTCTTTCATCTGCTTGTGGTACTGGTTGATTTGCTGAAGCACTGCACAGGGGAGTAGAGGCATATTTCTCTTATACAATACAACTAGGGGGCGCTTTGTTTCAAAAGCATGTTTTCATCTACTGTAGCCTGCCTATACTGTAGTCTATACTGTGGTCTATACTATACTGTGCTCTGTACTATAGCCTATACTGTGGTCTATATACTGTAGTCTATACTGTGGTCTATATACTGTAGCCTATACTGTAGCAGCCTATACCATTAGTCTCTATACTGTAGCCTATACCATTAGTCTATACTGTGGTCTATACTGTAGCCTATACCAGTAGTCTATACTGTGGTCTATACTGTAGCCTATACTGTGGTCTATACTGTAGCCTATACTGCATGCTGCGCGACAGGTGGCGAGAGAGTTTCAAGTTGTTTTATTTGTCACATATAAAGTACATGTACATTACAGTGAAATGTAATGACGCTTGAACCGAACAGTTTAACTTGCACAGCAGAATAAGTTAGCGACTTAGATAGTGGGATGGATAATGTAGACTTGTTCTGTACCTTTTGAACAAATGGAATTTGACCATGTGGAATTTTAACTTGCACACTCTGATGTGAGTGGATTTTGACTCTCACTCCTTCCCACTCCCACAGAAATAATCCTATCCCAAGTGAGAGTTAAAAAAAATCCCACTCCCACAGAGGACTGATCCCAATCCCGAGCCAAACTTTTATAGAATCCCACTCCCATCCCACTCCCGTTTACCAATCCTGCTCCGTTTTTCTTCCTCAGTATAAAATATGCAGTACATGGGTCACATCATGTCTGCCTTAGTTAAATATAAAACCACCAAACATTTACATTAGTGATTCACCGATGTATCACTCCCGTCCAAATCCTGTTGATTTTGTTGTCATAGTTCCCACTCCCTTCTGCTCCCGTTGACTTTTACTCCCGGTCCTGCCCAATCACGTGATTCAAAGTGAAATTGACTCCCATCCTGTGGGAATCCCAAAAAGATGTCACCCTCTACTCTGAAGCCATGGTTTAAGGCCTTTTGTCAGATCTCGATAGTACGATTAAATCAGGTATTTTAAGGCCTTATGTCAGCTCTAGATGCTAAGATTGACTCGGGTGTTTTCATGCCTTATCATTATGTCGGATCTAGATGCTAAGATTAAATCAGGTGGTTTAAGGCCTTATCATTATGTCAGATCTAGATGCTAAGATTAAATCAGGTGGTTTAAGGCCTTATCATTATGTCGGATCTAGATGCTAAGGATGCGACTTTCCAGGAAATCTCTGCTTCAAGAAGACAGGACTATATATGCTGTCTAACATTTTTGCGAGCTACTGTATCATGTTTTGACTAATTGATGCATAGAAAAGAATATCCACATTCCTGGGCTCTGACTGTTTTTAATTTACCTAGAGATTAGACTTGTCATGTGACTTAAGAGCTGTGTAATAACACACATCTTTATCTCTTGACTCGCATAAGCTATTGAAACAATACCAACAAAAGTATAAAGAAAGATTAAGCATTAAACTAAGCTTATAAATTGCCTTCTTATAAGGTGCTTTTCTAGTTCTCTCCCAGGCCTTGTAGATTCATTCTGCCAATCAAACAGATTATCAAATAGGCATGTGATTATTATAATGTTTTATTACTAAACCATAGCACGTGTGTCTTCCTAGTTCTCATGTGATTGGATGCCCAATCTGCTTTCAGAAGTATTCTCTCTATACTGCCACAATTGGTTTACTATTGCAACAGAAAACCCCATGGTTCTTGGAAGTTTATAAAGCAGTTGCATAGATTTCTTATTAAGCACTTCTTGAGACAAAAAACGGCAGTCTAAAAACGAGGTTAAAACCTTAACACTTTCAGAGCCGGCCGTGTTTTCCCTTTTACCCCCTTGAATGCCCATCAACCACTTCAATGTTAGCGTTAATATTGCCTAATCTATGTTTTAAATTATAGCTATGTGTCTAATCTGCCCGTTGCTTATCAATGACTCATTTTCCAGTCAACATTGTCGAAGCGGATTGTTTTTTTTTCATTTCCGTTTTATAGCATTTTGAAAAGCCCTCGTTTTCACGGAAAATAAAAAGATTCCGTGATAAACGCCCTGTTCTGGAATATTCTAGAACGTTGTCATTTTTCGACCTATTTATGAATCGTTTTCAAATAAACGCTAGATTATCGATAGTATATGTGTACGTATGCACCAGCGTTTCCGTTAGCCGGTAATTACCGGTATTTGACCGGCAAAATCTGTTGAAGTCCGACATATTTAATCTCTCTGGTCTTAATGTCCGGTGAAAATAATTCCCTGAGTCTAAGCACAATTTGATTATTTGAATTGTATTAAAATAGGCTAAAATTAAATAGCCTATGCGATGAACGAAACAATCATTACATTTGTTTCATCGTTGCTTCTAATAATGACAACGACGTTGTCAGCGAGAGCTTAGTGCTGGGTGTGCGAACTTTTGTGAAGCTGCAGAGCCAGAGCAGCAGCAGCACAGTGCAGTACTCCAGCAGTACTCCAATTCAGCCATTTGCAATTCAATGTTGGGTGGGGGGCGCTGCTGTGCGGTCCCCAGAAAAGAGCCAATAACAGCTGAATCTGCTGCTCTGCATCGACATACTCTCGCAAATAAGTGATTGGGAGGTGGAGAGAGAGGAGTCGTCACGCAAACCCACGATAATGTTGCCGTCTCTCTCTGCCAAATTTCTCAGTTCTTCGCTTGATATAATTAATACAAATGTCCAATATAACGGAATTCGTTAGCTCATAAAAATGTGATTATAACAGACTGTTGTTTATTAATGTCGGGCGACTGCCCACAGACACCTATTTGATTTAAAGTCGGCAGCAGCACGAGTCTCGGGACTTATTTTATTTGGAATATAATGACTTTATACGCAAAAGTAGCCTAGTTTTAAGTGCCTTGATGATGTCATTCTTTTGTTTTGTTGTCATTCTTTTGCCTATCAATTGTTTTTAAGCTCAATAAACTCTGACCGGAATTTCTCTCATTTGACCGGTAGATTGAAATCTACCGGACACTGAGGCCGGCAACAATTTTTTCTAACGGAAACCCTGGTATGCACGCTGGTGCCGCGAGCTGAAAATCTATTATCTTAGTTCCTGATCGCTCGCACAGCCAAACAGCCATATCACACATAGGGGAAAAGCTTATATCCGTGAAAACAGGTCTGATTATCCTAAGACTGGTCAAATAGATTCCTTACCTGAGATCAGATGGTATCCAAAAAGATTATTCCAATTCCTGATCGCCATTCCAAAAATCGATCCTTTTATTGATCCAATGCTACGTACTGTAAAGACATATTACACGCTGTTGTGATGGTCCACAATGACTCCGAGCGGCTCGGGGTACATGCGTGAGAAGTAAAATGTGGATTCCGGAGTTTTTTTTTCTCATCCATTTTCATTGAGTCCATTCCAAAAGGGTGCATTACCATCTGGGAGACGATAGGGGGCGCTTTTTTCACATCTGAGCACCTGGTGGGGCTGGTTTCCCAACGGTAGACTCGGTTGATGAAATATGAATTCAGATCGCTAATAAAAATAAATTCACGTTAATTATCGTGCTGGGCATTCAGGGGGCGGGCTGCGAACACGTTATGCCGTGGCTGGCATTCAAAGTGTTAATGACCAATGCTGTTTATGTTTGTATGCATCCATGTAGTAGTGTTCAGTCCACTCTTCTTAGTAATTTTTTTCTTTTTACTGAGACCGAAAGACTGAGAGGGAGACACGGGAGAGAAGGTTATTTATTGAAACTGTAGGACGGCTGAAAGGGAGACGGAGCAGGGGAGACACAGGAGAGATGTTTTTTATTGAGTGCCCTCCCGTAGAACAGAGTTGTGATTGTTGTCTATATGTATCTACCCTCTGTACAGCACTTTGGTTGACATGTGTCATGTTAAATGTGCTATATAAATAAATCTGATTGATTGATTGAGACAGTAGGAAAGCTGAGAGAGACGGAGTAGTTTAGACATGGGAGAAAGGGTTCTTTATTGAGACGGTAGGAAAGCTGAGAGAGACAGAGTAGTTTAGACATGGGAGAAAAGGTTCTTTATTGAGACCGAAGGAAGGCTGAGAGGGAGACACAGGAGACGCATACGGAGCACGGGAGACACAGGAGAGGAGGTTCTTTATTGAGACAGTAGGAAGGCTGAGAGGGAGACCAAGAAGGGGAGACACAGGAGAGGAGGTTCTTTATTGAGATAGTAGGAAGGCTGAGAGGGAGACGGAGCACGGGAGACGCAGGAGAGAAGGTTCTTTATCGAGACAGTAGGAAGGCTGAGAGGGAGATGGAGACAGAAAAGGGGAGACACAGGAGAGAAGGTTCTTTATTGAGACCGTAGGAAGGCTGAGAGGGAGACTGAGCAGTGGAGACACAGGAGAGAGGGTCCAGGCCAGGCTCTTAATTATGGCTGGAGGCTATGAGCTTTGGTGAAATACTTCCAGAACCAGTTATGTTAGTATTCTTAGGTCGCTTTCACATAATATTGCACAATGTTGCAACTTCACCGCCCGAATCCACCAAACTATATTATAGCGCACACACATACACCACATTATTCTGCGAAGCAGCCCAGCGCGCACACATGCACACACACACACATCACATTATTCTGCGAAGCAGCCCAGCGCACACACATACACACACACACCACATTATTCTGCAAAGCAGCCCAGCGCACACACACACACCACATTATTCTGTGAAGCAGCCCAACCCAGCGCACACACATGCACACACACACCACATTATTCCCCGGAGCAGCCCAGTGCACACGCATTATTCTCATATATTGCTGAAATGCTGACGCAGTTTTTTTTATTTTGATGTGACATTGGTCGATTGTTCGATTGAAGCTCATTGCCATCATTCTCTCGGCCACAAGCCAAGTTTATTAGCTCGTCTGACCATATTTCTATCATGGCTTTTACCTCCTCATTCTCCCACGTCTGTCCACAAGACATGTTCCATGCGTGCTTGTTTTGCAGTGCGCGCCGCGTGTTTGTTTTGTTTCCTTCTACTCAAGATGCACAGTTTATCGGGTCACTTCCTATTTGGTCTTGTGTTTGGTCCGATGAGCATTCACACCACAAAAGTACGCACCAGGGTTCACTTGGAAGCGAACCGAGACCTACGTTTTCAGGTGGACCAGAGTTTGCTTTTTTGGTCCGCCCCAGAGTTTGAATGAGCTTTCACACTACCCCAAACCAAGGGGACTATCCGAGGAAACTAACTCTGGTGCGTTTAAAGCAGACCAAACAGCTCTGGTGTGAATGTGACCTTAGACGGCAGTCAGCTACCGGTTGTGTTTTCAGCAGGGTGTGTAGATGGTGTACGATCATAATATTAGTCTATTGACCACCTTGTTGCTACAGCAGATGGTTATGAGTCTTCTAGTGCTTCATGCTCGATTTCGGCTCCCAAAGAAAATTCTGTCTATTTCAAAATGGACATTTAATAGACAACGTCTGGCAAGCCTTCACTCCTGTGTTTGCTGCTCTTGTTTTCAATTTATGAGAATCAGGCTACCAATGGTTTCATCAATGGTCTTGTTTACTTTATATATATATATAATATATGAAGTTATCACAACCAAAATTACAACAATATATTTTGATAAATTCTCCTTGTAGCTGCTTTAACCAAGGTGCCTGGTAAACTATACCAACAGGCCACAGAAATAGGATGTCTTTTTTGCTTAAGTAAATCTTTCTGGTGTTATTAATTTTTTCATTGGGAGAGGGAATGGGAAATTTTTTTATTGGAACAACTGAACAGGTTCTCAGTGGAGGAAATCCAGCATGATGGCTACTGCCATTACTGTAGCTGGTCTTTTATCTTCTGACACTAACCACTTTGTTTGTTTTTTTTGTTATTTGGTTTTCATTAGTTAGACTGGAATCAGATTTCGCTATTCTTGTTTAGAGCGGTGAAATAGGGTTACATTTCTCACAAAATGAGTTCTGAAATATGAGTGAATATCATTTCAAGATATGTGATAAGATATGTGTACATACCCCGGGGTACCTGATACATATCACTCGAAATCATGAATCCTGCCATTTTTCCTGCTTTGATTTCAGTTGAAGTTCCTTGACTGCCTTTTTTCAGATCTCAATCCAGTTCTTAACGTACAGAAAACAGCCGCTGGAGCTGGGCAGAGCCGCCGAGGACGAGACCACCGCTTTGCTGGCTTAGCCGGGCAAGACATGCACCCCCCCCCGGGAAACACATTCCCAACACCAAATCATTGCCAGACACAGGAAGGGAAAAAAAGCTTTTATTTTCATTTTATAGATTTTATTTATTATACTTTTTGACTAAATGTGTACAATCTGTGTTGTTGTTGTTGCGGTAAGTACCTCTGGTAAACGACTGTTTTCAGGCTGCATGCAGTGCTATGATGTGCGGTATTGTTCTTAGTTGCTCTTAATGTTTTTTAAAGGGAAAAGTTAAGGTCTGGGATCGGAATGGCTTTGCCTGCTTTTATGTCCGAACCTCCATTTTAAGGGTTACCATGGCATTGTCCATTCTTACTTTATTTTCCCTTATCAGTCACATGTCACAATATGTGGTAATTCTGTATTGGCACCTTAATCAACCAAAACGTTTTTTTTTTATCGTTATCAGAACCCATTGGGTTCACTGGGGAATGCTAATATGCCAATTTTTACAGTATTTGAAGGACAAATGCAGAATCCTTGTCCCATATTGTGACAAGAGTTGTAGTGCTCTATTTGGAAGTGGGGGAGTGCACTTGCTGTCTGACTATGATCATAGTGTAGACAGTGCCTACATTTTGGTTTATTGTGTGAAAACGCAAAGAAGTCACTACATCTCTGGTGACGAATGTGCAAGGAATTGCAATAACAAACTTGTGTTTAAAATGTCAGTGTTTAAAAGTGAAATAGATATGAGACTCCTGGTTAGAAGGATGAATAGCCAGACAGTACTGCGGTTTCTGAGACATGAGTGTTTTAATGTTGCCGAACACTAGTCACTGCATGAAGCGTGAGCTAAGTGAAGCTTGCTGATTATTTTTAAGGAACGGTCTTGTTTACAGGGTTTCAAAACGTCAATGTGTAACTTGAATTCTTAATTAATGACAACAAATGTCATTGTTGCCTTTTTAGGCTCAAGAGCTGTGGAGACAGAAGTGCGTCCTATTTATGAGATGTAAAAAAAGAAAATATCTGTGAAACTCGTGTAAATGTATGCATGCAATCATGGTATTGTTTTTAATTGATCGTTTACACCAATAGCCTTAATCATGAAACATGTTGAAGATATATTTGTTTTTGTGCATTTTAGATTGTGCTTATTTGTTTCAGATATGTACACTTGTTATTTGGTTTGGCTATTAACACATATTTTTCTCACTAAAATTGTTCACTGTTATTCTATTTTGTTCACCCTTCGCACATCTGAACACATGGGTTTCTGTAAATGTGTAAATATTCTCAGTGGGTCAGTTTGTCATCCATTGAACATTAAATGGATAAGGGATAAAACAACCTCTCTGTAATCATTCTTGCATCAAGTTTCTTAGTCGAGATATGAATGAAATATGTTGGATGAGAGAACAGGTCAGCTCCACAGTAAGAGCACTAGACGCATTAGAGCATTATAGATATATAAATAACACTATATATGAAAATTAGGATTTGTGTGTAAAAGTGATGAGAGTTTTGCGCAAAATTGAATGAGATGAGAATGGAGTGAGAAATAAAATACTCTAAAACACTACAGTATAACAATTAAGATTTGTGTGTAAAAGTGATGTGTATACAACAGTATTGCACATTGGGTATGTAGCAGTCCAGGTTCAATAGCAACAGTCATGGTTTATTTTTATGTAAACAGTGCAGATGTGCAAAGTAGAATATTTTAGTTTTATAAACCTGAAGCCTGGTGGTACGAGCAGCCCTGCTGTATCATCTGCCATACGGTAACATGGAGAACAGTCTGCATGCTGGGTGGCTGTGGTCCTTAATGATGCTGTGTGTCTTCTGCACTGATGATGAAAGATGTCCTGGATGGCTGCGAGTCCGTTGCCTGTGATGTGCTGTGCCGCCTCCACTACACTACTGATTTATGGCTGTGGGCCGTTCCAATACCAGGTTGTGATGCAGCCCGTCAGCTCTTCATGATGCACCTATAGAAGTTTGTGAGGATGATGGCGTTCATACAGTACCAAACGTCCTCCTTAGTCTCAGGAAATAGAGCCACTGGCGAGCTTTCTTGACCAGGAGAGGTCCTCTGTGATGTGCACACCAAGGAACTTGAAGTGCTGCTGACCCTTTCAACCTCAGCCTCATCAATGTAGATGGGAAGCTGTCCGTCCTCCTTTTGTCTCCTGTAGTTCACGATCATCGCTCTAGTTTTACTGACGTTGAGAGAAAGGTTGTAGGTCTGGTTAGTTAGTGTCTTCACCTCCTTCAGACTCCTCATCGTCTGAGATGGTCTTTGAATAACAGTACCTGGAGTTAGCTGTAGGCAGACTCCTCATCGTCTGAGATGGTCTTTGAATAACAGTACCTGGAGTTAGCTGTAGGCAGACTCCTCATAGTCTGAGATGGTCTTTGAATAACAGTACCTGGAGTTAGCTGTAGGCAGACTCCTCATCGTCTGAGATGGTCTTTGAATAACAGTACCTGGAGACAATTAGCAGCAACATTTGGTGGCTGACATTATCTCAAATCTTTGGTAGCGAGGGCTACTATTGCTACTTAGCAAGAGAATGTGTTATGCATTGTGGGTTCGATTAGGAGGACTGAGTGACTTAAGTTTATTTATTTTCTACCCAGGGACAGTGCACATTAATCAACATCTTCAGTTTCCACATCAATGTAAATGTGCCAGAGTTCACTAATGAGCTAGTATTCATCTGTAGTCGCTGCCTAACATGCATGTCTTTAGACTTTATGGTGGATGAAACCGGAGTACCCACAGGAAACCCATGCGAACACAGGGAGAACATGCAACTCCACACAGAAAGGCCCCCTGCTGGGGTTTGAACCCAGGACCTTCTTGCTGTGAGGCAGCAGTGCCGCCCTCATTATTCCTCAAAGACAACACTGTTAGTTTAGTAGGATCCCCATTAGCTGTTACAAATGGTAACATGGCTACTCTTCCTAGAGTCCACATAGAACAATATACACACACACAAAATACAGGGTGTAGATAACAGAAGGGGGGGGGGGATATTAATAAAGAAAGTAAAACAAATGAACGCTGGTAATGAGTGAGTGATCATCTAATTTACATAGCTCCTCTCCCTATAATGCTCAAAGAGCAGAGAATTTGTCTATATTTTAATACATTTGATTTGATTAACAAAATGTATTTACAACAAAAGTTTTTAATTATTTGGAGGTTTGTTAGTTTGTAAGATGCATTTATTTTTAAAGTGCATTTTACCTTTGTGATCTCTAAAGGTAAAATTTACATTGCTCTATAAGCCTGGCCACCGTGAAGCCACCCATCATTGCACGCCTGGTGGTATAGCTATGTCTGTTACTAATGTAATACGTTTATGTAAGCAGTTGGGTATGTAAGCATAATTAAACATTTTACATTTAGCTGACCCTAGCTGACGCTTTTATCCAAAGCAACTTACAAGTGCTGTACAACAAGTCAGCAGGGAGGGTACAACTCTAGCAGCTAAGGGTAAGTGATATTTGTTCATCTAGCAGTATTGAACTTGAGTGCATAGTAGTATAGACATTAACATGGTAGGTAGTAGTGATGGCAATTCTCTCCTAAAGGAGCCGCTTCATATGGCTTTCCTTTCCATGAGCCATTCAATTACAAGTCAGTAATCGCAACACATATACACGTATACAGGACTTTAATTTCATTCATATTTAATTGCTCTTCCTAGTATTAGTTATATCCTACATTATTAGTATTTCTGGTTTCCCTACAAAGACACATTACAGGACAGGTGTGGAAACGATAGCAAGTTTAAAAAAAAAGTGAATCTGGGTGGCCGGGTAGCGCAGCGGACTAAGCGTCTGTCTACCACCGCAGATACACTGGTATCGAATCCAGCTGTCAGCGGTGCCTCCAGCTTGGCCAGTCGTCATACTGACACAATTGGCAGTGTCAGCGGAAGGGAAGCCGGTGGGTGGTATTCTGCTCATTGTAAACAGCGACTCCTATAGGTCGGTCAGGGCGCCTGCACAGCGAGGAAGGGATCTGGGTGAGGTAGTGTGCCCTCCCACGCGTTACACTCACCCAATGCGAGTCCTCGCTGCCAGGTGAAAAGAGGCTGCTGGCTGTCTCCTATGTATCGGAGGAAGCATGTGATAGACTTCAGGGCTCCCTAGACCGGCAAGTAGGGGGCAAATGCGTGCAACGACCAGGAAGGGGAGGGGGGAACGACTAAAATTGGGATGGGAGGAAAATACAAGAAAAAGTGGATAAAAAAAAAAGTTACTCTAATCAAGTCTATCATTGTGTCTTATTTCCACTACAATATGAGCTATCCTAAATCAGACATCCAGAATAACGGCTCTTCTTCCAGCGACTTGGTTCCCCTGGTTCCTTCCTGCAAAAGAGCCATTCAAAAGAACTGGATCGTTCGTGAACAACACAATACTAGTTAAGAGACTCAACTTTCAACTATGCACGCTCAACTTCCATCTCTCAAATCAGTTCTTGACCTTGACCTTTAATAACCTCCAGTCACTGGGCCCTCTGACCTTTCCACTCCGCACTCCAAGTGAGGCCTCCTAGCTGACATGTTCCTGGAAGGCGCAGACTGCCGTGTTGTTTTTAGTTCATTAATGAACTCGCCGTTAGTACCGTCCTGTCAAACCAATGGCAGGAATTCTAACCCTCACTCTAATCCCTCCCTTCTCTCCCTCACACACACATACACACACACATACACACACACATACACACACACTCACTCACTCACTCACTCACTCACTCACACACAATATCCCTCATACTTAAACATACTCATACACACACACACACACACACACACACACACTCACTCACTTTCTCACACACACACACACACACACACACACACACACACACACACACACACACACACACACACACACACACACACACACACACACAATATCCCTCATACTTAAACATACTCACACACACACAAGAGACTTGGAGGGCCCACCCAGTGAGGAAGCGAGGTCAGGACTGTGATATCAAGTTGGAGTTCAGTAAGGAGCACTGTGTGGGGGACTGATTAGTGACCGTCGGGGAGCTGGGAGTGTGTACTTGTGTATAGTGTGTACTTGTTGTGTATATAGCTCATGGTTGTGAAACAGGAGGGTCTTAGGCTTGGAGGGGGGAGGGGGGTTAGCAGGAAGAACCAGCGATAGCAGGCCTCCATCCATCACAAGGGATGAACTAGAGCCTGTTTATAAACACACAATACTGGGAATGACTTAATTAATGAGATGGTTTGAGCACCACTGGGCTCTCTGACTGATACGCCTGCATTCCTTTGGGAATTTCCGAAGCATCACTGTGTTACGCAGAGTGTGATTGGGAGTTTATTTCTTAGCGTGTCTCGCTACAAACGTATACAAGTAGCCAGAGTTGTCAGAGAGCAGGGTCAGCCCCGTTTGCAGTGCTCCTGGGGCAGGTAGGTGTTGCAAATGTCTTGCTCAAGGGCACCTCAAGAGGAACAGGCACATTGCTTGTCATGGATTGCACCTGTGTGTCTTCCTAACCACTAGGCCACCCTCCTCTTGGCATTGATTGATTGATTGATTGAAAACTTTAATTAACAGATTGCAGAATGGGTACAGTACAGTACAGCTCAATACACACAATTGTTAAGGGGATGCAGACCAGAGAAAGACTTTCGTCTTGTTTACATCAGGGTCCCCCATTTTCAATTCATAATGAAATTCATGCTTGTAGGAATATTGGGTGCATCGGTTATGTTTTATGATCCTATGTTCACACTTGCAATTCAGCATACCCCCATTTGGACCATGTAAAGTAGTTGATAGGTTTGACTTGGCCTGGAGCAAAGCTCATTGTCTATGGAGGTTCTCAATAGTTCCCACCTATGTCTTTCTTTCAAATGAAAATTCCTAAATTCCTTTATTTGCCAAGTACTACACATACCAGCAATGTATTCTCTACATTTAACTCATCCTAACTATAAGGACAGTGAGTACTGAGTAGCCACAGTGCGACGCCCAGAGACCAACTCCAGTTCTAATGCCAGTGCCTTGGTCAAGGACAATGTCATTAGTATGTCCCAGGCATGCATGTCTTTTATGGTGTGGGAGGAAACAATCTGAAGGAATAAGCACAGGATTTTAGGATTTACTGGTTAGTCTGACTCTACACGGTCCTCATTTCCAGACTGTGTTGAATGAGGACCACGTAGATTCAACCACTAAAAGTGTTTATTCCAACAAAATTCCCTTAGAGGGGGGAAGTCAATCTGTGAATCATTCAAATGGAATATCTCTGCTGCTACTCTGGTCACTGAAACTCACTCACATGTGTCCAGTTTTAGGGTTAGTTCTGCTTTTTGGAACCGTAGCCCCGCTTCCTGCTTAACCCTTTCACTGCCACACGACAGCGGGTTAACCCTTTCACTGTGACAATACAGAAGGTTAGCCCTTTACTATCACACAACCGACGGCGATGCTCCATCATTAGCATCATGGTTAACCTTCTGTCGTGTGGCAGTGAAAGGGTTAACAATGACGTTGTCGATCGAGTCCTTTCTCAGCACATGCTTTCTCTCGTGCTGTTCGTCATACTAGCTCCAGCTACTTGGCCACAAATGAATGCAAAGTCAGTGGGGTCAAGCTCCTGTCTGTACAAGCTGACTGAAGCTATTACTGAAACTAGATGTCAGGTGATTTCAGTTGGCATTAGTCAGCTTGTATTTCATTTAATTTGAAATGGATGGTCATGTCAGTAGATCTAATGTAAGTGTATCAAAATAATTAACATTGACATTATAAAATGTCACAGACAGCCACTTATGTCCAGTGGTTGGACATCATCATCATCATCATCATCATCATCATCATCATATTCCAACGAAATTCCCTTTCAGCTTATCTGATTGGTTAAGATATGTTTTGGAGCAAAAAAACAACATTTATGTTTTACACATTGTAGCTTTAAGGCTCTTACAAGACTGTAAGACTCCTATAAACTGTATACAAGATGTACAGCAAGATGATATTCTCTCCACTCCTACAAATACTCTGTATTGATTTTATTACACTCCTATAGTCTGTTTTGACCCTTGACCCTTGACCCTTGACCCTGGTACAGAGTGCAGCCTGTAAGCCTGAGTGCTGTGAAACATGTACCTGTACTCCAGCACGTTGAAATGGAACAATGACTATGAGGTTGAAATGCAGACTTTTGGCTTTATTTGTGTGAGTATATCAGAATACTCTCTCACAGAATGGGATATGTATTAGAAGTTTCCACATTTATAGTATTTGAGTCATACTGAGTATTTGGCCAGAACTGTCTCCTTTGAATGTTGTTCTCCCATCAACAGGTTTTTGTAAACCAAGAGAAAATTGATCATCATAGAAGATCTGACAACAACATTAAACGGGAATACTATTCAATTTGAGAATTCTGTTATGTTCTTTCTTACGGAAGGATATAATTTTTTTTTCTTTCTCTTTTTTTACATGGATAAAATAAAACATGACAACACATAATACAAGAATAATAAACATAACAACACCAGACAATAATAATAACAATAACAATAATGATAATAGAATGACAGTAGAACAACTAAAATAATAAATACAGAACCTAAAAATAAAAACATTACAATTATATGATCACAAACACCACAAAAGACATTAGACATTTCTGTTGGCCAAAAACAACTCTTGCAGAATTTTAAGCTAGGCTAGTGGTCCATATCCGCTTCTATTCATACATGTGCTAAACTAGGCTAGCTTGCAGCCCGATAGCTTTCTACTGAACACACAGAGAGGAAACTGGTATCTATCTTCTTGTCTGACTCTGGAGACTTGTTCCTTTAACAAGGTGAAAATGTATAACTGATCTAAATGAATCTTAACTCTAAGACTGATATTCTGGAGCCTCAGAATGTTTACACCATTAAAAAAAAATCTATAGCAGTATTGTCAGTTCTGAACTCATAGTATATGTGTCGTTATCCCTTATGTCCCACAGTCACTTTTACAAGTAATTCTCTATGGAGTAACTTACAGATGTTGACAGTACTGTTGTAGATCATAAAAGAGGAATTCTTCTTTTAAACTATTCCCTATAGGCTATGTGTACATCTGGCCAGAAACACGTGTGTGTGTGTGTGTGTGTGTGTGCGTGTGCGTGTGCGTGTGTGTGTGTGCGTGTGTGTGTGTGTGTGTGTGTGTGTGTGTGTGTGTGTGTGTGTGTGTGTGTGTGTGTGTGTGTGTGTGTGTGTGTGTGTGTGTGTGTGTGTGTGTGTGTGTGTGTGTGTGTGTGTGTGTGTGTGTGTGTGTGTGTGTGTGTGTGTGTGTGTGTGTGTGTGTGTGTGTGCGTGCGTGCGTGCGTGCGCGCGCGCTAGCATGTTTGACAAGTTCAGTGTGTCAGGCTGGAGGCAGGACTGGTGTCAACATTACAAAATGAGAGGGGAGGAAGAATCGAGAGGAATCAGGAATCAGAATCAGGACGGACACGAGACACACGAGAAAGACCACACCAGCATCACCAGTAAGTCCATATCCCTTTTAACTAATGTACACATAACTACACACATACCTATTCACCTACTGCTGACTTAGACATTAGTTCCTGCTAATTTACTACCAACTTACACCTAACATTCTGTTCACTTATAAATTCTTACACATCTTTCAACTGACTTACACAGTTTTCGTCTCTTGAGATTATTTGCTTAACTATCTTGTCCTGATTTATACTGAACACACCTGGAAAAATGTCTAACAACTTTTGTTGATATGTCAACGATTGATTAAATCTTGACTCTGGAATTTGATATATCTAGCTTACACATGATAACAGGTTAGATTTGTATTTGATGTACACTGCTCCCTTTGTGGTTAGATGACTGAATTTTATTTTTCTTGTTTTTTTTTTTATCTTCTATGCCAGCTGGTTTCATAGCTTACAGGTGAGATGTTGAGAGAATCATGGATTTGACCTGCAGTCCTATAAGGTTGAAAAACAGATCAACCCTGCATTTTCAGATTTTCTGATCTTACGAGGCTATGATGAGGATTCTGAAAAGGAAAAGAGAAAGAAGTTTGATGCAGATACTTGATTCTTGGTTGGTACTAAATAATGGAATTCTAATAATAAGATAACCATTTTTGTTGTCGGGACGATCACTGTACTTTGGAAAATTCCAAAACGATAACAGACTGTACCAAAAACTGGTCAACGTGGGAGAGAGCATAGTAAACAGTTGTGACATTAAAGTATACATTCAAGTATACAGCAGAATACATCCAGTAACAACAATTTTGCATACCTCATGTCATCAATGATAGCTTAATCCCCCCTCAATCCACCCCCAAACTACACACACACACACACACACACACACACACACACACACACACACACACACACACACACACACACACACACACACACACACACACACACACACACACACACACACACACACACACACACACACACACACACATATGCATAAACATCAGCCGTGGACTTTACCCACAAATCCTAGGCTGCAAGGCCACTCTAATCTAAGCGCCTGTTTCCTGTTGGGGTCAGTAAACACTCTGGCCCAAGGCCTGCTATCACTATGCATGTTAGCAACAGCCGAGCACCGCTCTGTGATAAAGAGAGAAGCAGGCCAGCTGTACATGAGGTTCTCTGTGATTTATGGAGCGCTTACACCACAAGACCTAAACTCTTAACTGATTCACGGCTAATGAGTTGAAATCAACTTTTCTCCTTCACCTCCTCCTCCTCCTTCCCCTCCTCCTCCTCCTCCTCCTCCCTCTCATGTTCCTCCTTGTTCATGACACTGTTCTCCCATGGGAGGAGGAGCACACAGTGTTCCAGGGGCCTCTGTCCAACAATGTGACACTGACAGCTCGCTACGAGATCCATGGTGACATTTGTGCATTCTGAGACGTTGTCGCCATAATTTGTAGTGTCATAATGAGTGAATGCGCACATACTGGCCTCACAAGCTCTCTCTCTTGCTCTCTCTCTCTCCCTCTCTCTTGCTCCTCTGTCTCTCTCTTGCTCTGTCTCTCTCTCTCTCTTTCTCTCTCTCTCTCTCTCTCTCTCTCTCTCTCTCTCTCTCTCTCTCTCTCTCTCTCTCTCTCTCTCTCTCTCTCTCTCTCTCTCTCTCTCTCTCTTGCTCTCTCCATCCCTGCTTTTCTTGGAGGTGGAGGACAATTTGAAGGATCGTCTGGGGTCTTGTTTTGCCGGATGTGTTAGGACATGAGACATTACTGTAAAGGAACAAAATAACAATGGACCACCTAATCTCCAGGAACGGGTTTGCGCTGCTCCAGAAATCAAAACTAATTTGTCACATACGGTAGCAGCGTTTCGGAAAAATCTTGATTATCATGCAGCTGTCGATGATGCTGAGGGGCCTTTGAAGGCTGTTGATGATGGAAACATTCACTTATTGTTTAGCGGCTTCCTGTTATAGATTTGAAACCAAAACTATAACAGACCAAAACCACATACCTCATACCTAAGTTGTTTCTGTCTCGTACAGAGTTCTTACATTTCTTGAATGTCCTCTGACTCTTCTCTTTTATTCAATGCTTTTTGGTGGTTTATATGATCGTTGATTTTTCAATGACACTGTACTGCTCTGAATATACTGTAGACTACACTGTACATAATTTATGAATGCAAAACACATGTCTTCCATTGCAGTATATCTTTAATATAGCAATTTTAATAGATGCAAATCTATTTTATTCTCAGTCTTGGAAAAAAAACTTGTCCAGTTCTTTGAGTCCTGGTCTTGACTTGAGGTGCTCTCTAGACCACAACGCTGGTTGCATTATGTTCATTGAATATAGGGGCTGTGTGTACAGACATACACTATACACACAGAACCCAAATCATGAAGTGTAGTGTTGATAGTCTCATGACCACCTTATCACCAAGTTGACTGTACAACTTGGCCTGATGATGGAATGAGGAACAACTCTCACCTCATCTGCTTTGCTCTTGCTCTTTAATAGTGTGTCATTAGAAGAGTGCACTTTTCTCACCTGGGATGCAGATTCCTCTTCAGAGCCAATTAATGACATGCCCATCCATCTCCAATATACACCAGGCTGATGTTGAGTGGTTGGAGTTTCCCATCGAAGCAGCTATCAGTGGTGCCTTTTTTTTTTTTTTTTTTTTTGCCTCTGTGGTTTTGAGGTGATACTGTTGGTGTAGGGTTTACAGGATCCAGTTCAGTGTCTATGAAGCAAAGGTTACAATATAGCATACTTTTTATTTTATTTTATTTGACTTTGGACAGTTCATTTGACTTTGGTACTATGTTAACGTTTGGGGTGGTTCTTTTGATCCTGTTTGATGCTAAGGATACCCTTAGGGTTTCAGTTAAATACCCTTTTTCTACGTGTTTTTAAAAAACATGTAAGTGTACGTAGGGGCAGAAGATTCACTCTTATTATTGCATTTTGTCCTCCCAGTCAGCTCCCAGCACAGCTCCCAGCACAGCTCCCAGTTGTGTAGTAGCCACAGAATCCTGTACCTATCAGTGTTAAATGGCTGCTTTTTTATGGTAAATTGCTGCTTTTTTATTTACAATTTGTTACTCACATTTTACCCATTCACTCACACATTCACACACCAACGGCGGAGGCAACCATGCAAGGTGCCAACCTGCTCATTGGGAGCAATTAGGGGTTAAGTGTCATGCTCAAGGACACATCGACACGCTGCCCAGGAGGAGCGGGAATTGAACCGGGAACCTCCGGATTGCCAGACAACTGCTCTACCTCCTGACCTACTGTCGCCCCTCCGTGTTACAACTGTGCTTCATGTTTAAACATGTTGTAACCAAATTCTTATTTCATTTTCCATTCTGATCATATCCCTGATGGTAATGCTTCAAAGTGGAGACCTGCAGAACATCTGGAGCGATCTGACAGCAGCGCTGCCTGGTTCATCCGTAGATGTACCGTAATGAGCCCTTAAAGAGATGAGCAGCGGGTGAGAGGCACCATTAATCTTAACTAGCAAGCTACATGTCAACCCCCCCCCCCTCCTCCTCCATCACCCTGGTGGAAGATACAGGACTAATGTCAGGGTCACTCCACTCCTCCAGGCTTCCTCAGCTCCAGGCCCTGACCCCTTCAATCTGCCCCCAACCAGGTCAACGCTGTGTGGGGAGCCAGGGTTCCCTGAGACGCCTGTCTAAATCTGACCGGCTGTCCAATATTAACTGCAGCCCAAACAGAGCAATGGCAAACAACAGGCAGAGTAAACACACTCCCAGGGAGTGAACAAACACACACACACTGACACGCACTTGATTTTGGATTTCATTGACTTGCGTTCCTTCACTAATGCCTTACTCTATCATAACCATCGGCAATACATGCCAAACCTTAATCCTTACCTTAACCTAACCCTAAACTAACCTTAACCTGGCCTTGATTCTATTTTACTATTTTATTACTGTCTATTTATGTGATCAGTGATAATCAAACCGTAAACAAAGAGGCCTATTAAGATGTTAGATCCTAAAAAACGATGTGATTTAATGTTCTATGCCTTACCGCTATCTATTTTATGATTGTTTTATACTTATTTTATGTCTGCACTTCATGCATTGCTCTTGATCTGCCAATTTTGTGCTCATTTTATGCCTGTCTTTTCTTTTTTTACTGCTGTGAAGCACTTCAAGTTTTTCAAGTTTCAAGTTTCTTTAATAGTTGTCATACAGAAGTACAGAATACTTTTATACAAAATGCTTCTTACTGTTGCGCTCCAGAGACTGTGCAAGACAAGATAAGTATGAAATAAAATAACATAGTAAAATTAGAAGTAAAAAAAAAAAAAAAAATGAGGTCACAGTGTTCAGTTTAGACATATGTACAATGTTCGATGCAGAATAGACGTAGTTACCATACAATATACAATACTGTGCAGTGTACTAATATACAATACTATATAGTGCAAGGCAGAAATGGAGAAATGGGACGAGGTGCAATTTAGGTACAATTCACAGTAGGTGTACGAGTTGTAGTGCAAATCCTTTATCAATAAATATAAAGTGTAAGTGTGTTTGTGTGATCTAAAGTGTGGAGAGTGGGTGCTGCAGTGTGTTGTTTGTTTGAGTGAGTGTGTGCGTGTGGGTGTGTGTGCTGTGTGCATTTGATGGTTGTTGCATAGTGATTATTGTTCGTTTAGCAGCCTGATGGCCTGGTGATAGAAGCTTCTTCTGAGTCTTTCTGTGCCCGCCTTAAGACTCCGGTATCGCTTGCCTGACCGCAGCAGTTCAAAGAGGCAGTTGTTCGGGTGGCTCGAGTCCTTAATAATTCTCTTAGCCTTCCCCTTGCACCGCTTGTTGTAAATGTTCTGGAGGGTGGGAAGCCCCCCTCCAATTGTGCGTTCGGCTGAACGTGTCACTCTTTGTAGTCTGCTACGGTCTTGTGCAGTGCTATTCCCAAACCAGGAGGTGATGTTGCCGGTCAGGATGCTCTCTATTGTACATGAGTAGAAGTTCCTAAGGATCTTCTGACTGACTTGGAACTTCCTTAGGCGCCTGAGGAAGTAGAGGCGTTGTCGTGCCTTCTTCACAACACTGTCAATGTGTGTGGTCCATGTCAAGTCCTCGGATATGTGGGCTCCGAGGTACTTGAAACTGTTCACTCTCTCAACCGGTGCCCCGTCAATGCTGAGGGGGCTGTAGTCCTTGACCCCCGACCTCCTGAAGTCCACAATCATCTCTTTTGTTTTGCTGACGTTCAGGGAGAGGCAGTTCTCCTGACACCACTGTGACAGGTTCTCTACCTCTTCCAGGTAGGCCCTTTCGTCGTTGGCAGAGATCAGGCCCACCACTACTGTGTCATCAGCAAATTTGATGATGGTGTTGTTGTTCCGCTGTGCTACGCAGTCATGTGTGTACAGGGAGTAGAGGAGGGGGCTCAGAACACAGCCCTGGGGGGCCCCTATGTTGAGCGTGATGGATGAGGAGGTGCAGTTGCCGGCTCTTACCACCTGGGGTCTGCCCGTCAGGAAGTCCAAGACCCACTGGCAGAGGTCATAGTTCAAGCCCAGGTCCCTGAGCTTGGCTATGAGTTTGGAGGGGACTATGGTATTGAATGCTGAGCTGTAGTCGATGAACAGCATTCTCACATAGTTCCCCTGCCTCTTGTCCAGGTGTGATGCTGCTGTGTGCAGCACATGGGCTATGGCGTCCTCCGTGGACCTGTTGGGGTGATATGCAAATTGCAGAGGGTCCAGGTTGATGGGGAGGGAGGAACAGATGTAGCCCTTCACTAGCTTCTCAAAGCACTTCATGGCTATGGAGGTGAGGGCTACAGGGCGGTAGTCGTTGAGGCAAGCGGGCGTAGATTTTGAGCTGCAATTATTGTATGAAAGGTGCTATACAAATAACGTTTATTAAATTTGATCACAAAAAAAACAAATAACGTTTATTATTATTATATTATTATTATTGACGTTAACCGTCAAACAGTCCCTTTCAGAGTGTTGCTATTGCAGAGATTATTTGCTATTTTAAAAAGAAAAATAGATCACCAGTTCTGTGTGTGCAGAAGGATAACGTCAGGGCTGCTAACTTTTCAGAAAACTTTTTTTTTTAGTGATATGTGATCGATGCACGGAGCGAAACCCTTTTAGGCCCATTGGAGGTGGCTAGGGCACGCTGAAGACATTTCTTTTTATTCATTTTTGTACTTGAAGTAAAGAAACATGACTATTTACAGCCATCTTAAGCCATACAGCCATTTCCCCAGAGGACCCTACATTCTCTTTAGAGGACATCCTGTCTCAAGTCTTTGGGGCACCGGTCCAAGGAAAGTCTCAAGTCTTTGGTAAATAGTAAATGGGCTGCATTTATATAGTGCGTTTATGCAAAGCCCTTTACAACTTATGCTTCACACATTCACACACCAACGGCAGAAGCAACCAGGCAAGATGCCAACCTGCTCAAGGACGCTTTGACACACTGCTGGGAGGAGCCGGAATCTAACCGGGAACCTTCTGATTACCAGACAACTGCTCTAATCTGCTGTGCATCAGGTTAGAAATAACCACAGTGCAACATAGTTGTTTCTTTGCATCTTATTTCTTATTGATGTAAAGCACTTTGAACTGCAATCCCATGTATGAAAGGTGCTATACAAATAAAGTTTATTTTTATTATTATTATTGCATGTTGATTATCTCTAATTTATCTATTACCATTTCAGAAATCTGTTTAATACAATTATTGTATCTGTTATCTTTTATCTACATTAAGGTATCGATAAGGTCACCTTAAAATATCATACTTGCAAAATGGAAAAAGGGTTATTCTGTAGCTGCCTACCATTGTTGCCTTTATCTATTGTTAGATTGATATGGACATGTAGCCTAGCAAACCACCATGTTTTAATATGAATAGTGTTACATACAGTATGATTTGCCTTCTCCAATATGACTGATCTTGGACATCCCATACAATATGATTATTCCTAAATCCTCAATGAACATTATCGCATATGGAAACGCAACTGTAATTTGACAATAGCTCTATCTCCTTGAAACATAGCCTGTATGTTATCCTTCTGCACACACATAACTGGTAGCTTCATCTCTAAAGACAATGGTGTTTTGGTGCTAGATCGGATGCCTCAGGCAACACTAGATTCATGTGACCTGTGACGTAGCCTGAAACTCAGAGAATGTATGGCCAGTTCTTGGAATTTTTTTAATTCTTGTAAAGATATAAATGATGTGACAAACAAAGAACCTGCATCTGACACACACACACTAGGGTGACCAGGTGTCCCCCTTTTGGTTGTACTGTCCCACCATTTGAGACCGCGTCCCACATATTGAGAGGATGTCCCTCTTTTTGAAGCAAAAAAAAATATCGAACACAAGACATTCCTGTCAAGTGATAAAGTTTGAATATTTAAAACAGATGTTAGGTGGTAACAAGCCGGCTGCCAGTGCCAAGATGAATGTGGAGAGATATAATTCTGTATTTAATTTGTATTTATTTAGATTTAACCTTTATCTATTCGGTGAAGACGAGTTATTATAATAAAAAAAATTACATTATCTATCTGTCCCACTTTGTCCCACTTTGTCCCACCAAAATCTTACTGTTGTCCTGCTTTTGGACTTTTTGTATCTGGTCACCCTAACACACACACACATTTAGAATCTTTATTTATGTCCGCACATAAATACAATGTCTAAATGACACAAATATTATCAGTGCAATTGGACATTGTGGGTTATTCTGATACATTCATGCCCAAATTGGCAATGAAAATCAAAGTTACACACACACATAGGATGATAAACCAGACAAGTCGCATACAGCTCATGGGTACAGATAGCAGCATCTTCTCCAAATTGCGTGGTTGCCAATAATAGCTGACACTGAGCAATATCTTGCTAACTGTTTGGCTATTCCCTTCAGAAGACCGGCCATCTGAAAGCCTCTAACACCCAACTTATGAACATGACCCAGGCTTCCAAATATTAAAACTAAAAGTTTACAGTTGTAGCCCAGTTGTGATATGGTATGCTCTAACAGTTGATACTTCAACATTTAGGTTGTAAAGGCTTCTTCTAGACTGTAGTCAAACATACAGCCAACTTCTAGAATGAGAACCTCTCTGTTATTTTCATTAACAACAACAACATCGGGGGTGTTTGCTGAAATATCAGAGAACAGTGAATTGTCACTACACAGATTGAACATACATGGCTTCACACTGGTGTGCTTATACAGCACTGTTGCAGGTGACCTGAATGGAAATGACATAATGTCTGAATGTCTGCAATCAGATCCACGATCCTATCATGCCTACAAATGTAGAGCCCTCTGTATGCATGACAACCATTGAGGATGTGTGCGACATGGTTTCAGTTGTCTGTTTGTGACCATGGTGTATGCAGTGTGGGCTACCAGGGAGCCAGATGGAAAGGTTGAGCTTCGATGGTAAAAACCTGTAGCCTAGCTTTTAAAGTGAAGATGATGATGCTCTCATCAATAGCAAAAAAAATTTAACTGCATGCGAGACAGTGGTCAGCGGCAGGGAGACCAGCAAGCTTCCCTTGCAGTAAAAGCTCAGTCCAGTGTTGACATTGGCGTTGTTGTTGTGCCGAGATGAGATGACCACGGGGATTGGTAAGTGGCAGTTTATGCCACGTTCCACAGATGTCAATGGTGGCCTTCACTGAGATGGTAGGGTCAGAGATGATCTCCTCAGAAACATTAACAGCATCTGAGTCCGGCCCCACCCACTCCAGGGCCATGTTGGACCAGCCGCATAGTTCATTCAGGTCTGGCCAGTCAAACCACACCCCGAATCTGGGGCGCGGCTGTCCAGCTTTCCGCTTGGTTTCTTCCTGTAACCAAAGAAGTTTGGATCCGACCCACACGCCAGGGAGACCTTGCGTCTCTACATGTCTAAAAACAGAGAGGCTCTGGCCTGCTCTCCGACTTGCTGGTCGTCACTGTTCAGCATGTTGACAAGATGACTGAGTCTCGTGGCAATGTACGTCCATTCAAAGTTGGGAACACCAGGCTGCCCCTCCGCATGGTATGGAATATGATATCCTGTGTTGAGTGAGTGTTTAGTCCAGTCCATTGTCTCACCATCTGTAAAGTCTTATTATACATCTCACAAAGAAACTTGCAAGGAATATGTACATTTGACCAGGGCTAAATGTCGGACTGCTTCAAGTTTCATGATGAGTGGCAGGGGCGATGAATCAATTAAATTTAATCTGGTGGAATAATAAGAGATAATTTCACTCACTTGTTGTTCCCATTCACCTGCCACATTCTATACTTGTGAGGACTACTGATTTACATTCCATTGCCTATATTCCTTTCCCCTAACCCCTTACCAACCTTACCTTAACCTTTATCTTGCCTAACTTTAACCCCTAACCTAACCTACCCCACCCTACCCTAACCTACCCCACCCTAACCTAACCACTAACATTTAAAAAGGATATTTACACTTTGAGGACCAATAAAAATGTCCCTGAAAAGTCCTTACTTTTTATGTCCAGAAATCAAAGTGGTCCTCACAAGTAGAGTAATACTCATACCCCCCCCCCCCCCCCCACACACACACACACACCACCAGGGACCCTCTGATATGGGAGTATGTCTCTCTCCCCATCTCTCTCGTTCTCCCTCTCTCTCTCCCTCCATCCTCTCTGTGAACCCCCTCCAGCCAACGCCAGCTGTTTGGACTGCGGTCCTCTCTCTTCTCTTCTTCTCACACTCCTCCTGGATGTCCCCTGGGGATCCGTCTCTCTCTCCCTGTCCCCCGGGACAGCCAGGACCTCCAGCATGTCTCTGGCCCGGGGGCCTCAGCTGCACTCCTCCTCCCTCCTGCTGTGTGCACTTGGCGTTTGCAAAGGTCCCCCCCCCCCCTGCTTTAAAAATAGGCTGTGATGTCATAATGGACAGCTCCGAAACGCTGGACATGCGGGTATTGAGGAATGTCTCAGAACGTTCTCGATCGGTCATAACCGTGAATCCTCTGTGTGTGTGTCCGTGTGTCTATGTGTGTGTTTACATCTGTGTGGTGATCGTGTGCACATGTGTTTGCATCTGCATGTGGACCTGTGTGTGTGTGGCCGTACCTGCGTTTGCATCTGCACGTGTGCATTTCTATCTGCGTGTGTGCTTGTCTGTGTGTATGTATTTGCTTCTGAATGCATGTCTGTGTGTGTGTGTGCGTGTGCGTGTGTGTGTGTGTGTGTGGGGACAGATCCAGTACTACTAGTTGCAGCGTGGCTGGTCAGTCCAGATGAGAGAGTGGACGGAGTCCGAGATGAGCATGTCGGGGGGTGGAGGCTACCTCTCTGCTTCGGATGGCTACTGCCCCACGGAGCAGCTCCAGTACTATGGTGAGTACAACACCTGGCTCCTCTGGCCGTCCCAGTCACCACTGATATATGAGGCTTTGGACTTGGAACAAGAGACGTCAAGTCAGACTGAATTTTTTTTTATGAGATTTTTTCTCGTTTAGAATGTGGATGTGTGTTACCAGCTATGCAGTTTAACTTATTTTTTTTTTATTTTTTTATAATATTGATCCTATATATATATATATTTAATTCTTTTATGTTTGTATTTTCCCCACACTAAGGGTCCCTTGGATTGAGTATTCTTGTGTGATTTGATTTGTCACACACCTCTGGATGATTTGATTGGCTGTTCACGTACTGCTGACATGCGATTTGCTGAATTTAAATTACAGGCAGGTGATTACAGGTAGACATTTCACACCTGGGGTTCCACACGAGAGACAGGGGGCACATTTAATCTGATTTTAATACTTAATATTACTGATACACACTATTTACAAGTTACATGTATAACTAGTGTATTATATCCCAAATTACCAGACTTTAAAAAGGTTTATACACTGTTACACAAGTAGGAAGTGACCATACTTCCCTCTTGTGTCCACTGCCACAGTTTATACATGCGTGACATAATCCCATTCACCCCTTTCAAATTGACAAATTAGTCAGAGTGGTTCTTTATTTACCCTTTCGTTTACTTAACGACATGGAAAATTCTTTCGGAGAAGTGCAGCCAGCTTGCTCCGTTTCCAGCAACACACGAGGGTCGACCGTACATCTTACTTCGAGAAGTTAGAGTCTATTTATAAGGATAAGTCAAGACCTGCAGCAGTATCATCGAATCCTGCTTCGTCATAACGTGATGGGGGGTGAGCTAGCTTGCGCTGTCAGCTAGCTTGCGTGGGACGAGGAGTGTTTACACAGTGCTAAAGCGGTTTACAAACACTGCTCTCCGCAGCTTTGTCACACGACTAGGAGCTGTGGATGCACCCCCCCTAGTCTGGTAGAGACAGGAAACATCTGGTAGAGAGAGAGAGGGAGAGAGCAGAACATGTTATGATGGAGAACATGAGGGAGGGAGAGGGCTTTCACACACACAACCACATACAGGTACTGCATCTGCTTAAATGTGTTTTCAACCCAAATTACCATGAACTTTTAGTCCCAGGAACTATATTACTATCGGTACTTTAGTGTTCCTTTTGGCCATTGTTGTCTGTTTGGTGTGAATACCCACAAAGATTAAGCAAATTAGTCCACTGATGTGTGAAAAAGGTCTCTAGGCATTCCAGTGTCTCACTAGATTAGAACACAGACAATTTTATCTGATCATATCTTTGTGATCACGGTTAAATTAACAACATTTCCTGGTTGAAAGCAGATGACATTGGTGAAATGGACATTAAATGTCTTGTTAAACACTTAAATATCCAGCACTGCAAGCACCACCCTCAAAGTTCCTGCACTTTGGAAAGGTCCTACCTTCATACCAAGGACGTTTTGGGGGTACAATGGGGTAAAATAAAGTCCCGGAACCTCTGCTTAGACCCTGGTCCCTCGGTGGAAACATGGTCATTCTGAGTCCCTCAAAATGACCCTACTGTAGTTCCGGGGGAAAGTTTGAGCTTTCAAAACTGGCTTTACATTAAAGGTGTCTTATAAATGGCCTTTTCCAGTGTTTAGCATTGTTTTATAGCAATGGGGGTTTGTATCAATGGGTCTGTTTCTCTAATCCTCATTTTGGCGGATTGCTCTAATTCAGTTGAGACAATCTCCTCCCCCAGTGAACTAGGTCATTCTGATTTGACTCGCTTGGCTATGTAGCAAGGTTGTAGCGCAACCATTCGCTCAACAACAGAGCGAGTGGAAATACCCGACACTTCCTCAAGCGGGTTTTGACAGAGAGAGGCAGAGAACGAGCGAGCGAGAGAGAGGGAGAGAGAGAGATCGAGAGAGAGAGGGAGAGAGAGATAGAGAGGGACAGGAGCTTCTGTCGGGGAAACAAACGCATTTACACACACACAACCTCGACCGGCGTGCGGGGAAACACACACGCATTTACACACACACAACCTCGACCGGCGTGCAGGGAAACACACACGCATTTACACACACACAACCTCGACCGGTGTGCGGGGAAACACACGCATTTACACACACACAACCTCGACCGGTGTGCAGGGAAACACACGCATTTACACACACACAACCTCGACCGGCGCGTGGGGAAACACACGCATTTACACACACACAACCTCGACTGGCGCGCAGGGCTGGTATGGGTCTTCTCCCTGGGAGCACTCGCATATCACTGTCAAAAAATATCTTTGACTCCCATGCGCGCGCCCCTATTCCGATCCGTGCAATAATATTCACAGGGATATATATTGTCATTTGAAACAAGTTACCAATGCATTGTCCCGTGGGATTATGCCCCCCCTCCCCGCAGCAAAATTAATTATTATCCCCCTCCTCTATCTCTCTATCTCTCTCTCTGTCTGCCTGTCTGCCAGTCGCAGACTGTGGGTGACTGTCACTCAAAGCGCTTATGGGCGGAGCCAAGCCAAAAACTGCTTGAAATCTTGAATTGGAAAAATGCTGCTTTTGAATACTTGATTAGAAATACAAAACAATTAATCTTTTTGAAAAAAACTGTTCCATAGACTCACAGGAATTGTGTAAAGTTGCGCAAATAGTGTAAGGAATAGCAAGACGTACGTTCCTTAAAGGAAAGGAAAAAATAAAGCTGATTTATTAAGCCCATAATCTCACACATAGTATAAACTGTCATGTACAAATTAATTTGGTTTTAAGAGGTATTGAGTTGAAGAGTTGGGATGTCTTCATGTGGACATCGTAATGACATCACACATTCCTCTCCACACAACTCTTTAACTCAATAACTTTGTACACATTTTGTACACAGCAGTTTTTGGGATAGGTTTTGAACATAATGTGTGTTCCTTTAACTCCTTCCTATCCTTAACCTACACCCTGACCTTAAAATGTAGCCTGGCCTTAGGTATATTCTTACAGGACGGGTTAACTTTTTTTAAACACAGGCCCTATATTAAATATGGTCCAGCATGCTGGTACAGGCCATAATCTCACGTATCGCTTTAGCATTGAGAAACTTTGCTGCATCCTCTCACCAGGCTCCAATCCAATCCAATGGGGCAAGAGTTTAAAAAAAAATAGGGGGTGACGGCTGGGTAGTGGACTAAGCACTCGCAGATACTCTGGGATCGAATCTCAGCTGCCAATCTGCGTTCACACACTACACAGTGATGTGATGACCCTTCCTTCTTTTATAGTTTCCTCAGTAGAACATAATGAAGGCACATCTGATGATACTGTTTCTCAGTAGAACATATGAAGACACATCTGATGACACTGTTCCTCAGTAGAACATATGAAGACACATCTGATGACACTGTTCCTCAGTAGAACATATGAAGACACATCTGATGACACTGTTCCTCAGTAGAACATATGAAGACACATCTGATGACACTGTTCCTCAGTAAAACATATGAAGACACATCTGATGACACTGTTCCTCAGTAGAACATATGAAGACACATCTGATGACACTGTTCCTCAGTAGAACATATGAAGACACATCTGATGACACTGTTCCTCAGTAGAACATATGAAGACTCATCTGATTATACTGTTCCTCAGTAGAACATATGAAGACACATCTGATGACACTGTTCCTCAGTAGAACATATGAAGACACATCTGATGACACTGTTCCTCAGTAGAACATATGAAGACACATCTGATGACACTGTTCCTCAGTAGAACATATGAAGACTCATCTGATTATACTGTTCCTCAGTAAAACATGTGAAGACACATCTGATTATACTGTTCCTCAGTAGAACATATGAAGACACATCTGATTATACCGTAAGCTTCCTGTTTTGGAAAATGACTTGTATCATGGTCTTTGAAGGTTAGAAGTCTCGGCCCGTTGGACTGTATTATCAGAGCCTGGGGTGCAGCACAGAGCTAAGTTTCTCAGCATTAAAGCCATCAGTGAAATGGTAAATTAGCTGCATATATACAGTATATCGCTTTTATCCAAACAACAACTTATGCCTCACATTCACCCATTTACTCACACATTCAAACACAGACGGCGGAGGCGACCATGCAAGGTGCCGACCTGCTCATTGGGAGTTCATTAGGGGTTCAGTGTCTTGCTCATGCTGCCAGGAGCTGGAATAGAACCTTCCGATTATCTGATGACCGACCGCTCTACCTCCTGAGCCACTGTCGAAATGATGGCCTGTATTAGTCATGCATGAACCCTTTCTTTAATGCAACACACACACACACACACACACACACACACACACACACACACACACACACACACACACACACACACACACACACACACACACACACACACACACCTGCTGCTTCATGTAAAGTCCTAGTCACGTCTTACCCGTCACTGCGCACAGAGGACAAAGAGAAGAAAGACAAAGCCTTGTCATGTTAGAGAGAGAAGACGCTTCTTGCCAGAGTGATGAGTAATGAGCACAAGGCCGACGGTTTCTAAGAAGTCGGGACATGAGGAAGAGAATAGAGGGTAAGAGTGGGGAATGAAAAATGAAAGCACGGCTAATGATTCCAGGAATGGATCTGGAGGCGTGAGAGTGATAGACCGAGACGATGCTTGTTGCTTCCAGTGTCGCACAGCTTGACTGTTAAATTTTTTTAAAGGTAGCCTAGTGCCGAAGGCCTCAACATTGCTGACGGGGTGCGTGTGCTTGTAGTTGCAGACTTTCAACTAAAGGAGAACGTCACCCATTTTAAGAATTCACGTTATGTTCTTCCTGTGCCCCAGTTCAGTCGGTATTCCTAAACATGCTGTAAAATGTTTGTGTGATGTTTACATTCTAGCATTGCTAGACGATCTGAAGCAGAGTTAAAACCTGTAAGAGCTCACACACACATATCATGGCCTCATAAAGTCAGAGCCCCATTTGTTGTCTATGGTGCAGCCACAGATTTTTACATCTGAGTGACATTGGAAGGTTCTCTCTCTGATTTCTAGCTTTAGGAGAGAGTGCTGCATTTTCACAAATACTGGTACGGTACTGACTGAACTGTCCTGGGACACAGGAAGAACATATGTGAATTATTAAAATGGGTGGCATTCCCCTTTAACCTGGTAAAATATCTGTGGAAGGTAAACAACATGACTGAACCAGGAACGTGATAAGAGAGTCCCTACTTAAAGGGGCACTTCACCAAGAAACAATGGGGATTTATTTTGCACATAAATCTCACACACTGTCAAAATAAATGAATGTGTGCGAAACTGTTTGGAGTTTTTGGATGTGTGTGAGATTATGTGCAAAATAAATCACCATTGTTTTTTGGTGAAGTGCCCCTTTAACGGCGTAGTTAACCCAGAATAAAAAATTACAGTTATTGTTCTTACTCGTGGCACCAGTTGTTACATAGACTAGAGCATTCCTGACCTTCACAGAGAAGTGGACTCTGCTGTGTGTGTCCTGACCTCTGCTCAGAGCGATGAGTGTTAGAGTGAGGAAGCCAAATCTGCAAACAAATCCATCGCCGCACTGCATGAACCCTGTGAATAGCTGCAGAACAGCAACACAGATCAAAACAGGTGAAGGGCATATAAAGACTAAAGCTATTTTGTGATTGGTTCCCGAGAAGACATGAGTGAAGGTGTGTCATTGCTTCGGCTAAACTGATTGAATTATGATGTGATGAAAGACCAATGAGTCGAAGCCTTCTCCAGAGTTTTAGACCCATAGGATAATGAGTCGTGATACAAGGTTGAACTTTTGCTAAGCTTCATTTGGGGTTAACTGCGCCTCGTAACACTGTAGCCAGATCCCAGACCAGCGCTAGCACCTCCTGGTCCAGCTGTTCTTTAAGCCGCTAGCGGTCACACACATGTTCCCTCAGCGGAGAGTGGACTTGCAAAACAGCCCCACAGGTTGTTCCGCCCTCAAAGACATTTCAGTCAGGCACCACACTAGATGGCTGTAAAACGTGGAATGAAATGTCAGAAATGATAAAAAGAAATTATCCACGGCACCTCTCAGCTGCATCCTGTCTCAGCAGTTCAAACTAGTTCACGAAGTCCTGCTCTCAAACTTTTTTTTTTATTGTATCCCCACGGACCAATAAAAACATCTTGAAGTCACACATGAATCATGTGAGATGATGAACAAGGATCCCTTCCTGCCGTGCACTTTGACTCTTACAGCAGCCTGACCGCGACAGCAGTTAAACTGTTCATTCACTTTCTGTTATGACTGTATGAGTGCAGTCCAGGACACTGATACAGTCACTGACACCGCAGGCCTTACATTTGAACATACGTTAGTCCCTGTACATCTTAAATGTTGGTAGATGAAAAACTGTTAGTTTGTGTGGTGCTCTGGTCTGTGGGACCTGTTTTCAGTGTTTAGATTATCTTTTTATTTTTGTACTCATTTTATGTGAAGAACATATAAAATAACACATTTTCATTGAGTGCACACCATGTACCCTCCTACACATTTACTGTATATTACATATCGCTGCTGTCGGGACAAAACCTCATAACTCCAAAAACCCAACTTTTCAGCAGATGAAAAAAACTAACACAGATTTGAGGGTGAATAGAGTTAGGAGGTTTAGACAGATGATCCGTTTAATGCTTTCCCATTGTTTAAACTTTGTAAAACCCACACACACATATGGAGGATGATCTACGGAGTTGATTTATATAATAAAAAAAAATTCAAAAAATGGAGTTATGAGGTTTTGTCCCAACAGCAGCGATATGTGGTGTTCGGGTCCACTGGAGAGTGAAAACAAGTAAATATGGTAGAAATTAAACAAAAAGGTTCACTGTGTTCACTGTCTGCCTCCACCTTGTTTCATTTATATTTTTCAAGATAAACATGATTTATTCCATTCACGTCTTGATTATAATGGATTCTTTTTTATCTTTTTTTTACAGACATCACATTCTATCACAAAAAACAAATAGCACTTTTATTGGTAAATGTGATCTAGGAGAGGTAAATGGCAAATATTAACCATATAAGCTTATTTGCCATCTACCCTGGAGTTAGACAAGCAGATACATACCCGTTTCTTCTCTGTGCATGCATTAGGCTTAGGGTACAGCCGCACCGTTAGCCTAGCTTAGCGTCATTCACTGGAAGTAGGTGTGCCAGTGTAGCCTAGTTCCCAACAGTCATGAAATACACTCCAAATACAACTCCAAAACTTTCCTGTAAACATTTCCTGTAGACTGTTGGGAACTAGGCTACACTGGCACACCTACTTACAGTGAATGGCGCTAAGCTAGGCTAACAGTGCGGCTGTTCCCTAAGCCTAATGCATGTACAGAGAAGAAAAGGGTATGTATCTGCTTGTCTAACTCCAGGGTAGATGGCAAATAAACTAATTTCCCAAAAAGTTGGCGTGTTCCGTTAAGTAGTTTTACATGAATTGTTTGAACATGGCTTCGTTGTTCTAAACTCCAAATAATGTTGTGGGTCCATCAGACCCGTGAACATTGGGTGAGTAACAAAAACGCCACACAAGGGTTAAACTGTGCATACAGACCACAGAGGTGGGGCGCTCCACTGGTAACTGAAAACACCACACAAGGGTTAAACTGCATAGAGACCACAGAGGGGGAGCGCTCCACTGAAAGCAACAAGATGACGTCACTGAGGATTAGCATCTGTCCGGTGGGTCAGATGTGGGAAACCATGGGGGTTACATCATCAGTGCCTCAAATGGATACTAAATATTGAACGGACGTGCTTTGGGCTAAGGGCAGAAAACACCATATTTAGGAACACGTATACCGTGACATTCAGTCAGTGTGTTTTGATACTAAGCGGGTGAACTTCTAGGTATGGTCTCCATATACTCTGCATCGTTTAAAGGAACATGGCAACATTATGGGATGTTGATGATGGAAACATTCACATATTGTTCAACAGCTTCCTGTTATATGGGATGTGCTCTCTTTGAAACCAGCCTGGAAACCAGGAACACATCGACATTATGTGAAATGCACTTACTGTCTTCTCCAGAGTCAGTCAGACAAGAAGATAGATACCAATTTCTAAGCTAGAGAGAGGTATTTTTGGCAGGCTAGGCTAGCTTCCATTAATTTGTGCTAAGCTAGGCTAGCTTGCAGCCGGATAGCTTTCAATTGAACGCACAGAGAGGACATTGGTATCTAACTTCTACAGAGAGTACAGTATCTATCTTCTTGTCTGACTCTGGAGTAGACAGTAAGTGCATTCCCCATAATGTCGGTATGTTCCTTCAAATCTGTAGGCCTTTATGTCATTGTCCTATCCTTGCTTTTTACTTCTACTGGTAGCTCTCAATTACCCGTTATCAGAATAACCTGTAAAACTGGCTTAGATTCAACCTGAGCATCATCAGTTGTGACTGGGTGATATAGACACACTGGGGCTGTCCTCCACTGAAGCATTTATTTGCTGACTAATAATCATTGGATTTTGTTGATTAATGTAAGATTCAATTTAATAGACAAAGCTGTTACGTTTCCCACATTGTTGTCCTTTGACAAATGGAATGCAATCATGCAGAAATACCTCTTTAATCTAGTGCTTTTTGAAGACCAAAGCATATTTATGAATATTATTGTTATGCCAGAAATATATTCATAATTTTCCAGGAAATAACTCTAATAATAACTAATCAAATAAAAAGTCAAACTAATGACCGATTATCACCCAGTGGACTGAGAGGGGGCTGCCTTAAGTCAAACCTGTTACTTCCTCTTCCCCTCCAGACGTGCTGGGCGACCCTCTGGCCTACCCCTTCCAGGACCCTGACCTCCAGGTGCTCCCTTATGGCCAGCAGCAGTACAGCCCCATCAGCCTCCCCTTCCCCCTCTACGGGTCTCCCTCGTCCTCGTCGTCCTCGTCCTCCCAACCATGCCACCCACCGTACCCCTACAGTCCACACTACCTGGAGCCTCCCTGCGACCCCAGTCCCGATCTCCAGTACGGAGGCCTGGTGCGGGGGGTTGGGGTGGGGGGCCTGGCCCTGGGCCGTCGGACCAGGCTGGGGGCCGGCGGGAGGAGCAGGACGCAGGATGAACTGTGTGTGGTGTGCGGGGATAAAGCGTCCGGGTACCACTACAACGCGCTCACCTGCGAGGGCTGCAAAGGTACGGAAACTCTCAGAGACTGGTGTCATGTACAGTAGGTCCTTGTGTAGAGGGAGTAGACTGTCACTTTCCATACATTCAGTTTAATATAAAGTATGGTATGCATGGTTGCAACTGTACAGAGAAGTGCTGTGAGTATCCAGTAGTGCAACGTGGGAAGTAGTTCTACTAAATAGAACTAAACATGAGATAGGTGGTGAGTATTATAGAGTGCTGGCTGGGACAGTTGAACGTGGTACAGCAGTGTGGAAAGCCTGTTGTTGGACAGAATGAGTGATTATTTTGCTGGTGTTACAGGGTTCTTCAGACGCAGCGTGACTAAGAAGGCGGTGTATCGCTGCAAAAGTGGCGGCGGCTGTGAGATGGACATGTACATGAGAAGGAAGTGCCAGGACTGCCGTCTGAGGAAGTGCCGCGCCGTGGGCATGCTGGCTGAGTGTGAGGGACTCTTTTAATCTGGTTGACACCAGAGGGAAGGTTCAGGGCTTTTATAAACCTGTCCTAGTGATCACTAACATAGCCCTCTTGGATGTCTGTTCAGAACGTTTGGCCATCAATGTTTTAGTTTTCTGAGGAATTTGAGAAACTCTCCTCTATGCATTTATTTGAGTTGTAATGGTAGTACAGGTCAATGGGATTGAAAACAATTGCTATTAAAAGCACATGTTAATTATTCCATTTACTACCATGAAGTTATTATAATAATAAGTAATGGAAAGCTCTTGTAGGTGACCTTTTGAACATTCTACAGGTTTTGTTTAGTGGTTAATAGGAGAGGCCACTAAAAACCTTTAACGAAATTCAGCTAAAACACATAATCCAACTTAAAGTTGCAATGTGTCGTCACAGATCTTTTTCTTAAAATGTTGCTCCAAAACATCTTAACGTGGACACACTGACACACAAGTTTCATTGACAGTGTAGCATCAGTGCAGAGATATTTCATTCTAAAATTTCACAATGAGGCTCCCCCTTTTAACCAATCAGAGAAGCTCAAAGGGAGTTTTGTTGGAATAAGCACTTTTAGTGGTTGAATCTGTGCAGTCCCCATTTAACACAGTCCGAGACTAACTAACTAGTGACTAACCACAAAATAACCACTAAGCTTCCCTGATTGGTTAAAAGATCAAGCCTCTTTAAAACTTTTAAATGGAATAGCTCTGCACTGCTGCTACACTGGTCAATGAAACTCACTCACTACAGACTGTGTAAAACTGTGCAAGTCAGCTATGTTACATATTACACAAAAAGTGACACCCAGGCAAATCAACAACGTTATCCACATCCTTGGCAGCAAACACAATCAACCAACCTAACATTACTCGGGGCTTGCACAAGCTATGACGTTATTTACATGTTCACCACATATAACGTTAGCTAACCAAACTTTTGCCACCTTGAAAAATGTAATAATTGATCATATTAACATCACTTGTTGTCACCTAGGGTTGCCAAATAAGGGACAAAAGGTGGTCTTGAGGGCTTTGGGTGTGTTCTGCTGTGCTGTCTGGTATTTTACATCTTAATCAGCCTACCTCAGTCAGACATGAAATAACACCAAATAAAACTATCTGTTTTTCACAGATTATAACAATGGTCTGAACTGAATAATGGGCTTGTCAGCTTAATTGTCAGAGCACATTATCTTACTTATGACTCATATGAGCAGTCTCTCTCAAAGTTCTTGTTCCTTCCTTTTATAGACAATCACAACGTCATATATGTATATATATGGTCGTCAAATGCTTTGTCTTATCTCTGTAGAAACTATATAATTTTGTACAATGGACTCTATATCCAGGTCTGTTCACACGCTTATAATAAAGCATTTAAAGGAGACACGTTGCTCTTACCTGATGATGTCAGCAGCAAAATTACACAATAATTTGATCATGGATTCAGGATTATCATTCACTGAAGGCAAAACAGTCATGTGAATTCACATGAATACCACACAGTAATGTTACAGCAAACAATAATTTGATAGGAATACACAAGGAAACACATATCTGTGAAATAAACTACATTTGGAAGATCCATCTTGATACATTTCATGTCTGTAAAAGTATTCCACATGCACTGATTATTTATCTTCCTGGAGGCATATGGCAAACCAAAAGGTTCAAATTACGTCCTTATATTACAATGCACGATTCTACATACCAAACAGCGCTGTCCATGGTTCTGAAACAACAGCGCTCCTCTCCACTCCCCTCTCCTATATAGTTCTATGGTCACTATACAGGACCTCCCTTGTGTTGTATCATGTGACAAACCAATTTAGGGATGTTGGCAGTTGGCAACCCTATTGTCAGCTTACCTCATGTCTTCACACAATTTTCCTTTCAATAAAGCAAATAAGAAATAATCCAAGTCTTGATCAGGTAAAGTACTTCAGCAGTTAAACAGTGTTTTGTGACTGGATGTAAAACCTGTCCAGGAATAGTCAGCCTCACTGACTACTTGAATTACAATTATTTTGTCTGCAGATTAAACATGTTTACCTAGCCACGTTAACCAAATAAATCATACACGTTGTCGCTTTAAAGGTAGAATCTGTAATGCCGTCAAACAGCAACCTCTAGGCGAGAAGAGTCTTGTTTGGTATTGCACTTTGTTTACATGTGGGTTTGAGATTAGTAAATTATAATACTGTACATTTCTCCAGACCTCTCTTGTGGCTACCGATAGCAACCCCTCCTCTAAACCCACTGAACTCCAACCCAACCCACACAGCAGACCCTCCATCCCTTTTACTGAGAGGTCGCTGCTTGACAACATTAGAGATTCTACATTTAACAAAATCCGATTTTCATAAAAAGACACATCTGATAAAAGACAAAAAATGTCAACCAGTGACCCTAAACCAATGAATACCTTGACTAAACATACAGACCTAAACCAATGAATACCTTGACTAAAATGTTTGAATAGTTTTGGGAATGACAAGGGAGTGTTTGTCACCAGTTAAAGTTGTGTGTTAACCAGGTCTGCTGACGGAGGTGCAGTGCCAGTCCAAGAGGCTGAGGAAAGGAACCAAGAGCAGAGGAGGCCAGGAGGAGGAGGAGGAGGAGACCATGGACAGCAGGAGTGTCAGCTCCACCAGCAGACTACCGGGACAGGTACTGGAGAGGAAATACCTTCCTTACTTCCCTAACCTCCTTCTCTAATTCCTTCCTTCCTCCTTCCTTCTTTACTCACCCCCTCCTTCATTCCTTCCTTCCTTTCTTCTTTCTTCACCTCCTTCCTTCTTTCTTTCTTCCCCTCCTTCCTTCCTGATTGTTCATCATATTTGTTCAATTAAGTTCTGATTCTTTCTTTTCTTTCTTTCTTTCTCTCTTTTTCCTTCATCCTTGCATGCATTTGGTCACCTGGTGTTATGCTTGATAATCAAATCTTACACAATGTTTACACCCTATTGTAGAGGACAGGTGTAAATTACTTTAGTGTGAAAGAGAGACTATGTTATATAACTGTCTGTTCTATAAATGTGTCTGCTCTAGGTGCTGTCTCTCTCCCGCAGCTTGTCCAGAGAACAGAAGCACGTGCTGGACAGGATGGTGGAGGCTCATCGACAATACAGGGCACATGACCACACTCACTGCAGGGTGAGGCTCACTTCCTCACTGTCTGAACACACGTCTGACAAAACTGTATTTTACAGTGGTTCCAGAGGGAATTTAACTCTTATTCATTAACAAGAGATTAGCACAAGGATCATTTGACTATGTGATTAGCACAATGATCATTTGACTATGTGATTAGCACAATGATCATTTGACTACGTGATTAGCACAATGATCATTTGACTGTGATTAGCACAATGATCATTTGACTGTGATTAGCACAATGAGAATTTGACTATGAGATTAGCACAATGAGAATTTGACTATGAGATTAGCACAATGAGAATTTGACAATGAGATTAGCACAATGAGAACATGAATATGTGATTAGCACAATGATATATTGACAATGTGATTAGCACAATGAGAACTTGACTATGTAATTAGCACAGTGATATATTGACAATGTGATTAGCACAATGATAATTTTACTATGAGATTAGCACAATGATAACTTGACTATTTTAGATGAGATTAGATTAATTTTATTGTCATTACACAGTACAAGACAGTGCAACGAGATTGTGTACGTCTAACCAGGATGTGACAATCAACAGTCAGTTGCAATATAAGACACATATAAATAAAACTGTACAGTAAGGTGCAATGGCACAATGTGCAATGGTGAGAATACAAAATAATAATTAAAATAATCATTCAAATAAAGTCTACATAAATTATGGCTATATACAGGTATACAGTGAGGTGCAGTGGGCTAAGTAAAGTTTTGATTAAGAAGTCTGACAGCTGAGGGGAAGAAACTATTCGTGGTCCTGTTGGTTCTGTCTGGGAGGCTGCGGTAGCGTGCCCCAGAGCGAGTACCCCGCAGGCGGGTGAACAGTCCATGGTTGGGGTGAGAAGCGTCTTTGATGATGTTCCGTGCTAACAGTGAGGCCCACTTCTCTTTTTTTTAATCCACTTTTTCTCCTCCTATTTTTCTTGTATTTTCCTCCCATCCCAATTTAGTCATTATGCCAATTCCCCTCTCCCCTTCCTGGTCATTGCGCGCATTTCCCCCCTACTTGCCGGTCTAGGGAGCCCTGAAGTCTATCACATGCTTCCTCCGATACATAGGAGACAGCCAGCAGCCTCTTTTCACCTGGCAGCGAGGACTCTCATTGGGTGAGTGTAACGCGTGGGAGGGCACACTACCTGACCCAGATCCCTTCCTCGCTGTGCAGGCGCCCTGACCGACCTGTAGGAGTCGCTGTTTACAACAACCAGATTACCACCCACCGGCTTCCCTCCCGCTGACACTGCCAATTGTGTCAGTATGATGACCGGCCAAGCCGGAGGCACCACTGACAGCTGGATTTGATACCAGTGTCTCTGCGGTGGTAGACAGACGATTATTCCGCTGCGCTACCCGGCCGCCATTCGTGAGCACCACTTCTTTTTTTTATCGACTTTTTCTCCCATTTTTCTATTTTTCTCCCATCCCAATTTCGTATTGTCCAATTCTACCCTCCCCTGTCTCGAACGCTGTTAGGCCATGCCTCCCACAAGCCGGCTGCAATGTGGACGAAGCCTTACATCACGTGTCCCCTCCGGTACTCGAGGAAGCAGCCGTCGCATCTTTTCACCTGCACAGCGCGATCTCTCAGCATCGGGGGGTCTGCGTGGGAGGGACACGCCGCCCCCGTCGCTTCCTGATTCTGCTGCGCAGGCGCACCAACCGACCTGTAGGAGTCGCTGTCCACAACGTCCGATCCCCACCCATCAGCTTCCCACCCCCTAATACTGCCAATTGTATTAGTATGAACGACCAGCCAAGCTGATAGCAATGCAGAGAGCTGGGCTCGAACCCAGCGTCTCCTGCATTGGTGGTGAGCGCCTTGCCCACTGCACCACCTAGCCGCCCCCGTGAGCACCACTTCTCATAGATTGATGAGATGGGGGGGAGTGGGGTCTTGGTGATGCGTTGGGCTATTTTCATTACCCTCTGCAGTGATTTCCGGTCCTTAACCGTGCAGTTGCCGTACCAGACTGAGATGCAGGTGGTGAGGATGCTCTCAATCGTACAGCGATAAAAGTTTGCTAGCAGGGGAGGGGATAGGTGGAGTTTGGCCAACTTCCTCAGGAAAAAGAGGCGCTTGTGGGTCTTCTTGACCAGGGTCGAGGTGTTGATGGTCCAGGACAGGTCCTCAGAGATGTGGACTCCCAGGAATTTGAAACTACAGACATGCTCAACCTCCTCTCCATTGATGTGGATAGGGCTGTGCACAATGCATAATGATAACATGTAGACTAGAAAGCAGTATCAGTGTCATAGATTCTGAAATGTTTTACTTATAGTCATTATTGTCACTTTGGTCACATTTTCTTCCTTTAAAGGGGCATTACACCCATAATATGTCTAAATACAGTACTTTACATTCCTAAAATAACTAACTATATAAAACAACTTACAAATTTGAAAAGTATATCTTTACCAACATTCTCCCTTCATCAAGACTTGTTTGGGCTATGTTTAAGCATTACATCACGCGCAGGAGTGGTTTGTGACCAATAAACCATGCCTAGGGGTGGTCGTTAGACCCCCCTAGGCATGGTTTATTGGTCACAAACCACTCCTGCGCGTGATGTAATGCTTTTATACAACTGCCAGATTCATCCAACCTTATTTCTATACAATAAACACACATTAATCGAAGATTTATTGAAAAAACCATCCGCCAGAAAAAGTAGTTCCCACAACTACAAAAAAGACAAGTTGCCTCCATGTGGAAGCAGCTTGAAGTGCATCCAACCAAACTAACACATCCAACTGTGTATTATTGGAATGATTGAGAGAAGTTGCCTCATGTGGAAGCAGCTTGAAGTGCATCCAACCAACTAACACATCCAACTGTGTATTATTGGAATGATTGATTGAAAATTTTATTACCAGATGCAGAATGGGTACAATACAGTACGGCTCAATACACACAATTGTTAAGGGAATGCAGACCTACTTTCCATAGAACTTCATTCTTAGATGCTTCTATATAAAGTAGGTAAAACAAATTAAAAGGTTTTCTTTGCCCTATAGGAAAAAAAACGTTTTCTTCGCCCTATTTTTTTATTTATTTATTTTAGCCTAAACTTAACCAGTTGGAAACCAGGGGTACAGTAATAAAATTAGCAATCAACCAATCAATCAATTCAATAGACCATGCTCACTTAAAACAGCGCTGCTTCTCTCTCAGTCTGACTCCCCCGCTGTTGCAGACAGGAGTGTGTGTGTGTGTGTGTGTGTGCGTGTGTGTGCGTGTGTGTGTGTGTGTGTGTGTGTGTTTGTGGGTACGCCAGCGTCGGACAGTGTGAGAGTGAACGCTGCAGTCAGTGGGAAGGAAGTAGACATTTAAATCAATCAATTAATCTATCAATCAATCCGCGATTTTTCTTTTGTTCTAGATTGACTCAAGACCCATCAATTACATCATCCAACATTGTTTAAAGGACTAACACATTCCCCTTGACAGAATCGCTTCATATTTAGTCGTTATGGGCTTATGGCGCTATCAACATTCTGGCGCTATCAACATTCTCCCGGAGTGAGCCGGCGGAGTGATTATGTGATTCGGTTGTGGGCGGGTCCTGAGCCCAGGACCGTGGATTGTTGCCAATAAAGACGTGTAAATGGCCAATCAGAATCGAGAAATTTGCATGCCGTTGTATAATTGAGTTTACTGCATGTGCAAAATAAATTTGCAGTGTTTTTGGATGTATTCGTGCAGGTGTTCGAGTGGCCGTGTCTGGAGGATGATGAAGACAGGATGTCTAATATGGTCTCACCACACTTACAGAGGTTGCTGCAGTTTGCCAGGACTGTACCCGGTACGATGGAGGCTGTTGTTTGTTTAAATCTGCTCTTCCTCTGTGGCAGGGCGGCCATCCGTTCACTTTCTACTAAAATAAAATGTTTATTACTTCCTGGATTTTTTATTCTGATTTATGATGTGCGTATAACGTTCCAAAAAGCTTGTTTTGTATCTACAAATCAAATTATTTGAGAATGTGAACATACCACATATTTCTAAGGTAAATGATTTCCGCATTGGGACTGGACATAATAACTTTTTATATAGTAAAAACGTTTAAGAAGATGAGTAGGTAACATCAGCTGTGAGGCATAGTGATCTCATGGTGAGGAAGATTAGCTGTCATGTTTGTTTCTTGCTCTGTGGTGCCCTCTACTTTTAAAGTCGTGATTTAGGAGCTCCTCTTGTTCACTGATGTCAGAGATGTCCAGCTGTTGAATGTTCTATGAGGGGATTTCTCATTCATAGATTGCTGTAAAAATGGGTGCGATGACATGTTCTACTACTAGCGAAAAAACTTTTGCTGTTACAAACAGTAGCCTCAATAATCAGTTTTTGAAAAAAATTATTGTGTTTTTTTTGTGTGTTTCTTTTTTTAATTTGGGAGAAAACAACTCACACATGCTATAGAATGTAGTCCCAGTGGTCATTGATTCAATTAATTATGACAAGTATATTTATAGAACATCCAGCATGGGTCATGTTTAAATAAAGGTTTGAATTAAAGACAGAAACTGCTGTTCTTTCAGGCTTTGAACTCCTGGACTGCTCAGACCAGAGCACCCTCCTGTCCAGCTGTTCACTGGAGGTCATGTTCCTGCTCTCCGCCCAGCAGTTCTCCCTCAACCCAGCCGTCCTCAGCCCAGGTACCTCCCTCTAGGTTCATACAGCCCAGGTACCAACAGTACCTCTAGGTTCATAAAGCCCAGGTACCAACAGTACCTCTAGGTTCATACAGCCCAGGTACCAACAGTACCTCTAGGTTCATACAGCCCAGGTACCAACAGTACCTCTAGGTGCATACAGCCCAGGTACCAACAGTACCTCTAGGTGCATACAGCCCAGGTACCAACAGTACCTCTAGGTGCACACAGCCCAGGTACCTATAATAATAATAATAATAATAATAATAATAATATAATAATAAATTGGATTTTAAGAGAAAAGCGCCTTTCTCAGACTCAAGGACACTGTACAAGGAAAGGGTAAAAATATATATATATATATGTGTATAGTAACAACAGGAAAAAAACAAATAAGATAAAAAAAGGAAGCAAGGTGCTGTCCAATTGGATGAAGTGGTTGGAATTAACAAACAAAAAACAGAAAACAAAACACAAACAAACAACAAAACAAAACAACAGGATCTGTGGCTTAACACTTTGATCGCCATGGTTAAATTTATAATTTACCATCCCTAGCCAGCTCTATTTGTCTATCTATGGAGAAGTTCCCCTTCTTTGCAGGGCTATAACTTTTTAAATTGTATTGCTAAATTGACATTATTATGGCCCATTCAATGTCCTATATCTATTGTTCAGGGTGTAGCAACGTTATATTTTTTCATTCATATATTCATACTAAAATACGGTCTAAAGTATAAGTATGTTTTTGTCGTTTTCTGCAGCTTTCTCCAGAACTTGATTTATAGCCCTAAATGCATTATATTGATGATCAAATACAGTTTGATAGCGATCGGTGCCAGATAAAAAATTTCAACTGCACGTAGTTCTAGAAGTTACTACGTATGATCTGATGTTGACCGGATGGGCGGGGGGTCGTTTATAATTCCGTGGGCAACGTTATATCATTCATCTAGTGTGGGTGATATGATCATTAGAGCAGTTAGTATAGAGGACATTAGAAAATAACGCTGAAACTCACCGTAGCTTCCTCGCGCCGTTGGCAGATGAGCGTGGAACAGAATTTTTTCTATTATGGGATGGAGAAATACCCGATCCATTTCCAGGTTGTATAATAGTATATACGTCCAAATCATGTTGTTTATCGAGTTATTGGCAACGGATCGCTATGTATTGTGTCGAGCTCGAGTCCCGGGACCTATAGCGAGTGATCGGACCGAATTGAAATGAGCACCAGCTTCTACATCCTGTTTCTCCCCTGGGCGATCCGGCCACCAGATGGCGCTATTGAACCGTTAGAGAGTTGAGTGGAGCTCAGCAGTATATCTCAGGTCCCCGGGGGAGAAATATGATTTCGATCACAGATTTTTGAAATATTGATATCAAAGACGTGTTACGGCGTCTTCGGCAGAATGAGCATGGCGGGGAAAGACGAGTTTCGGCGTCTCCGGCGATTAAAGTGTTAAAAGAAAAGAGTCAGGGGTGGGCTACTTGGGAGCAGGGCCGTGTTGCGTGAAGGCAAGTGTGAACAGGTGGGTTTTTAGGTGGGTTTTGAAGAGGTTGATGGTGTCAGAGCCTCGAATGGAGGGGGAGAGGGAGTTCCACAGCCTGGGGGCAGCTACAGCGAAAGCTCTGTCTCCCAGTGTGGAACGCCTGGTGCGGGGGATGGTGAGGAGGTCGGAGTTGGAGGAGCGGAGGCCTCGTGCTGGAGTGTAGGGGTGGAGTAGGTTGGTCAGGTAGGAAGGGGCCAACCCGTGCAGGGATTTGTAGGTGAGGAGGAGGATCTTGTAGGAGATTCGGTAGTTGATGGGGGGCCAGTGGAGTTTTTGCAGGGTGGGGGTGATGTGCTGCCAGGGTTTGGTGCGCGTCAGGACCCTCGCAGCAGAGTTTTGGACGTACTGTAAGCGATCCAGAACCTTCTTGGAAGCACCAAGAAGGATTCCGTTACAGTAGTCGAGGCGGGAAGTGATGAAGGCGTGAATGAGTGTTTCCGCTGAGGTGTCGGAGAGTGAGGGGCGGAGGCGGGAAATGGTTCTGAGGTGGAAGAAGGCGGATCTCTAGGTACCTATCTCTAGGTGCATACAGCCCAGGTACTAGCGGCACGGTGGTGTAGTGGTTAACACTGTCGCCTCACAGCAAGAAGGTCCAGGGTTCGATTCCCGCTTGGGGACCAGGTTTCCATGATGTCAGGTACTCAGGTGGGGTATCTCCCAGGCCTTTCTGTGTGGAGTTTGCATGTTCTCCCCGTGCTCGCAAGGGTTTCCCCCCGATAAGATAAACCCAATGGAAAAACATGCACAACAGATCGCTAACGCTGTGGCGTCCTTGACGAAGATGGACAGGAGCACTTGGATTGGTCCCCGGGGCGCGGCTCACGTTGACGCCCTATCTGCTCCCGGCTGCCCATGGGGGGAAGGACAACGGGATGGGAAAAGTGCCGAGAGACATTTCATCGGCGACTCAGTGCATGCGTGTGTGTGTTAAAACTGCATGACAAATAAAGACTTCTAGTCTTCTAGTCTAACAAATATTCTAGTCTAACAAACAATTATAATAATTATTACCAACAGTACCTCTAGGTGCACACAGCCCAGGTACCAACAGTACCTCTAGGTTCATACAGCCCAGGTACCTATCTCTAGGTTCATACAGCCCAGGTACCAACAGTACCTCTAGGTTCATACATTCCATTTACATTTACATTGAATCACTTAGCTGACGCTTTTATCCAAAGTGACTTACAAATTGTCAGTCCTGTGACTATCCTGTCCTGACTTTGAAGTTTGTTCCACCATTGTGGAGCGAGGATAGAGAATAGCCGGCTTTGCTTTGATGACCTCCCAGGAGCTCGAATAGGAGTGGGTCTCGGGTGGGCAGTAAATGCAGAGCACAGGGGCCTTGAGGGTGTGTAGTTAGAGACCATTGACCGGAGGTAGGAGGGAGACGTTCCCCTCACTGCACTGTATGCCAGGTCAAGAACCTTGAGAAGTGGATTTGTGCAGCAATGCAGGAAGCCAGTGCAGCACTCTGAGAAGTGGGGTGATGTGGGCTGACTTTGGTAGGTTGGAGATCAGACGGGCCGCTGGGTTCTGTGTGAGTTGAAGGGCCTTGGTGGCGCAAGCCAGTAAACCAGCTGGCAGAGCATTGCAATAGTCGAGGCGAGACATGATTGTTTTGTGATTGCAGGAGGAGTTGGTTGGCTTCCAGAACCCCCCTTGGGTGGAGCCCAGGTACCTCTAGGTCAGGCCTATTCAACTAGCGGCCTGCGGGCAACATACAGGCTTTTTTTTTTTGTATGGCCCACAAGAGGCTGCCTGCATGTATGGCCTGTTATGTCTTTTTATAGCACACATGCTGTGATTGACAGTAACCCTTTGCACTTCTGTATCAAGCCTTGTAACCATAGATTTCATATTGTGTTGTATGGACAGGCTGCTGTCTGGAATTGATTTCAATGACACCATTAAAGTGAAAGAAAAGGAATGCACTTGATTAGTTTATTCCATGTAGTAATATATCTATTAACATTTTACTGTTAAGAGTTATTTGTAGTCATTCATTGACAAAGTATTCTGTGTGGCCCACAATCCTCCAGTGATTTTGCTATTTGACCCACTAGCTATTGAAGTTGAACAGTTCTGCTTTAGGTTCATACAGTAGTTCTGAGGATAGTCTAGGGATCCTTTGGAAGGTACTTCAGAAAAAAGGGAGTTAGCCACTGAGCAGCTCCGTTATTTGCCGTTAGAGTGGTTGGAGATCAAGTGCCTTGCTCAAGGGGGCTTTGATGGAAGTTGTCGAGGGAGAATGGAACATTTTCCAAGCCGGACTGTGGATTTCAACTGGCTACCAGTTGTTCCAGTCGCAAGCTTGTTTCCATAACCATTTGGCTTGAAGTGCCCTAGAGAGGTTAATCTCTTAGATAGTAAATGAGAATTTGAAATGCCCCTTTAATGATTCCCAGTGCAGATATACATTAAATAATGTCATGTGATGTACAGGAGTGCTTATTCTTCCTGATACTGTAGGAATTATAAACTGCAATTTAACTGTCGGCAACCATTGCTTCCTTTTCGTCAGGAAGTTGGAAATCATGTAACACTGGAGTTGTATGAGTAGTTAGGTAAGAGTTGACTGTTTACTTACAGTACGTTCTAAAGTTCATCTTGGAATTAAAATGTCCTGTGGCGGTTTGAGAGACAGAGACAGACACACAGAAAGAGAGACAGAGAGGGGGGGGGGTGGAGGGAGAGAGAAAGGGAAGAAAGATAGGGAGAGTGGGTGAGAGAGAGGGGGGGAGAGAGGGAGAGAGTAAGGGGAGATAGGGAGAGAGAGGAGAGAGGGGCAGCGAGGGAAAGAGAGAGGGGGAGAGAGATGGGGGAGAGAGAGGGGGGAGAGAGAGAGGGGGAGAGAGAAAGGGGAGAGGGAGAGAGAGAGAAGGGGAGAGAGAGAGGGGGGAGAGAAAGAGAGGGGGAGAGAGATATGGAGGGAGATGGAAATTAAAGAAACAATACAATAGTATACATCAACAATAAAGGTACAATAATAATTGTACATGTGCAAAGAAACAGAAGAGCCATACTGTACGACTGTATGTGTTTAATACCACTGGGGCATAGTCAGTAACGTCAGTGAGTGAAGTCGCTCTTAGCAGAGAGCTGGAGTCAAATGCAATGAATCCGACACGCCATCCCAATATTCAACTTAGGTATTAGACTAACGTGATTATTTCCTGTGGATGGTATCAGCTTTTACTTTTTGAAAGTGATGTAGCAGTCACATAGCTGATTCATTGGAAGGTGTTGATATGGGTTGATATCATCAATATGCACCCATGAATATAACAAAAATCCCTTTTAAAAAGGATCCGCTGAATGACATCCCAAGTTTAAAAAGTCAACACGTTTCTAAGACTCTAAACATTGCAAAGCCTTTGCTCAATCAAATACACCTCCTGTACCTTTAGTGGTCCATTCATTTCAGAACTCTCAGGTCAAAATATTCTTCCAGAGCTGATAATGTAATAATTCCACAGAAGAAGAACATCTTATCTGCCCTCAGTGGTGTCCTTTATAGAATAAGCTGCTGTTTCTCAACTCGTCTGATTGAGATTCAAGGGTTTCCCCCATGCTCTATTGCATTCAATAGGTCTCTCAGTCCTGATCTTTCCAGGTGGCTGGCTTTTCAATTTGCTCACAAACGCACCCTTGGGGGAACATAGTGGAGTTCTTTGGAGGTGCTGGCTGCCAACTATGAGGAGAATGAGTATCCTTCAATCAGTGTACATTTGTTGTGACCTCTAATGAATCAGGCACTGTGACATGCCAGGAGCTGACTTGAGATCAGGCACTGTGATTGATTGAAAACTTTATTAACAGATTGCAGAATGGGTACATGGTATGGGATGGGTACATGGTATCATGGTACCAAAGCACCTCAAAGGCACTAAAAACCAAATTACAAACATCTCAAAACAAACTAGTCAGACTACTGCTTGACCTGACTCCTAGAACCCACCTCACCCCTGCACACTTTGCCAACCTAGGATGGCTTAGAGTAGACGACAGAGTACAGCAACTTGCAATGGGCCTGGTCTACAAGATACACTACACGACCAAGGTACCCATGTACATGTCAAAATACTTCCCAAAGGTCAGTGAATACCACGATCACAACACCAGAGGGAGCTCCACAAATCATGTAAAACCCAGATTCGGCTCAAACAAGGGACTAAACACGTTTCGCAATTATGCCACAACAATGTGGAACGCCCTACCCAAAGCTGTAAAGGAATGTGAATCACTACCCACCTTCAAAAACACTCTCAAAGAACACCTACGGGAGACTGCAATTCAAAACTGGCCCCTACAAATGTCCTAACCCAGTTGTACAATAAAGACCAAGCATGGCTTTGTCAGTATTCCAATGTACCCAACCCCCCCCCCCCCACCTCCAATGTACAGCCCCACCCAACCCCACCCCACCTACCCAACCTCCTCCAATGTACAGTTTCTATGTCAAATGTAGGTCAGTATTCCAATGTACAGTGTCCCCCCCCCCTACCCAACCCCCCCCCCCCCCCCCCCACCTCCAATGTACAGCCCCACCCCACCTACCCAACCTCCCCCAATGCACAGTTTCTATGTCAAATGTATATACACTCTTTTTCTGGATTTTTTTAGTATCACAAACAGTACTGTATTTGAAAATCTGGTATGTCATAAATGTATAGATGTAGCAGTACTGTCTATCTGTATGTCGTGTGTGTCATATGATGAATTGAAAATGGAGGACCCTGATGGAAACAAGACGAAAGTCTTTCTCAGGTCTGCATCCTCTTAACAATTGTATGTATTGAGCTGTACTGTACTGTACCCATTCTGCAATCTGTTAATAAACTTTTCAATCAATCAATCAATCAATCAATTCAATACAATACAGTACAGCTCAATATTCAATACACACAATTGTTAAGGGGATGCAGACCAGAGAAAGACTTTCGTCTTGTTTACATCAGGGTCCCCCATTTTCAATTCATCAGGACATATATGACATACATGACATACAGATATACAGTACTGCTACATCTATACATTTATGACATACCAGATTTGCAAATACAGTACTGTTTGTGATACAAAAAGAGTCCAGAAAAGAGTATATACATTTGATGTAAAAATGTGACATGCCAGGAGCTGACTTGAGAGGCTAGTTTGAGGATTTAATACAAATGTCGTGCACATTTTTTTTTTTAAATCTTTTCCCCCCTTCTTTTTCCTTTTTTCTCCCATCCCATCCAGTCGTTATGCCAATTCCCAATCCCCTTCCTGGTCGTTGTGCACTCTACCCCCTACCGTCGGTCTGGGAGGGCGGAGACTATCACATGCTTCCTCCGACACATGTGTAGCCAGCCCACCGCTTATTTTCACCTGGCAGCACAGACTCACACTGGGAGAGTGTAACGTGTGGAAGGTCACACTACCTCTCCCAGATCCTTCTCTTGCTGTGCAGGCGCCCCGACCGAACTGTAGGAGTCGCTGTTTACAACGACCAGGACCCACCCACGCCGGCTTCCCACCCGCTAACACTGCCAATTGTGTTAGTATGGACGGTCGGCCAAGCCGGATTCGATCCCACTGGCTCCGTGGTGGTAGACAGACGCTTAGTCCGCTGCGCTACCCGGCCGCCCATGTCGTGCAAATTTGCAGGAAATTGCATGAGCTCTGATTTAGCTTAAATGTGTACTACCATTCACATGCACCGATTCACTGATTCAGTCTCACCTGTTGACCAGTCTCCTTTTCCCCTTTGCCGTCATTGAGATGCATTTCTTGATTATTCCTTATTGAGAGATTTGTTGTTGAATGTTAAACGTGCAGTATGTAGTTTTGGGTTAAACGTTTTCAGCTCAGAGTTGTGGGAATTTATGATACAATTACTAATTCAAATAATTACATTATAGTAGCAGGCTCTGCAAATGTAAACATTTACATTTAGTCATTTAGCTGACGCTTTGTTTTATCCAAAGCGATTTACAAGTAAACAATTATCTCTCAAACTACATAGCGCACCTTAAAAAAAAAATCTAAGTAATTTTTAGGGTATTTCTGCTTTACTAGACCGGACAGTGAGTGACAGGAAAGCAGGGGGAGAGAAAATAGGTCTTTGTGGCGTTGACATGCAACAACAGTCTCAGGCTGGATTTGAACCTAGGATGTAGTGGTTAGATGGTATGCACCTGTCGTGGAATATTCAAATGAGCCAAACAGTGAAGCTGTAGGAATTCAGGCTGAGTCAATTTGTATATAAAAATATATAGAACATAGTTTATTCCTGCGGCCAACAGAGCTCAGTTTACAATCAGACACACGAACGTCTGACCAGAAAGTGAGAAAGAGCTCTGGCCAGAACTTACATTAAATACATAATTTACATGACGTACATAAGATACCAGATATGATAATAAAGATGAGAAGAATGAAAACAAAAGACGGGTCTAGGGGCTTTATGTCTTCACACACGAACTGGAGTCCAGGTGAAATGTCATATCTCCTCAACCTTGGTTGTTGCCATTTGCCATAAGAACACTGTCAGACTGTCACCTAGTGTCTTTGCCTAGTATACTAGTTGATCATATTAACTAGTCAAGGCTATCGGAGATAGAATATGTATTTTAACACAGAACTATATGACATGATAATATTTCCGTCACACACCTTAGTGTGATGCGCCACCAGGACACCCAACATAAACTTGTCTCATCTGAGATCAAATAAAAAATAAAGGGATTGTGATTATGAACCGGTGTTTCTATTACCAGCGCTGCTGCCTTTCAATACCTCAACACACCACTGGCTAAGAAACATGGAGTCCAAAGAAAACATCCACAGTGGGACCTTGCTCAATTCAGGTGAGGCTGCAGCTCAATGACACAGCTCAATAAGTTGTGTCGGTGTGTTGTTGTTGGGAGGTGGGGGTGATTGGGTGCTATGTATGTTTTATCGCAGCAGGGAGGCCATTGTTGCTGAATGAATTTAGGAGAAAATGAATGTAGGAGAAATCTGGAGAAATCTGCTTCTTTTTGCTCAATGAATAGAAATAGTTTGTGGGGTAATTTCAGCAAAAAGCTTGTTGGGAAATGCTCAAAAAAGATCTCAATGTGAGAATAAGGACACAGTTTGCATAATACATTATTAACCCAAACCTCTTTTTAATTTCATATCCTTTTGTCCAGTTTGCACCCATGATCCTAATTTCCGGGGGGATTTTAACAGTAGAGATATCAAACCCCCTTTTGAACAGATCCTGGGGCATGTCTGGGGCATTTTAACATTTGTCTGGGGCATTTTAACCTCTTAACCTGCGCCCCCAAAAGTGGCCATTTTAGTTTTTGTTTTTGAGGACTGCATACTTTTTTTGCAAACCAAAATACTATACTTTATACTTGTTTTGGCAGTCTGAGAGTTGTATGTTGAGTTTTTTTTTGTGGAGGACATCTTCAGTTTTGCAGGATTTTTGGAGAAAGCATGGCACTTGAGACAAAACACACTATATCCTATATAATTGTATATGAATTCCTCTTGTTTCTTTGTTTACATACATTGCTTACAGCTTGTGTTATATTACGTTTTATTGTATTTTCTTTTTTTGTGGCCATCTTGGTCTATATGTCATAATTTGTCAAGTAATTTGTCAAGTATACTATTATATACTTATTGTTTATGTGTCTTACATCCATATGGGCTGGATGTAAGACACGAAAATAAAAAAAACATCAAATCAAATCAAATATAGCACATGCATGAGCCTGGACTCTTTTGAAAGATAACATTCTGAAGTTTATGATACTATAAAGAAAGATAAAAAAAAAATTTAATCTTTTTCCCCCTCCTTCTTTTTCCGATTTTTCTCCCATCCCACCCTTCCTGGTTGTTGCGCACTTTCCCCTACTGTTGGTCCGAGAGACCGGAGACTGTCACATGCTTTCCTCCGACGCATATGCAGCCAGCCGGCAGGCCAGCCTGGCCGCGCAGATTCTCACTGGGAGAGTGTAACGTGTGGGAGGCCACACTACCTCTCTCCAGATCCTACCCTCGCTGAGCAGGCGCCCCGACCAAACTGTAGGGGTCGCTGTCTACAACGCCCAGGACCCACCGCCAGCTTTCCCACCCTCTAATACTGCCAATTGTATTAGTGTGAACGGTCAGCCAAGCTGGTGACAACGCCGGGAGCTGGATTCGAACACGCGAATCCAGCATCTCCGGCGTTGGTGACGAACGCAATCTCCGCTACGGCACCTGACCGCCCCAAAATATCACTTTTAGTGCTAATGAAATAGAGTAACATAGGTCTGAACTTGAATTGTAGAAAAACTTGTTACTACATTTTTTCTGTAGTAGTTAGTAGTCCAGAGGTAGTATTTCCCCAGAAGGTGGTATGGCTTAAAAAACCAACCAGCCTGAAGCCTTATGTAGTACATGTCCAAATTTCATAAAGATCCATTCAGAAATTAGTGATTAGGAGTGATTTTGGTCAACTGTGTACAATGAAAAACTCAGTTTTCTCATAGACTTCAATTAATTCTGCTGTTTTTCTCTTCCTGTTTTCGCTCATTAGTTTTTCACCTAGATCCCTGATTCATACATCCCCACGTGGGGTATCATTGGAAAGCCACACTCATTGGCTACAACCCTTCACAATCATTTTCGAGATCGCCAAATGATTGACGGAACTAGAGCCCCAAGAGTCGGGAGTGGTATTTTGCACAATACCGTTTACTTTGCACAAGCCTCAAATACCGGCATGTAACTCGAGAACCACTGAACGGATTTTGTCACGTGAAAGGGCTATCGACAGGCAACAAATAAGCCTTCAATTCGATATATATATTGTACAAAATATACACACCCGAGCCACTAGTGGTCGCCAAAGTGCAGGTGGGCAAATTGTCCTAAAAAGGGCCCACATGTGGAGATACATGGCATTTTAACATCTACCGGTGACTTTTACCCACCGTTTCTCTGTCTTTGTCTCCCCCTCCCTCTAGTGTTTCTCTCCCTTTCCTTGTGTTTCTCTTCTAGATTTACGCTAAGTCTGTTCACCCCAGCTGTTGCCCCTTTGTCATTATTCCCATGTGTATTTATGTCAGTCTTTGGCTGCTCATACTGTTCTCATCACCTAGTGTTTTCCTTTGTTACCAGCTGCTACTTGTTGGTAGTTCCATTCTGCTAGTTATTTGTTGAGAAGCCAGTGTGTGTTACTTTTGTACCTGCCTGTTTTCCGCTGCTTCAATCAATACCCAGTGTTGGGTTTATCTTCGTCATCCGCCTCCTGCCTTTGTCCTGCACATGTCCTGGTTCTCTACACCAAACCAAAGCCACCTCACGGCCCGCCTGCTCCCCAGGAGCCCCGCTTACCTCCACCTGATCGGTACTATGGCGATAAGGCCGCTTATTGTGTCTGCGGTGCCAGCCCTAGAGTGGCAGCTGTTGGAGGAGATTATGTCTACAGCTCCGATCGGGCAGCTGTTAGAGGTGATTGATTGATTGATTGAATAGTTTATTGGTTTAGAATGGAAAATCACATATATATGATACGTCTTCGGGTTTGGTATCTCTCCTCAAAGCGCCGGCTGTGCAGTGCTCCTTTGGCCCCAGCCTCTACTCTTCTACCCCACATTTAGCTCTTGCGGGAAGTGTTGGCTAGGGCGATACTTGCCGACTGGAGCCAAGAGTTCCCGAGCTCTTGTGGTGGTGCCAATGCAGTTGGGTGGAAAGAGGCTGTCTCCATCCTATCGGCAGTGGAGAAATTTCCCAGAAGTTCATCGGCCTGCCTGTCTGTCTTCACTAGTTTAATATGCTATGTCTCTCTGGAGAGCAATACGCATCTGTGTTCTCTCGTTTAATATGTGGATATATATTGGTGCTTTTCCACAGCATGGTACTGTGGTACTCGACTCTACTCGCGTTTTTTGGTTTTTCATCGGGCCAACGTTGTGGATAGAACCTGATACCTTTTTGGTATCACCTCTGTCAAGGTTGCAAGCAAGCTGAGACGATACCAAAATGTGACATAAAAACACTGCAGACCACTGTTGGTCAGAGAGAAGCATCCCTTGTACTGTAACACAACAGCACCATCATCGTCTTATCAACCAGGAAATGTGCTCATGTGAAAATCATATTAAAAGTTAATAAATCGAGTGATCTATGCATGAATAATTAAAAAAAATTGTTACAAGAACATTGTCTAAGCCAGGGGTCCCCAAACTTTTTCCTGTGAGGACCACATAACTTTTCCCTTCTCTGGTGGGGGCCGGGGTCAGTTTGTAACAGAAAAAGTGTGACGATCACAGGGGTGCCTAAACGTAAACATTTATTGTTTTCCAGAAAGCCACACATAACCTAATATTAATAACCCTTTCCGGGATCTTCACAGAAAAATTATTCAGGAAATAAATAATAACACTATTAATGAAATAAATAACACTATTTATGAAATAAATATACAGTACCTACAGACCACCTAGCTCTAGCTCTGTACTATTTAAAAGCACAGTGCAGGACACACTCAAAGATTATCACACCTCAGAGATGGCAGTGGACATGTATGACAGGACAAAGGCCATATGTAATGGCCTTGGGATTGAGGAACATACTACCAGCCAAAGGAGGAAGCAGAAAAGGATGGACGAGTATGTAGTTGAGTCATCTTGTGGCACAAGCTCAGACCTCAGCTCAGGAGATCAGCTGAGACAGAGACTGTTCTATCCAGTTCTCGACAGAATGCTGCAAGAGCATGAGAGCAGGTTCTCATGAGTTGGAGAACAACTTATGAGAGGCATACAGGCATGTTATCCAGCCTCAGACCAGTTTCTCTCAGTGGAATTGCTGCAACCCCTCGCCACACATTACAATATCCAACTACTGCCAGAGGAGATCACAGTTGCAAAGTGTTTCAGGCAGAGATGCAGTCCCTATCCAAAGTGTATTTTCCCTCCTGGATGATAATAATAATAATAATAATGCATTTTATTTATAAGGCGCCTTTCAGGACACACAAAAAAAGTCCACAAATCGGTGAATGAAAAAATTATAGGATCAAATGAAAACTACTACTAAAAATGGATGTTTAAAAGTACTAAAAACCAACAAAAAATATCAAACACTAACAAACATTCAGCACAGACAATGGGGATGCTGCCATCTTAATTTATTTTTAAAAAGATTAAAAAAAAAGATTATTATTATTATTTATTTTTTAAGCTCCGGGGCTCTAGGGGGCCGGGCCAAATGTGGAGGCGGGCCGGATTCGGCCCACGGGCCGTAGTTTGGGGACCACTGGTCTAAGCTAAGCAGGGGTTGTACTTAAAGGTGAATGTCTCAGTTACAACAACATTGTGTATCCCCTCCCTACTTCCCATTTCCACATCTGGAATACACCTGATAAATTACATACTGGTGCTCTAGTGCGAAATCTAGTGGCATAATGTTATCTATACTATAGCACCTTTAAACACATTATCAATATACACCAATGCCTCTCCCTACAAACAAAAGTGGTCCTGCCCCAACCATTCCAACTGAGAGACACACACACACTTTCTTTACGGGCCAGTATTTGATTTGATATATATATTTTTTGTATCCACTTTTTCTCCCCATTTTCTATTTTTCTCCCATCCCAATTATTTTATTTTTTTATCCTATCTTTCTCCGATTTTTCTCTGTTTTCTCCCCGTCCCAATTTTAGTCGTTGGGCCAATTCCCCCCCTCCCCTACATGGTTGTTGTGCGCATGTTCTCCTACTGGTCGGTACAAGGGAACCCTGAAGTCATCCGCACGCTTCCTCCAACACACGCGGCGACTTTTTTCACCTGGCAGCGAGGACTCTCATTGGTGAAGTGTAACGCGTGAGAGGTCACGCTGCCTTCATCAATTCCTGCCTCCGCTGAGCAAGCGTCCAGACCTGACCTGTAGGCGTCGCTGTCCACAACGCCAGATTCCACCCATGACTTGCCCTCCTCCTAACCCAGCCGCGTGTATACCTTCCGCAACGGAATTCGGTTTCCGAGTTCGCCTGATTGGCCGCGACCGCCACGTGACCCGCCCCCCCATACCGCGGACTCGCTCGCTTCCTCAATTTATACGCATGGAAGTATTGACTGAATGAATGAATGAATGAAAACTTTATTTAACAGATTGCAGAATGGGTACAATACAGTACGGCTCAATACACACAATTGTTAAGGGGATGCAGACCTGAGAAAGACGTTTGTCTTGTTTACATCAGGGTCCCCCATTTTCAATTCATATAGAACGACTACGCCGTAACAAATCATTAAAAAAATATACCGTTAACTGGAATATGTTGTGCCTTTACACATATGTTGGATTATGTAATTGGTTTGTCAAAAAATCGCGATTTACCCACTGGCTACAACAACACACAGTGACTGCATGTAGTCACTGTGTGTTGATGTTGTAGCCACCTCCTCAGAGGCAGGCGTACTAAGCTCCCCCTTAAGCTCCAGGAGAGAGGGGAGAGACTGAAAACCCGCAGTTCTTGCCCGACTGATGGGAGCCGAATCCCCGGATCCGATTTGTCTGATGAATACCCCCAAAACATGGAGGTCCCGAATGCATGGAAGTATTGATTGCGCCGTAACAAATCATTAAAAAAAGATACCGTTAACTGGAATATGTTGTGCCTTTACACATATGTTGGATTATGTAATTGGTTTGTCATGACAAACAAATAAAATATCGCATCGCCGGCTGTCTCTGGCTTGCTCCAGCGGACACCAGAGCTCAGCCTGCGGCGAGAATGTGCTGCCGCGAGCGGCATCGCTGAGCTCTGGCTCTGACTACATGCAGTCACTGAGTGTTGTTGTAGCCAGCGGGTAAATCGCGATTTTATTTATTTGTTTGTCATGACAAACCAATTACATAATCCAACATATGTGTAAAGGCACAACATATTCCAGTTAACGGTATATTTTTTTAATGATTTGTTACGGCGTAGTCGTTCTATATGAATTGAAAATGGGGGACCCTGATGTAAACAAGACAAACGTCTTTCTCAGGTCTGCATCCCCTTAACAATTGTGTGTATTGAGCCGTACTGTATTGTACCCATTCTGCAATCTGTTAAATAAAGTTTTCATTCATTCATTCAGTCAATACTTCCATGCGTATAAATTGAGGAAGCGAGCGAGTCTGCGGCCACTCTCTCTGCCGCGCGCGGCAGCGCTGGATAGGGGGGCGGGTCACATGGCGGTCGCGGCCAATCAGAGGAACCCGGAAACCGAATCAGCCCAAGCCTCAAGCAATGCTGACCCCCCATCCCAATTTTCGTATATTATCCAATTCTTCCCTCCCCTGTCTTGAACGTTGCTAGACTATGCCTCCCACTGGTCGGCTGTAGTGAGGATAGAAGCCTTGCATCACGTGTCCCCTCCGGTACACGAGGAGGCAGCCTGTCGCATCTTTTCACCGCAGCAGCTCGAACTCTCAGTGGCGAGGAATAACGCGTGGGAGGCTCACGCTGCCCCCGTCACTTCCTGTTTCCGCCGCACCGGCGTCACCCAACCGACCTGTAGGAGTCGCTGTCCACAACGTCAAATCCCCACCCACCGGCTTTCCCACCCTCTAACACTTGCCAATTGTGTTAGTATGAACGACCGGCCAAGCCGGTAGCAACGCCAAGAGCTGGGCTCGAACCCAGCGTATCCTGTGTTAGTGGCGAGCGCCTTGCCCACTCAGCCACTCAGCCGCCCGTATTTGATTTGATTTTGAACTTAATTTAAGTAAATTGTATTGTGGAAGTGCTTTTGTGAGCGTTGGTGAATCTCTTACTGTCAAAGGGAAAGATTGGTACTGCAGTGGTTGAAACATATGGTATGCTGAGACCATGTTGAGACACACTTCAAAGTGGCCCCTAATATTCTCTAGGCCTACTGTCTTAATATAATTAGAAGACTGTTGTGTCACCTTTGACAAGCAGAATATGTTAGCAGAATTCTCAATTTATACCAACAATTATGTATTTCCTCTGACATACGAGGTAACCTGCCTACACTGCTCAGATAGATTCTTCAACGTATCTCCATGCTGCAACGTCCAATTGCACCAACTTTTTGTTTTGCGCTTGAGGCTCTTCAGTCAGGCACAGTACCTGATTGTCAGCATACCGGCTGACATCTTTGCGAGGGCAAGGCCAGAAGGATTTGTTGACACCATTTCGATGCATGCAGTTCATCTGGATATTGTTTTCTTCAAATGCCGTTATGATGACAGTGTAGGGGTCATTATTGTACCTCACCAAACACCAGCTGCCAACATGTTCGCTCGTAATAACCTCTGGATGCCACAGGGGTTCAGTGGTAGGGACATCTTGAGACACAACATCTCGCAGAGTTGCTTCTTTGAGCTTGAAGCTCAATCCATAACCCCCTGCTCATTTCGACAGACAGGTTCTGTCTCTGTACTTTATTCTGCCTGGTGAGCTGCTCATTATCTGATGGATCTTCATCATCCCTTTGACAGCAGTCCTGTCAGACTGATTGATTGATTGATTGAAAACTTTATTAACAGATTGCAGAATGGGTACAGTACAGTACAGCTCAATACATACAATTGTTAAGGGGATGCAGACCAGAGAAAGACTTTCGTCTTGTTTACATCAGGGTCCCCCATTTTCAATTCATCGTAACATATATGACATACATGACATACAGATAGACAGTACTGCTACATCTATACATTTATGACATACCAGATTTGCAATTACAGTACTGTTTGTGATACAAAAAGAGTCCAGAAAAAAAAAGAGTATATACATTTGACGTAGAAACTGTACATTGGATTGGGTAGGTGGGGGTGGGGGGGGACTGTACATTGGAGGTGGTTGGGTGGGTGGGGGGGGGGGGGGGTTGGGTAGGAGTGGGGGGGGGGGTACCTGAGAACAGAACAAGGACACGGCTCATCATATGTAGGTTATCCACGAAAGCAAGTCTCATCATTCAGTCTCGATTGTATCTGATGTTTCCCATTATACTTTTAAATGGACTGCATTTATGTAGCTTTTATCCAAAGTGCTTTACTTTCACACACCGACTACAGAGGCAACCATGCAAGGGGTCAATGTGCTCACTGGGAGCAGTTAGGGGTTAAGTTAAGTGTCTTAAACGCTATACAAACACAGTCCATTTAAAGTATAATGAGACAGACCAAATCAAATCAAGACAGAATGATGAGACTTGCCTTCATGGATAACCTACATGATGAGCCGTGGCCTCGTTCTGTTCTCAGGTACTACTGTCAAAGGGATACAGGAGCCAGGATAGAACCCGGGAACCTTTCGATTACCAGGCAACCGCTCTACCTCCCGAACCACTGGCGCCCCTTTTAATTGGGTTTCATTCCGTTTTTTCTTGGATGAATATAGAACATGTATCAATACATTGATGGTCACTTGGGGATTCCTCTATGAGATTAAGCAAGAGAGAAAAATAAACATGACTGTGAGGACGCGTGTGGTTCTAAGTGTTGGCTGCAGAGGAGAGAGGCAGGAAGGACTCACTGGAGCAGCAGTGGCGGAGGCGTGATTTCTTTTCGTAGCCGCAGTTTGCGAAGGCGCTCTCTGATTGGCTAGCCCGGGTACAGCGAAGACCCTCTCTGATTGGTTTAGCTCCGAAGGGCTCTGGGATAGAAATGTCCGCCTTGTACATATATTCTCTGCTTCGAAGTGGTTACGCTTTGGCCCTCTTTCGAAGTGGGTTATGCTTAGAATTTGGAATCAGGGCTGGTGGTCCATCGCCCTGCTCTAAAGATAAACTCTAAGCATAACCCACTTCGAAAGAGGGCCAAAGCATAACCACTTCCAAGCAGAGAATATGTATGTACAAGGCGGAAGAGCCCTTCGGAGCTAAACCAATCAGAGAGGGTCTTTGCTGTACACGGGCTAGCCAATCAGAGAGCGTCTTCGCAAACTACGGCTACGAAAATAAATCACGCGTGGCGGAGGGTTATTACCACAGGTGCAGCTTGTCTGGTTGATTGACTCTGCTTCATCATGCACAGTGAGGCTGGGGGTGCAGAGACACACACACTTGGACACTGACAGAGAGCGAGCCTGAGCGCTCAATGGCAATGAACAGCAGTATCGAGAATTATAATGTATGTTTAGTTGAAGTTTATTTGACTAACCCTGTGTGTGTGTGAGTGGAGGGGGGAGGGGGGAAGCACCCACGTTGCTACAATCATGTTTTCACTTACCGCCAGCATTTCCTCCACACACTCCATATTTCCTTTCCGTCACATAGAATAGCTGAACTGAGGACTTGCATGTTCAGATTTTGGAACGGCACTTCTGCATTGGGGATGTCTTCCTCCATGCAAATAAGTCTGTCGGCCAATCGCTTCAGGGTCCCACCGACCAATCCCATCTGGAGCCCCTTTGCCATGACAAAAAAGTTCCAAGAGATATCAAACCCCCTTTTGAACAGATCCTGGGGCATGTCTGGGGCATTTTAACATCTACCGGTGTCACGGTTGTGACTTTTACCCACTGTTTCTCTGTCTTTGTCTCCCCCTCCCTCTAGTGTTTCTCTCCCTTTCCTTGTGTTTCTCTTCTAGGTCCAGCAGATTTACATTAAGTCTGTGTCTCGTCTGTCATCACCCCAGCTGTTGCCCCTTTGTCATTATTCCCATGTGTATTTATGTCAGTCTTTGGCTGCTCATATTGTTCTCATCACCTAGTGTTTTTCTTTGTTACTAGCCGCTACTTGTTGGTAGTTCCGTTCTACTAGTTATTTGAGAAGCCAGTGTGCGTTACTTTTGTACCTGCCTGTTTTCTGCTGCTTCAATCAATACCCAGTGTTGGGTTTATCTTCGTCATCTGCCTCCTGTCTTTGTCCTGCACTTGGGTCCTCTACATCAAACCCTTACAGTCGGTTGCATTTTAACACTTGTTTGTGGCATTATAACATATGTTTGGAGCATTTTTGTCTCTAGTCCCCATTAATACCCCCCCCCATTCTAAAGTGTTTATAATTAAATACATTTGGTTGTGTTCACAGGAGCCAATGCAGACCTGGTAGGACCAGTCCTTAACTTCTTCCACAGTATGACAACCTTGAGGGTCAGCGAGGCAGAATACACCCTGCTCACCGCTACATCCCTGCTGTGCTCAGGTCAGAAAGGAAATCTCCAGTCTCTGTCATCTGGCTGCTTGGGTTTTCGATAATTCAATCATTCATCAAGTCAAGGGGATGCCCTTGATAGGTTCAACTGTTTCAATTAATGTTACGGGAGTCTGTTGACGTGACTAAGGACTTATCTACAGCCCCCAAACAGATATAGAGATACCGAAACGTCTTTCTCTACAATGATTAACTCAAATCTACCTCAGCAGGCCTTTTGGGGATGAGCACTATTGAACAGTCTATTGATCCCTGAACAACAGTGCAAGGACACAGAGCATGTATATCAAGGTTGAAACTTTCTCTGCACTCACGTCCTCTGTGGTTGGACTCACCCCTGCCAGCTCACATCTGATTCTATTCCCCCTCTACACCTAACACAGATCTGACTATGTTGTTTACCTGCTGGGGGGAGGGGGGTCCATGCTTAGAAAGCAACAGAGGCTACATTGTCACAGGATCGAGAAAATGTGGTATCAATAATGTATCAATAATGTTCTTTATTGATACAGTTAAAACCAATGGGTTTCAGCAACATGCCTTCGTCAGGGTTACATGACAAAAAGAACAATGGAGCTTAAATACCCACGTAAAATGGACACCACAATGGACATCTAATGTACAATAATGGTGTATATACTGTGTATATATATATATTTATTCTTACTATGTATGTATGTATGTATGTATATATATATATATCCACCTGTCTGTACATACCTGCACATCATCCTTTTACTGTAAATATCTGTAGATACTATATATAGATCTACATATCCCGTCTACTCAGATTACTAGTTATGCTGCTGGCCAGTATGACTACGATCATACTATCTTTATAGTCTTTATAGTTGTAATATAATATGTATCACTCACTGTACATATTATATTACAACTCTGTACATTTTATACCCAGTTTAATCACCTGTACATTGTATATTGCACTTTACTGTTACATTTGCACTCTGGTTGGATGCCAAACTTTTTGTTGTACTGTGTAATGACAATACATTTGAATCTAATTTAATCTAATATAATCTAATCTAATCTAATTGGCAACAGGAATATCAGAAAATAGGTTATATTCCTAAAACGGCCAGCTATTTGATCGTTTTTGTGTTAAATTTGTAGTTTGTTAAGTTCATCACTGGGTGGCAGCACGGAGCGCATGGGCTCTGAATAAAGGCACAGGTGTATGCTCTGGTGTAGGCTATGTCAATCAAAGTATCTAGGTATGGGTGACGGAGAGATCTCACGGTTTTTACCGCACGAACACACGTGACGTCACCTCGATCCTCGATTTTACCTGGACAATAGGCTTGTTCAAGATGGATTTCGGTTTGCCTCGACTAGTAGACGAGAGTAGCCGAGTGAAGCCGGGGGAGGAGTTAAGAGGGCGGACACTGCCGATTTCACGAGAGCCCCTCGCCTAGTCTCGCGCGGCAGATACGCTTTCACGTCACCACACACACATTACACACCTGTCCAGCTCATTATAATGCGATGGCCGTGTGCAAAATTAGATCAGATTCAAATGTACAGCACACCATATACTGCTACAGTGGAATATACTATTCATATACCATAATGTATACCATCTTGTTGCGCGCTCCTGGCCGCACGCACACACAACACACTGCTGTATGTGTGTGTGTGTGTCTGACAGCTTGAAGTTTATCATGATGATATGATAAGTTGATAACGCATAACATAATAAAGTTTTCAATCAATCAAACGTCTCATAACTCCCTGGCTGTCACATGGCTGGTGACTGACAACTTTTCTGAGCCAATAGGCGCTTTGCGCGACCGTAGCAAGTCGCTTCCCAGCCGGGAGGCCTATTGCTTAATAACAAGTCAGTAGTGCTGCTTTTGCTTCCGCGTTTTCCCTGATTGGCTGCAACACGCAGCCGGGAGCAGCCGGCTGAGAGGTACTGTGGAGCCTCGCTCTGAATGCTGCGCGCGGCTCGCTCCCGCGGGAGTTCCGCGCCTCGCCTCGTCAGAATTTCAGAGCAAATCGGACAACATTCTAACCGTCATGCAACGCGCTTGGCGAGGCCGTAGTAAAACCTGCGCAGATCTGCGTCCGCCTATCCCATCTTGAACAAGCCTAATGAAACCTACCTTGGATTGCTGCATCGCCTGTCTTCTGGATAATGACGGACGGATCATCATCCCGAAAGATCACGCCAAAGGACTCAAGGAGGTCCGGTTAGTGTATCCCGTATGGGTTGCTTGCTGGTGGAGCAGCATTGAAATGTAGACCTACGCAGAAGTGGGCTACTGTGAGGGTAATTGACTGCTTTCAAGTTTGTTATTATTGTATTGACTTTGTTTACGAAAGAGATTGTTGCGCCAGTCTTAAAGGAACAGTACGCATAATTGAAAATGGAGTCACAACATGATATTGTGGAGCCAACAGAAGGGCAAAGTGTTTGTGAAAAAAGAATAAGAAAGCCTTCTTTAAAGGGATTGTCAATTATGATTGAAAGGCTCCAAACGGACAGGAATGCATATTGTACACAAGCAAGGAAATTGAAAAGGAAAATCATCACTCTTTTAGTTTCCAATGACAATGTAAATCTTGTGCACCAAAGTCTAAAACAGTTCAAAGCCCTATGTCAAGCTGCCTCTGAGGCACATAATACATTGATGACTGAGTGTCCTACAACTGAGGATACGCTAGCCCCTTTCGTGACTTTCGGTTTGCAAGCCTGGGGCTTTTGTGACCGCAGTCACTGGCTTTCGCATCGGGATCATCCAGGAAAACAACAACCAAGCGTGATCGCAGGGCTCGGGGTGTGTCAAAAATATATCAGATCTGAATTTCAAAGATACCCAGCGTACAATATGGGTTTAACACAGCTTCACGATGGGGTCTGGAAGCTCGGAGTTGCTAATAAACAGTTTAAAACATTGTTACTCGACGAGTGGTATTTACAGACCGAACGTCCATCTCCGCCGTTGGTGTCACAGCGCATGCGCACCAGGCAGCTAATGCCGCGTTCACGTTACGTGGGAAGAAGCGGAAGAACCAGAGGACATCTCGTTGCTACAACTAGGAAGCCTTCACGCTTTGACTCTATATATATCTATGGATGAAACGCCCACATCCATACTTCCGCAATTCGTGACGCGAAGTTGGAGATATCGGGGTCTATAAAAAAATCCCATATGTCCTAGTAGGAATTACCACTAGGAGGCTGACGTGAATGGTTTTTCCCAGTCGTAAGCTGGTTCTTCCGCTTCTTCCCACGTAACGTGAACGCGGCATTAGCTACCCGGTGCGCATGCGCTGTGACACCAACGGCGGAGATGGACGTTCGGTCTGTAAATACCACTCGTCGAGTAACAATGTTTTAAACTGTTTATTAGCAACTCCGAGCTTCCAGACCCCATCGTGAAGCTGTGTTAAACCCATATTGTACGCTGGGTATCTTTGAAATTCAGATCTGATATATTTTTGACACACCCGAGCCCTGCGATCACGCTTGGTTGTTGTTTTCCTGGATGATCCCGATGCGAAAGCCAGTGACTGTGGTCACAAAAGCCCCAGGCTTGCAAACCGAAAGTCACGAAAGGGGCTAAGGATACGCAGAGAAAGCAGGACGAATGGTTTTATGCAACAAAGGAAATAAATGATACATTTGTAAATTAAGTGTCAACATGGTTGAGCGAAAATGGGATTTTTCAGGACAAGGATGATCATGCTGAAATGGAAAAAATGAAATCTGATTTGCATGAGGAAATTAAAGCTGGAGACTGTGTGTCTAATGTGTCTAGTAAAAGGTCAAGCAGAAGAAGCAATGCCAGTAGAGTATCAGGTTCTAGTACTGCATCTGCATGCTTAAAGGCCATGGCAGAGAAAGCCGCATTAATGGAGCAAACCGCTGCTCTGCAAAGGAAACATGAAATAGAGGCACAAGAGGAGAAACTCAGACAGGAACAAGACAGCCTGAGAAAAGTTAAGGAGTGTGGGATATTTGTGGATATCCTGAAGAAGAATGTTTCTCAGTCAACCGAGGTTTGGATAATAACAAAGGTTTATTAACCAAACAGATAGAATTACATAGAGAGAATGGCTGAGGGTTTCCCCCCAGGTGATCAGCTTAATTACCCAGGTAAGAAGACCTGGATAGATCTCAAGAGGAGATCTATATAGTTAACAGGAGGGGGTGTGGTCCCATTTGATAGGTCAGATGGGGGGGGGGGGTACAGGTAATGGGGACACAGGGGAGGGGAGTGTCTAATTCCACAGAGAGGGGGGGGGGGCACAGGTAAGGGGATATAGGGGAGGGGACTATATTTACATGAGAACATTAGATATTATACCACAGGAGCAACTGGGGCTTGATACACAAATGGCTGTTGTTACTGCAAGGCTTTCTGTGCTGGAAGGCAGTGTTGTTGGAGGAAAGGCCCTTTCAGATGGAATGAATTCCTACCTGAGCAAATCAATTAAAGAGCTGAGACCTCAATTCAACCTACAGGCAACTGCATTTGTGCCGAAGGAGAACACCCTGACTTCGGATCAAGGCTCAAGAGCGCCACCTATCTTTTCCACATATGATGTGCGACCAAAGGTGAATATGCACACACACTTTCAGGAGAAAGTACAACATCATGGAATTCCACAAGCAAAGGATACTACTCTCATGCCACAGTGGCAACCAAACACTGGGACGTCTCTCACCACTACTCTAAAGCATCAGTCTCAAAATGCTTTCACAGCCTCCACTGCTGCACTTCGTAGGTCAGTAGCTGCACAGGAACGACAGTCTACACAGAACGCTACAGTGGACCAGGATGCCATTTGTGGAATCATGCAAAGGCAGAATGAACTCACCACATTGCTCATTCAACAGCAAATGTTATCTACTTTACCAAAAAGAGATATAACCGTATTTGATGGTGATCCATTGCACTTTATTTCCTTTGTTAGGACATTTGAACATTGTGTTGAAGAGGTAACATGCGGTTATCAAGACTGTTTGTATTTTCTGGAGCAGTACACCAGGGGGAAGCCCAGAGAGCTGGTGCGAAGCTGCTTACACATGCCACCACAACAAGGATATCAAAGAGCAAAAGGTCTTTTGAAAGAGCACTTTGGTAATGAGCACAGGATAGCAACAGCCTACATGGAAAAAGCCTTTCGCTGGCCTGTTGTTAAAGCAGAGGATGTAGAGGCGCTGCAGGAGTTCACACTGTTCCTAAGAGGGTGCTGCAACGCTATAACAGAGATACAGTACATGGAGGAGATGAACGTTCCATCAAACATGAGGAATGTTGTGATGAAATGGCCGTACAAGCTGCGGGAGAGATGGAGGTCTACAGCTTGTGAGATACAAGAACGGCAAGGCTTCAGGGCCACCTTCCCAGAGATGGTGAACTTTTTAGAGAAACAAGTCAAAATCTTGTCTCATCCCATTTTTCGTGACATTTCAGATGCACGACCAAGCATCACAATAAAGCCTGTAAATAAGAGCGTGCCGCTACCCAGGAGTAGCAGTTTCATAACAACCATTGCAACCAACCAAGCTGAAACTGCTAAACCAACAGTGCACATGATGCCAAAGCAGCCTACTGTAACTAAGGAGTTGTCCTCAGAGTCCTGCCTTTATTGTGAAGAGTCACATCCATTTTTCAAGTGTTTTAAACTGAATAAAATGTCTCAAAGGGAGAAAATCTACTTTTTGAGAGGAAAATGAATTTGTTTTGGATGCTTAAAGGCTGGTCACATGAGTAAGGAATGCAGAAATCGTCTGACCTGTGATGAATGCAATCTTAAACACCCGACTATTCTGCATATCCACAACAAAGACATATTGACCAAGTCACAGGAAACACCAGTCAGTAATGCACTTGTGTCTTTTCAGGCATGTGATTGTACTGGGGCCGGAGACCACGACTGTACCCTTTCCATCGTTACAGTACAGTTAAGATCTAAGAAAGGAAATGGTGTGCTGCGGACCTACGCCTTCTTAGACCCGGGAAGTACAGCAACCTTCTGTACCAACCATCTTATGAAGAAGCTCAATCTACAGGGTACAAAGGCCAACATTCTTATGCGCACTATGGGTCAAGAAAAGGTAGTCGAAAGCCAAATCCTTACAGGACTGGAGGTGTCCAAGTTGGAAAGTAACCACTTTATGGAGCTCCCAGAAACATTCACACAGGAAACAATCCCTGTTTCAAGGAGTAACATCCCTACTCAGCGAGATGTTGAAAGATGGGAATATCTGAAGGGTATCAGGATCCCAGAATTGGATGCTGATGTTGAACTTTTGATTGGAACTAATGCACCACAACTCATGGAACCCTGGGAAATTATAAACCGCCAAGGCGATGGACCTTATGCCGTGAAGACCCTATTGGGGTGGGTCGTCAACGGTCCTTTGAGGGGTAATAGTGGTTGTCAGAGAAGCTGCTCGACCATATATGCCAATAGGATATCCATTGTCAAACTGGAGGAGCTGTTGGTCTCTCAGTACAACCAAGAGTTCAACGAGAAGTCACTGGAGGAGAAGCAGGAGATGTCAAGAGAGGACCTGAGATTTATGGAGATCTTGGAGAAATCTATTTGCATGCAGGAAGGACATTATTGCATGGACTTGCCTTTTAAAGTGGATGACATCACCATGCCAAACAACAGGTGCATTGTGGAACAGCGCCTTCAGGGTCTGAAAAGAAAGTTTGAACGGAATAAGAGCTACCAAAATGAGTGACAAAATGGCATCCAATGTAATAAAAAAAGTCAACCAACAAACTCGATTCTTGTACCGGATCTCCTCTCTGGTAAACAAGAATACCCTGAAGACTCTAGCACGAGCACTCATTCAAGGGTACTACGACCTCATGGTACCAAAGCACCTCAAAGGCACTAAAAACCAAAACAAACTAGTCAGACTACTGCTTGACCTGACTCCTAGAACCCACCTCACCCCTGCCCACTTTGACAACCTAGGATGGCTTAGAGTAGACGACAGAGTACAGCAACTTGCAATGGGCCTGGTCTACAAGATACACTACACGACCAAGGTACCCATGTACATGTCAAAATACTTCCCAAAGGTCAGTGAATACCACGATTACAACACCAGAGGGAGCTCCACAAATCATGTTAAACCCAGATTCGGCACAAACAAGGGACTAAACACGTTTAGCAATTATGCCACATCAATGTGGAACGCCCTACCCAAAGCTGTAAAGGAATGTGAATCACTACCCACTTTCAAAAACACTCTCAAAGAACACCTACGGGAGACTGCAATTCGAAACTGGCCCCTACAAATGTCCTAACCAAGTTGTACAGTAAATTACCAAGTATGGCTTTGTCAGTATTCCAATGTACAGTGTACAGTGTCCCCCACCCACCCCCTACTCAACCCCCACCTCCAATGTACAGTCTCCCCCCACCCCCACCCACCCAACCCCACCCCACCTACCCAACCTCCCCCAATGTACAGTTTGTTTCTACGTCTAATGTATATACACTCTTTTTCTGGACACTTTTTGTATCACAAACGGTACTGTATTTGCAAATCTGGTATGTCATAAATGTATAGATGTAGCAGTACTGTCTATCTGTATGTCGTGTGTGTCATAATATGTTATGATGAATTGAAAATGGGGGACCCTGATGTAAACAAGACGAAAGTATTTCTCTGGTCTGCATCCCCTTAACAATTGTATGTATTGAGCTGTACTGTACTGTACCCATTCTGCAATCTGTTAATAAACTTTTCAATCAATCAATCAATCAATACACAGAATTTCTTACTCAGATGATCGACAGCGGCTACGGAGAAATGGTGCCTCAAGACCAGTTGGAGTGCAAAAATGGCAGTGTGTGGTATCTCCCTCATCACAGGGTGTACCCACCCAAAGAAGAAAACAGAGTGGTTTTTGACTGTGGAGCAGCATTTAAAGAAACTTCCTTGAACTGTCAAACTTTTGCAAGGTCCTGACTTCACCAACTCTCTCTTTGGTGTCTTAACCAGGTTCAGACAGGAGAACGTTGCACTGACATCCAGGCTATGTTCCACCAAGTAAAGGTGTCTGAAAAGCGTGGATTTTCTTCGCTTTCTGTGGTGGCCCATGGGAGACACATCACAGAGGCCAGTGGAACACAGAATGCGGGTGCACATCTTTGGAGCAGTTTCATCACCGAGCTGTGCCAACTACGCTTTGAGAAGGACTGCGGTTGATAATAAGGATGACTTCAAAGTGGAAGTGACTGACACCATCTGCAACAACTTTTATGTTGATGACTGTCTGAAATCTTTGCCCACAGAGCAGGGCTGTACGTTAACTTTTTTTGCACATAGCACTGGTGCTACAGAGGTTGATAGTTTTGTAGCACTGGCCAAAATCTTGTAGCACAAGTATAAAACGTGTTATATTTGTAACAGTCACAAATGTGCCTATTGTATTTGTGTTATTTAGTTGCAGTGCCATGTTTGGCTGTCATTTTCATGCTGACAAGTTGACGTCACACAGCCAGACACGTTACGTGTAAGGAATTATAGGATTTGGTGTTGGGTGTATGGACTCTACTAGGGGTGGGAATCACCAGTTTCATCACGATACGATATAGATTATTTGGACAACGATACAATATTTGCCGATATCTGCCACGATACGATACAATGCAGGTGCCTGCAATCGATATGAGATGATATCATAAGCCCATTTAACACAATCAGTAACATTTAGATCAACTCAAAAGGTGACAAATATAATTTGAAAAAAAAATTTAGCTCTTCCAGACATTTAAATGAAAAACTATTTATTGTTTTTAATACAAATAGAACTCCTGTTCACTATAAAGTGCCACGTTTTGATATATTGAGCTTTAAACTTTAAGTACATTTTTTTTGGAACACGCAACCTAGTAAAACCCCTTCCTCTCCCAAACCGTTCCTGCAATTGTTTTATGTTGCATGATGATCATGCATATATTTATTATGTATTGTATTTTTTATGTTTAAATATCAACATCATCTGTCCACCCTCAGTACATTTACTATCAATATAATATACTCGTCTGACTTCATCATATCTTTTCAAACACACACACACACACACACACACACACACAGAGGGAGAATGCCCCTCCTTCCCAGACCCCACTCTGCTGTTCTCTGTCGCTCTGAACAGGGTTTTAGCTTGTTAGCTTATGCTAACGGGACGTTAATTCCGGTCTTAAACATGACGTGGTCATAAAGGAATGGCGAGGATTGCAAAGCATGTTATATGCATTTGACCCGTTGCGGAATAAAACGGCAGGGATTTGTTTTGGGTCGCGGAATAAGCACACTAGCCTTGCTATGTTGCAATGTCCGCGTTCCAGACGCTACTGAAACTAGTACTGTTGTGTCAGAGCCGTGTGCTGTGGAGTGGATATGAGTCACGACACCAAGGATTTTCAAAATAAGAGTATCGAAATGAACTGAGCGTTGCCAGCTGCCGGAGCCATAGATATTATAGCTGGAGCTGCGCTTAGGCGGAAATTAGACCCGCGACAGGATTTTTCAAAATAAGAGTATCAATATGAACCGAATGCCTATCGCACCAGTGCTACTGAAGTAAATCCATTCATCGCACAGACCGCTGTTGCTGTAGCACGTGCGATATATATGTCGCACTGTACAGCCCTGCCACAGAGGAAGAAGCAATGCAGTTGGCGGTGGACCTTGCTGACATGCTCAAAAGGAGGATTTCAGTTGTTGAAGTGGACAAGCAACAGTCGGACTGTACTGTCATCTATTCCCGAGGTAAAGCGGTCCAAAACAACCAGGCAGCTGAACTTGGAGCAAGACAACCTGCCTGTGGAAATGGCACTTGGCTTGAATTGGTGTGCCGAAAGTGACACTTTTACATTCAAGCCTGCAGTGGAAAAACGACCACACACCAGACGTGGAATTCTTTCAATCGTCAGTTCCATCTATGACCCTTTGGGGTTCTTGTCACCATTCACCTTGCCACCAAAATTGTTGTTACAATAAATGTGTCGAAGGAACATGTCTTGGGATGACCCCATACCCCAGACATTCTCACAACAATGGGCAGGGTGGCTTCTGGACCTGGAGAAGGTGGCGGAACTCAAGGTGGACCGCTGCATCAAACCAAAGGACTTCAGAGGACCCATACATGCACAGATGCATCATTTTGCAGACGCCAGCGACCATGGTTATGGCACAGTGTCCTACCTGAGGCTGGAGAACCAGGATAAGAAGGTGCATCTTGCATTCATGCTGGGTAAAGCCAGAGTCGCATCGTTAAAACAAACAACAATTCCTCGCCTCGAACTTACCGCTGCTGTGCTCACAGTCAAAGTCGATAAACTGTTGAGAAAGGAACTACCACTTCAGTTGGAGGAGTCGTGCTTCTGGACTGACAGTCAGACTGTCTTGAAGTATATCAACAACGAAACCAAACGATTTCACACCTTTGTGGCAAATAGAGTGGCTTCTATAAGGGAAGCAACAAATGTTGTTCAGTGGAGGTACATCAGCTCGAAGAACAATCCTGCCGATGAAGCCTCCAGAGGTCTGACTGCAGACAACTTCCTGGCATGTAGGCGATGGATTGAGGGCCCAGACTTTCTTCGAATGCCAGATGTGGATTGGCCAAGACCCTTTGATTCGAAGCCTGTTTCCTCAGAAGATCCAGAGGTCAAAAGAGACCTAATGGTCAACCTTGTTGTACATTCCAAAGATGCAACTACTACACTCATGCATTACTTTTCTGAGTGGACTAAGCTCAAGACCTCGTCGCCTGGTTCCTTAGGCTCAAGACTATTCTTCTGGAGTTGAGGAGAAAGAGGAAGGACATTGTTGCTTCTTTAACCACTGCTGGCTCACCCACACAACCAGACAAGGTAGAAAAAGAAATGAAAAGGGCCAGAGATGCAGTGGGAAATCAATCGCTATCTGTAAGTTACCTCTTCAGAGCAGAACTTGCAATCGTTCGCTTCAATCAGCAGGCAACATTCAAGGAAGAAATCTCTCTGTTGGAGAGCAGAGCATCTGGCATAATGAAAACCAGTAATATCTACCAATTGGATCCTGCGTTAAGGGATGGTTTGTTGAGAGTGGGTGGACGTCTCGGTCGGGCTGCCTTACCCAAGGAGCTGAAACATCCTCTAATACTCTCCAAGGGTCAACACATGTTCAGCCTCATTTTGAGAAATATTCATAAACAGCTTGGACATGCTGGTAGAAATGATATGCTCTCAACTTTGGGACAGAAATACTGGATCACAAATGCAAACTCTGCCTGTCGAAAGATAATATCGGACTGTGTGGTCTGTTGACGGCATCGAAAACAGCCAAGTGAACAGAAAATGGGCGACATGCCGAAGGAAAGAATTAGTCCAGACTTGCCTCCTTTTACCAACGTAGGAGTGGACTACTTCGGGCCCATTGAGATCAAAATGGAATCATATCAAATCATATCGTTCTGCTCAAAGGGAAACCCATTCTTGCCCCTGGACTTTTTCAAGAAAATGATCTTTACATCAGGAGACGATGGAGACAGGTTCAGTGCCTGTCAGATCTGTTCTGGAAGAGGTGGATCAGGGAATACCTGCTGCTGCTGCAGGAGCGTAAGAGATGGATGAAGCCTTGGAGAAGTTTCGTGACAGGGGACATAGTTGTTGTCATGGATCAGACTGCTCTTCGAGGATCCTGGCTCATGGGGAGGGTGACAGAGACATACCCAGACAAAAAAGGGCTTGTACGGGCAGTACGGTTGAAGATCAAGACAGGGCATTTGGAGCAGCCCATATCCAAGCTCTTTCTGCTTCAAGAAGCTGTGTAAGGTCTGGCGGTAAAGGTCACGACCCAACGTTGAGTCACTTGCTGGTACCCTCTGGCTCAGAAGAACCAAGAACATTTGTTATAGCTCCTTTTTTCTTCTTTAATGTAATTGTTTCCACCTTCACATTAGGGGCCGGTGTGTATTAGCTATTTGATCGTTTTAGTGTTAAGTTTGTAGTTTGTTAAGTTCATCACTGGGTGGCAGCACGGAGCGCATGGGTTTTGAATAAAGGCACAGGTGTAGGCTATGTCAAAGTATCTAGGTATGGGTGACAGAGATCTCACGTTTTTTACCGCACGAACCCTCACTCGTTTTCAGTATTATTAACAGCATTATGCAGAAATTATTGTTTGGCTCATCACATGTATTATGTTAAATACTTCAATTAAATGGGAACTTCACCCAACGGCAGGTGACACCGACTCGACATTGTGTTTTTTCTAATTGTGCATCAAAGACGAGGATTCCCCGCACCCAACCGAGCGTCTACCAGGACATCAGGATAGTCGCTACACAATCAATAGGTTACATTCCCAGACTAAACAATGAAATTTCCTGTCATAAAAAAGGAAATACTGAAAACACAAACTATAAGGATTAATTTGCATTGTTTTGTAAATTACCACATCAAAGAGTTATGAATAATATAAGTAGACAGTTATTGTTGTCTGCCACCCCTTCAACAGGATATTACTTTGTGTACTCTAGACATTGAAGCAGTGGAGGCTGCTGACAATTTTTTTAGGTGAAGCACAAATTATTATATTATATATTAAATTATATTTTTAAAACATCCCCCACTGTGTGTCAGTGGTCAGTGGACACAGATGAAAACATATTAACATTAGGTGACAGCGGACCTGACCAGATGAAAACATATTAGGTGACAGCGCACCTGACCAGATCAAAACATATTGGGTGAAGGTGAAAAGGAAGCCACAGACTCATACCCCCCCCGACACTCAACTAACCGCCTCGGACAGTCCTTCATACCAGTGGCCATCAGGCTCCACAACAGTGGGCAGGGACTGCTGCCAGACATCGACCTAGAACTAATAGGAACCCAAGTAGGACAATAACACTACCTTATGCATACTGCACCTTATGTGGATACTGTGATACTGTGAATAATGAATAATGTATATTTCAGTTAGTTAGCTAGTAAATTATAACACTACCTTATGCATACTGCACCTTATGTGACAATGTGAAAATATATTTCAGTTAGTTAGATAGTAAATTATATTGACATTTGTTTACACTGCTTGTGTTGTTTTCACTACCTGTACCCCCCCCCCTTCCCCCATGCTGCTATGATGCCTGAATTTCCCCAAGGGGATCAATAAAGGAATATCTTATCTTATCTTAAAAGGAAAGATGAAATTACCTATCTGGGTTCCATCCTATAGAGGCAAATCTTTCCTGTGACAAAATGGGATCCAATGTAATAAAACTAAGTCAACCAACAAACTAGATTCCTGTACCGGATCTCCTCTCTGGTAAACAAGAATACCTTGAAGACTCTAACAGGAGCACTCATTCAAGGGTACTACGACTATGCTTGCACCTCATGGTACCAAAGCACCCCAAAGGCACTAAAAACAAGATTACAAACATCACAAAACAAACTGGTCAGACTACTGCTTGACCTTACTCCTAAAACCCACCTCACCCCTGCCCACTTTGACAACCTAGGATGGCTTAGGCGCCGGTTACACCTTTCGTTTAATTTTCATTTCATTGTCAGATGAGTTTCGCCGCAACGCAGCAGCCTCAAGTCACACTTTCGTTTTTGTCACCTGAGCACAGTGATGTAGTACACTGCCAAAGCAGTAGGTGGCAGTAGGTGGCGAACATGAAGGCAATTTCAACCAATCAGAACTTGAATGTGCCAATACACTTCCTGCAAAGAACATGTCAACAAGGCGGGCGCCTATGGGCGCCACCATCTTTGCCTATTTTACCCAATGCAGCAATTCTTTTTCAGCAAAGTCTAATAAAAGTGCAATAAACAAAACGGACACATTCACTGTGTGTTCTGCCTGTCATTTGTTGATGAAACAAAACTAACATCAACACAAGTGACCACCAAGAGCGGATAGTTTAGTCTAAAAAAAGATTGGTAGCTACAGTTAGCTGCATGCTAACGTCAATGGAATATGCCATTATAACAATATAGCATTGTGGCTAGAAGCTAACGTTAGCTCACGCTAGTTAGCCAGCACCAAACTGATGATATCGGGAGCTATCAGTAGTTAGATAACATTAGAGACAACGCTGTGTGTATTAAACAAAGGTGAATAGATGACTGGGCCATTTTGTTTAATGCTTGTTATGTTGAAAGAGGAGCTTTGAGCTAACATGGTCTGATAGCTAACGCTAGCTCATGTTAGCCAACCAATCGGTAATGCTAGCAGAATGAATGGATGTAAACTTTATTTAACATATTGCATAATGGGTACAATACAATACGGCTCAATACAAACAAATGCAGACTGTTGTAGCTTGGACTGGGGTCCTTATAACAATAACTTGACAACACATAGTAGCTGCAGCTATTTGGGACAGCTCTGCTGTCACCGGAAGGGCACGCAGATGGTATCTACTGCGCATGGGCGTTTTCGCAACAACGGCTCCGTGCAGACTACACGACTGTTGTCGGCGAGTTTTTGGCGCTACTCCAAAACGCAAACACAATTTAGCGTTTCAGCTAGGGCCACAACGTATCCGCCAAAAAACGCCAAAAAACGCATTTCTGTGTAAAAGGGACATCAAACGTATTCAAACGTATTCAAAAAACGACCACAAAAACACTAGTGTAACAAGCCCCTTAGAGTAGATGACAGAGTATAGCAACTTGCAATGGGCCTGGTCTACAAGATACACTACACCACTAAGATACCCATGTGTATGTCGAAATACTTCCCAAAGGTCAGTGAATACCACGACCACAACACAAATCATGTTCAACCCAGATAAAATTATTTAAAAAGTAAAAAAAATTAAAAAAAATCAATAAAAGAAAAATCGTCATAACTTAGAAATGAGATTGCATAGGTCTATGAATCGATATCGCGATTCTGTTTCGATTAATTGCCCAGCCCTACAGTGTGTACAGTAAGTTAGCTTGGTGATCATCATTGTGATGTAGGCTAAGCTGGCTAGCTACTGTTAGCATACAAGCTTTTACAAACACTGTAGCCTACTTACTTTTTCATCCACAACTTTTTTTCTGATCCAGATGCATAAGTCCACTTCTTCATGTTGCTCAGTTGCTGGTTTATACTTCGGTCCTAATGTTGGCGCAAAGTTTAATTTAGCCTGCCCTACTGTGTTACAGCTGTACAGCTTACTAAACTAAAACTATCCTTGCTCTTTCAATGCTGCACACAGTCAAAACAGTCCAGCTGCAGCTCCGTAGGTTAGGTTTAGCTCGGGCCAATCTCATGTTTCTCAAGTTTCTTTATTAGTTGTCATACAGAAGTACAGAATACTTTTATACAAAATGCTTCTTTCTGTTACATTTTGTATAAAAGTATTCTGTACTTCTGTATGACAACTAATAAAGAAACTTGAGAAACTTGAGATTGGCCCCAGCTAAACCTAACCTACGGACCTGCAGCTGGACCCGTTTTGACTCTGCAATGCAGCAACCTCTGATTGGATTTTCAAGGCTGCCAATCATATTCAACCTCCGTGTATTGGATGTCAAGGGCTGTCAATCATTCAATCCCCCATTTAATGGCAAGAGTTTAACTGCACAGACCGTGCTTAGATGACGTTAATAGCCTATTTTGATTGGCTATTATTTATTATTTATTTAATCCTGTGTCAACCTGTGCAGCCATCTGCAAGAATATACTGGAGTCATTACTTTTACAGAGGAAAACATTTCTAATAAAAAAAAAATAATAATAATAATAATAATAAAAAAAAAATATATATATATATATATATATATATATATATATATATATATATATGTAAATTAATAATAATTATGAGTGAATTTGTGTTTCACGTGTTGTCATAGAGAAACCTCCACTGCATTGAAGATATCCTAGAACATTAACCAGGTCTAGATACCCTAGAACATTAATCAGGTCTAGATACCCTAGAACAGGGGTGGCCAACCAGTCAGAGACTAAGAGCCACAAAAATTACTGTGGTACCACAAAGAGCCACACCATATACCAGCGTTTCTCAACCTTTTTTTCAGTCATGGCACCCTTCATGTGTTTATATGTCTCACCCTCTGGCCTCTGAAGTTGCTAATGTCTTTTTTATTTGGGCCTCACAGGGTTAAAAGTACCCTGTGAGACCCACGGTTGCAAAATTACAAAATCACTTTTAGCCATTTAAAAAAAGAATGTTTATTTAAAAAATGTTAAGCACATGTATAGTCAATTGGTCCTGTTGTTCAGCCTCACAATGCTATTTGATAGTAAATATGTTTATATGTCCCACCCTCTGAAGTTGCTAATGTCTTTTTAATTTGGGCCTCACAGGGTTAACCTATTAAGCCCGAGATATACAGTAAAAGTGTATATTTTCAGCATTACGTTTGTTTACCCATTATTTTAACTGTTATTAGTGAAATATAAGATTATAGAAATCTCAGGGCATTGAGTCGGAAACCGGCGCATATTGACAGGAGGAAGTGACACAGCCAAAAGTGAGTGTAGTCTTTTGAAGGAAGAGACTCAGGGCTTTCGAATTTCGAAAAACTACCCTACCCAGCTCACACCAGCCCCTGTCAATCATCTGACTTCTGGATTTACTTTTTTATTTCTCTTATTTTTTGGGATTATCTCCCACAAACCTGAACGTTATTGCCATAAAACGGAACGCAGTTAGTTTCTCTACCTTTCTGTGAACGTCTTGCAAAAAACTGTGTTGCAATACGATGAAAAATGGTGGAGAAATTTACATTATAAAAAAGATGGCAGAATTCAATACTGTATCTACAAAACCTTCTGTTTAATCATCTTCCCTTTATTCATTTGCTTAGATTTTTCAGGTCTGGTCAATTTTAGCATGGTGTTATTCACAGTCAAAGATAATTATATATATATTTTTTAAATAGAATTGATATTCTCCTTTGGTTCATTACAATTTACTCAAGCCTAGTAACATACACACTATTTCTGACACTGATCCATATATGTTCCTAGATTCAGATACCAAGAACATGCAAATGGGCCATTTAAAAAAAAATTGTAAATGTTTATTTTACGTCCTTATGGAATGAGTGACATAAAAAACAATAAAAAGTTACATAATAATAAGAACATTAACCAGGTCTAGATACCCTAGAACAGGGGTCTTCAATTAAGTTTGGCCGAGGGCCACATTTTTTCCAAGCCATCGTATGGGGGGCCGGATACAAAAACAATGGCTAATTTAATATATATTGATAGTGAAAACATTTTAACTCTGTGACGGACCACCTTATAACTAAGACATACATTTGTGGCAGAGGCAGAGAATGGACAAAATAAACGAGCTGCATAGGTGGCATAATAAACTGTAAACAACATACACATTTTCACTGAACATACCTTTGTCTTTTTGCCATTTTATTATAAAACCAGAGACAAGCGCCCATCTCTTATTGGTCTATCTTACATTACGCGCAACCAATGCGTCTATCTGACAGCCCTTTCTGTGGAGCGCACTGGACTATTGAGAAACAATAGGAATTTTCTATTGGTTCTCCCAGTCCACGTGACCATTTCTAGCATTTTAATTGGCTATAGTGACAGACATAGATATATGATAAATGGATAGATACAGTGGATTAGATGCAGTCCAGGGAAAACAACCAATCTAGATATTTCAAGATTCTATGCTTTACATCCGCGCATTCTCTGAGAGATGCACTAAATTTTTAGATGACAATCGAATCTGATACAATAAAGCAAGTCTGTATCACAAACAAATCCAAAGATATTTAATGTTTTACAAAACATGTCTAGTGTTGCGCCCGGCTTTAGAGGGTTAAAAGCCTAATTGTATTTTTTATTTAGTCAATAAGTGTCTCGTTGTAATTCCTTACCTAATGTAGCGCATCTTCTTGAAGCAGATTCAGCTTTTTTTGCTCTGATTTGACTTCAGTTTAATTGCATTGTTACTATTTACATGTGTGGTGCCGTCACAGTCATATATAAGTAAAGATAAAGTTTGAATGACTTACTGAACTGGTGTTTTAATTTCACACCACACATGTGGTGTGGCTGGTTTGTTATTTCAGCATCAGGCGCTGTCCACCGACTTTTTTCATGTTGAGCAAGCGCTACATTGCACCTCGCTGCCTATACCTGTTATTCACTCTCAACATGGATAAAACAAAGTATAATAAGCATTATTTAGGTGGTGGTAGTTTCTCTATTTGGACATTATAGCTAACATATAGCCTAGCTTAGTTTGTCTGATAAAAAAAAAAATTATAATAAATTTTTTTTTAATTTTTTTTTTAATTTTTTTTTTTTAATTTTTTTTAATAATCTGAGGGGCCAGATATTATTGCTGGCGGGCCAATTTCGGCCCGCGGGCCGCCTATTGCCGACCCCTGCCCTAGAACATAGCCAGGTGTCAAACTCACGGCCCGCGGGCCAAATCCGGCCCGCCACGTCATTTGATGTGGCCCCTCAAGAGCTCAGGTAAAAGATTTTTTATTTTTTTTTTACATTAATATTGGGTTAAAAAATAGCAGTGTTAAAATAATTGTGGGTTAATGCGTTAATAAAGCTCTAACTTTGACAGCCTTAGTTATTACACATTCTTACACATACATGTATGTTGAACATCTGAGGTAACAAAGGAAAAAAGCCAAAAGCACTTACTCCTCAGACATCCTTTGACAATTTTACAGCCCAAAATACAAAAAAGATCCAGGCGGAATAGGTAACAAAGGGTTGAAGAAATATTGTCTGAACTGTCAGATGCAAACTGGCTGTGTGACATAACCGAGCATCTCGCTCAATTGAATAAGAAGCTGTAGGGACGCAAACAAGTCCCACCCAAAACTTGACCAATATAGTTGTGAACTGAGACAACCCTTATTTTGTTATTTTTGAGTACAGTTACAGTTGTGTGTTCATGCAGACACATAATAGCAATTTCATAACGAATTGAAAATGGGGGACCCTGATGTAAACAAGTCGAAAGTCTTTCTCTGGTCTGCATCCCCTTAACAATTGTGTGTATTGAACTGTACTGTACCCATTCTGCAATCTGTTAATTAAAGTTAATTAAACTATCTTCCATTAGTTGGATGTATGGCCTCTGCAAGGTTGTGTGCAGCCATTTGTTTTTGTAACATCTGCTACATCTGTCCCACGTGTTCTTTGCAGCTCACAGTTGTTAGTTCTGCCCCTCTTGACTGTGACAAAAAGGTTTTGAACAAACTTAATGTCATAGCTTGTATTTGATGATATTCTTCTTTGTTATTTACTTGAATGGTTTGATCATTGATTGGTGGAGTAATATGGGGTTCTGATAAACTAAAGTTATTTGTTAAAATAACATAAGCTAACATATATTTTTACACTTATGCAAATGAATATGCAATATGTATAACTTGAATAAGTAATAAATACAGAAACACCATGTTTAACAATATGTAAATGTGTAGCTACATTTATTTTACATTACATTAACATTTATACGGTCTTTGGCCCTTTGAGGGCAACCATAATGCTGATGTGGCCCTCTGTGAAAATGAGTTTGACACCCCTGCCCTAGAACATTAACCAGGTCTAGATACCCTAGAACAGTGGTGCCCAACCAGTCGATCGCGATCGACAGGTAGATCGCGTGCTGATTTCAAGTAGATCTTGATTAATAAAATTCGATTATATAAAACATATATATATTTTTTTTTGTGCAAAATCAACTCTGCCTCTCTTTGTTAACTACAACAAGCAATGCTGTTTGTTATTTAAGATGAGGTCGGACTCGGCACTGACAGATTTGTGTTCATTATGCTGCTTTTATAAAGCCTCAAATGACGGCTTACAATATTTCATGAAAGCAAAGTGTTTTGTTTGTCTAAGATTTAAAAAGGTTTAAACTTTACAGCACTGACAAAGTTGAAAATATCATATTATATTATATACCCATTCAATATGCACATGACAGAACATATTATATGCCATATAATATGTTCTGTCATGTGCATATTGAATGGGTATTACTAATACTATTAATACTAATACTAGCCGAGAGTAGGTCACATTTTGGCTGGTAGCTCTCGGCTAGGTGGTAAATTAAAAAGTAGATCTTTGTTCAAAAAAGGTTGGGCACCCCTGCCCTAGAACATTAATCAGGTCTAGATACCCTAGAACACTTTCTTAACCAGGTCTAGATACCCTAGAACATTGATCAGGTCTAGATACCCTAGAACAGGGGTTTTCAAACCTTTTTATACCACAACCCCATTTTATTTAGGATTTTTTTTGGCGACCCCACGTATCACGTAATTTCAACGTGGAATTAAGGAATATAAAAATAAAAGCACATGTTGTTGAACTTGATCATGCATATTTATTAGAAAATTGAATTTATATTATATTTATATCAATACACATTTATAAAACGAGGCATATTTAGGCATTATAGCATATATTTTTGAGCATATATATATATATATATTTTTTTTTTGCTTGCCAATGCGTGACCCCCACTGTCACCTACCAACGACCCCACTTTGGGTCGCAACCCGTAATTTGAGAACCGCTGCTCTAGAACATTAATCAGGTCTAGATACCCTAGAACATTAATTGGGTCTAGATACACTAGAACACTTTCTTAATCAGGTCTAGATACCCTAGAATACTTTCTTAGCCTGTTCCCCCCCACAGGGTCGGTACGACCCCTTTTGACATTATGATCTATAGGCATATTTTTATGAATGATGAAAATAATTTGCTATTTTAAAATCAACCGTTTTCAAGTATTAACATCACTACTATGTCACAAAAGCATGTAGAATGTAAAACGTTAGGTTGGCAATAGGTTAGCAATAGGTTAAAAGTGTCCTTATATCGTTTTAAGTTTTCTATTTGTGATCGTCTATCCGACCCGGAACCGAAAATGGAAATTTTTAACCATGGGAATTGTAGTTTTTTTGCGGCCATTTTGTAGAGGACAGTCATAGCTGTCGGCCAGCGTTGACATTTTTCCAAACTACATTTCCCTTCAAGTTCTATGGGGGTTCAAAGTTCAGAGTTGAATTATGAATGTCAATAACTGTTATTATTCTTGATAATAAGCCACATAACGTAACGATTTGACAAATATTGAAACGCAGTTAGTTTCTCCTCCCTATTGTTAGCATATAGGAACAACTAGATCTGAAATTAGTTTCAAAATGGTTGCACTATGAGAAAAATAAAAAAGTACAGTAGATATTATTATCTGTTATTATGCATGCCTGGTGATACTAAATCCAAATTGAACTCGGGCATTTGAAATATACTATATGTATATATATATAAATGTGCGAATTGGCTATAATAAGGTAATGTATAAGCATATATTCTATATTCTATAATAATATTTCAAATTGCATTGGTCCGGATGGGAGAATTCAGTACTGTATATACAGAACCTTCGGTTTTATCATCTTCCCTTTATTCATTTCCTTAGATCTTTTGTACACATGATCTCAAGAGGGTACTGAACGAGGTCAGTGGCAGTTTTTTAAGTCTGGTCATTATTATCATGGTGTTATTCACTGTCAAAGATGAAAAGAAAAATCATAATTCATATTTTCCTTTGTTTCATCACAATTTAAGCAAGCCTAGTAATAGACACTGAGAATACATTCACTGAGGTCCATAGATGTACCTAGATACCAAGAATATGCAAATAGCCCTTGTAGAAGTGGAGCAATATTCCATTTACCTAGGTATACATTTTATGCAGATTTTCACCTGGGGTGGAACCAGGTCTAGATACCCTATAACACTTTCTTAACCAGGTCTAGATACCCTATACACCAGTGGTCACCAACCTTTTAAAGCCCAAGATCACTTTTTTTTTTTGGTGAAGGCAAGATCTACCTATTGAAGCGTTGAGAGAAAAAGACAGCCAAGATTGTACTTTAAACTAAATTACTTTTATTTGCCTGTATTCTAATTACATGCAATGCTTTGGTCCAACATTAAAACATCAAAGTAGAACCATTATGTACTTTCTCAGTCAGTGCTAAGTGCAGTCATCTTATGCAGCATCACTTTTCACATCAAAACAAAAGTAGAACTGTAATGTGGACTTTCTCATATTATTAACATTGACAAACATATTTACAATTAGCATTTTATAAAGTAGAACTGTAATGTTTACTTTCTCAGTCAGTGCTAAGTGCAGCATCACTTTTAACATCAAAACAAAAGTAGAACTGTAATGTTTACTTTCTCAGTCAGTGCTAAGTGCAGTCAGTGCTAAGTGCAGTCAGTGCTAAGTGCAGCATAATTTTCACATCAAAACAAAAGTAGAACTGTATGTGTACTTTCTCAGTCAGTGCTAAGTGCAGCATCACTTTTCACATCAAAACAAAAGTAGAACTGTAATGTGGACTCTCAGGGTAAGATCTAAATTTTTTTTTATTTTTTTATTTTTAATTTTCATGGAAAGATCTACAGGGACAGTCTCAAAGATCGACCAGTCGATCAAGATCGACGGGTTGGTGACCACTGCTATACACTTTCTTAACCAGGTCTCAAGATTCAAGATTGTTTATTGTCATATGCACAGTTAAACAGACAGTTTGTCATACAATGAAAATCTTACTTTGCTAGTCCACCCTTCACACAAAATCACACAATACTTAACTTAAACATATTTAAATACAAGCGAGTGCTAGAAAATAAGGTAAAATAGATAAAAATATATATACAAGGCACAGTGAGTTACATTGCACGTTCCGATCAGTATTTACATGTGAAACGCTCGGTTTGGTGTAGACAGTGGCGCTGCTAGCTCTCCGGCTAGTGACGTCACTGGCGCGCCGGCTGTTGTGGAGGGGGGGGGGGGGCAACCGCGGGGGGGCGGGGGGGCTCTCTCGTTGTCGGAACACAGTGTGAGAAGAGCATTTATGCAGGTGAACACCAGGAAGGCTGCTGGCCCAGATGGTATAACAGGACGCATACTTAAGTCCTGTGCCAACCAGCTAGCCCCGGTGTTCACCGCCATATTTAATCAATCCCTGGCGGAGTCAGTGGTCCCTGCCTGCTTCAAGATGTCTACCATCATCCCTGTACCGAAGAAACCCTCCCCAACATGTCCAAATGACTACAGACCGGTGGCACTCACCTCTGTGGTCATGAAATGTTTCGAGAGGCTGGTCAAGGACCACATTTGTGCCTCCCTCCCCAGTGATATGGACCCTATGCAATTTGCATACAGGACAAACAGGTCCACTGACGACGCGGTCTCCCAGGTACTGCACAGCACCCTCTCTCACCTTGACCGTCAGAAGGGGGGCTATGTGAGACTGTTGTTCATTGACTACAGCTCAGCGTTCAACACCATAGTCCCCACCAGACTGGTGGACAAGCTGATCGAGCTGGGTCTGAGCTCCGCCCTGAGCGCCTGGGTACTGGACTTTCTGAGCGAAAGACCCCAGGCGGTCAGGGTGGGGGGTCAGACCTCCAACACCATCACCCTGAGCATCGGGTCTTCCCAGGGCTATGTTCTGAGCCCCCTGCTGTACTCACTCTACACACACGATTGTGTGGCCAAGTTCAGCTCCAACTCCATAGTGAAGTTCGCAGATGACACAGTGGTGGTGGGGCTGATCTCGGACAACGACGAGAAGGCCTACCGGGAGGAGGTTGAGGTACTGGAACGCTGGTGCCAGGACAACAGCCTGCTCCTGAACATTGGTAAAACCAAGGAGCTGATCGTGGATTATAGGAGAGGACAGCAGGAGACACACACACCACTGAGGATTAACAGGGCTACCGTGGACAGGGTGAGCAGCTTTAAGTACCTGGGGGTCCACATCTCAGAGGATCTGACATGGTCAACACACATAGACACAGTAGTAAAGAAGGCAAAGCAGCGCCTCTACCACCTGAGACAGTTAAGGAAGTTCAGAGTATCGGGGAAGATACTCCAGTCCTTCTACTCAGGAGCTGTAGAGAGCATCTTGACCGGAAACATCACTGCCTGGTATGGAAACAGCACGGCACAGGACAAGAAGGCCCTACAGAGAGTGGTGCGCTCAGCCGAGCGTACCATGGGTATTGCACTACCTCCCCTGCAGGTTCTATACAACAAGAGGTGCAAATCCAGAGCCTGCAGAATAATGAAAGACCCCCACCACCCCAATAACAGCCTGCTCCAGCTGCTGAGGTCAGGCAGACGCCTGCGAACCCCAGCTACTAGGACAGAGAGGCTTAGGCTCAGCTTCTTCCCCCAGGCCATCAGAGCCTTGAACAATGAACATTGAGTGCCACAGAACACTGAACTATCCACACACAAGCACACATGAGCACACACACGACACGCACGCTGTGCACTAGCAGCCACTTTAACACTTTAACATGAGCGGGCACACACTCATGCCGCACTCACACACACTTATTGCCAAAAGGAAAGGCCACTTTAAATTAGTATAGCAACAGTAACAGTATATTGCACTACCAAAGCTACCTAGCATGTCCTATATACTCTGTAAATAACTATGTACAGATACCGAGATGTCACACCATGTTACCTGTTACCTGTTATTGCACAATGTTGTTTTTATTGGATTCTATTATATGTTGTACCACTGTATTGCACATCGTTGCGGGCAAGACCACCCACATTTCATTGTATACTTGTATGCCGTGACAAATAAAACTCTTGACTTGACTTGACTTGAATGGAGGTGACAGTGGGTCACAGCAGCAGTTAGTGATTTATAGTTCGGGGGGGAAGGTTGTGACAGTGTGTTCAAGGGTACTACGACTATGCGTGCACCTCTTGGTACCAAAGCACCTCAAAGGCGCTTAAAACAAAATTACAAACATCACAAAACAAACTGGTCAGACTACTACTTGACCTGAACCCCAGAACCCACCTCACCCCTGCCCACTTTGACAACCTAGGATGGCTTAGAGTAGACAACAGAGTACAGCAACTTGCAATGGGCCTGGTCTACAAGATACATTATACGACTAAGGTACCAATACATGTCAAAATACTTCCCAAAGGTCAGTGAATACCACAACTACTACACCAGAGGAAGCTCAACAAATCATGTTAAACCCAGATTCGGCTCAAACTAGGGACTAAACACGTTTCGCAATTATGCCACATCAATGTGGAACGCCCTACCCAAAGCTGTAAAGGAATGTGAATCCCTACCCACATCCAAAACCGCTCTTAAAGAGCACCTACGGGAGGCTGCAATTCGAAACTGGCCACCGTAAATGCCCAAAACCCCCACCACCTCCTAATAGACAGTCTCCTCCCCACCGCATGTATATATTCCCTCCCCGCCGTATGTATATTTCTCTCCCACCCACCCACCCCCTCCTAATGTACAGTCCCCTCCTCATCATATGTATATACTCTGTCAGGATCTAGGGGTAACAGTACTGTATATTTGAATACCGTTTATGTCACAAATGTATCAGTACTAAATACCTATATGTCCCTATGCCATAAATGTCATGTATGTTGTGTATGTCATAAATGTCTATATGAATTGAAAATGGGGGACCCTGATGGAAACAAGACAAATGTCTTTCTCAGGTCTGCATCCCCTTAACAATTGTGTGTATTGAGCCGTACTGTATTGTACCCATTCTGCAATCTGTTAAATAAAGTTTTCATTCATTCATTCATTGTTCACAGCAGTAATCAGGTCAGTGGCTGCCGAGAAGGTGTGTGTGTGGGGGGTCTGATGGCCTGTGGGTAGAAACTGTTTGTCAGTCTCGTAGTTCTGGCTTTCAGACTCCTATATCGCCTGCCTGATGGCAGGAGGTTGAAGAGTCTGTGTTGGAGGTGTGTGCTGTCCTTAATTATGTTGTGTGCTCTCCTGGTGGCTTGTATCCTTTCGGCAAGCAATCCTCCCTTCCGCGTTGCTCTGATTGGCCAGCGATCTACACTCTGTTTCCCCCTACGCCCGCCGCGATAATCCCCCCTAATGCCACGTTCACGTTACGTGGGAAGAAGCGGAAGAACCAGCTTCCTACTGGGAAAAACCATTCACGTCAGCCTCCTAGTGGTAATTCCTACTAGGGCATATGGGATTTTTTTATAGACCCCGATATCCATAGATATACAGTATATAGAACACTAGATAGCTTGCCCGCGCTGCCGGCCAATGGAGAGCGACGTCACTGAACCGCCGCCATCTTGCGGAGGTCAGCCTTGAGTGAGAGTGAGTGAGCTGCACAGACAAAAATACTCATAACTCTCTGAAATATTGACGGATTTACAAACTGTTTGGTTTATTACAAGCATTATTAACGTGGCTATGATTCAAGCTGTTTGTAAAAAAAAACATCTTAATTTTTTTTTTTATACGTATGCAGTATCATAACTACATCTTTGATGTTTATAGCAAACCAATCCGTTTGTAAATCCGTCAATATTTCAGCGAGTTATGAGTATTTTTGTCTGTGCAGCTCACTCACTCTCACTCAAGGCTGACCTCCGCAAGATGGAGGCGGTTCAGTGACGCTGGTGACTCCGCCTTAAGCTATCTAGTGTTCTATATATATCTATGCCGATATCTCCCACTTCGCGTCACGAATTGCGGAAGTATGGATGTGGGCGTTTCATCGAGTGAAGGCTTCCTAGTTGACATCCCGCCTAGATCCGCTTTAGATCTGACTGTAAATAAACATGGACAATCCTTCATTGAATTTTTAAAAGACTCAAAATGCTGTGTAGTAAATGGGAGATTAAACGCTGACAAAGATAATTTCACTTCAATTTCTATAAAGGGGAGAGCTGTTGTGGACTACATTGTAACTCCTCACGTTGACTTGAAATCATGCATTGAATTTAGTGTTTATACACCATCTGAACTTGTTGGCTCTGAAGGTGCAAATCTTATTGATATCCATAGTAGATTACCTGATCATTCAGTACTATGCTTACACTTTCGGGCCGGTGACTCAGTTAATATCCAGAGCATGGTTGAACCCCCGCAGCAAATCAAACCATGTAATAGACACCTGCCAGCTAATTTTCTATCCTCTGAGATTTGCCAGGGGGCTTTACTAGATGTCATGGAGCTCTTGAATAACGGTCCGAAAAACCAGGAGAATATTGATCTCTGTTACAATAACTTATGTAGTTTTCTGCATAAAGAAATTGGTCGACACTGTGCTACAAAGAAAGGCGGGTCGCCCAAAAAGTATTTTAAGACCAAACAACCTTATTGGAATAATGAATTAAATGGGCTATGGCTTAATTCAAGGGCAGCCGAAAAATCTTTTCTAAAATGCAAGGAACAGAGTGTGAGAAGAGACTTACTGAATGAATTTAAAGCTTGTCAAACTAAATTTGATAAGAAACTCAGATTTTTCAAACGTCAAGAGAGGACAAGCTCTCCATATAGAACAACTACAAGTCAGTAATCCCCAGCAATTCTGGAAAGAAATAAATAAACTAGGCCCCAAAAAAACCCAGACAGTCCCAATGGAGATTGTATTGGATAATGGTGAATCATGTTTTGAAACTGAGCAGATTCTGAAAAAGTGGGAAACCGACTATAGTAGTCTGTATGCTTGTAGTAGTCACCCTTTATTTGATGATGGTTTCCTAACAGAAATATGTAAGTTAAAATGTGAGGCCGAACTTGGGATGAGCAATAGCCCTACAGGTTGTGAATTATTAAATAGTGACATTACGTTAGACGAGGTACAGAGTGTAGTGGACAGAGCGAAACTGAAGAAAGCTATGGGTATTGAGGAGTTGTCGAACGAGGTCCTTAAAACTCCCTATCTGCTGAATGTATTACACTGTTTATATCAAACTTGTTTTAACACAGGCACCATCCCCTCGATATGGAACAAGTCCATTATTAAGCCCATCCCCAAATCTGCAAAAGCTGACCCTAGAGTCCCACTAAATTACAGAGGTATTAGTTTGATCAGTACAGTTTATAAATTATACTCAAGTGTTCTTAATAATAGATTAAATAAATACTTAGAATATAATGAAATGTTGGTGGATGAGCAGAATGGGTTTAGGGCTAAGAGAGCTTGTATTGATCATGTTTTTGTTTTATCATCGGTGGTGAGAGCCAGATTGGACGAGGGCAAGAATACATTTGTTTGTTTTGTTGACTTTAAAAAAGCCTTTGACTGGATTAATAGAGAGCTTTTGGACTATAAATTAATCTGTTCTGGTATTGATGGACTATTTTATAAGGCTATCAAAAGCCTGTATAAGGCCCCATCTGCCTGTCTGCAGCTGAATGATGTTAGGACCGGCTGGTTCCCCACCCCATTCGGTGTAAAACAGGGAGATGTGCTTTCTCCTACTTTATTCGCCCTTTATGTTAACGACCTGGCGCAAGAAATCAAGCAAGCCAATCTTGGTATTCCAATAGATAATATAATCCTAAGTATTTTATTGTACGCTGATGATATTGTTTTGTTTGCAGAAAATGAAGCAAATTTACAAAACATGTTGAATATTATGAGTTCTTGGTGCATGAAATGGAGACTTGCGATTAACAGTGAAAAAACACAGATTATGCACTTTAGGAAAAAACACGAACAGCAGAGTAGTCATAAGTTTCAATTTGGACCAACGCCCCTGATTTACACACATTCTTATAAATATCTTGGTTTCACCTTTAATGAGTACATGTGCTTCATAGAAGGAAGGAAAATAATGTCTGAGTCAGCAGGAAGGGCGCTAGGGGGCGTGTTGAGTAAAATGAAAGTGTGCACTGACCTTGGGTTTTCAACATTTACACAATTATTTGATTCAATGGTGGGTTCTGTTTTGTTTTATGCTGCTGGAGTATGGGGTTTTGATGATGCACCTGAATGTAATGCGATCCAGAACCGGGCCATAAGATATTTTTTAGGAGTCCATAAATACACACCAAAAGGGGCTATAGAAGGGGACATGGGGTGGGATTCTTGCTTGGTCAAGCAAAAAGGTGAAATGGTGAGGTTATGGAACCGCCTGGTCCAGCTGCCAAATGGCAGGGTGACTAAAAAGATTTTTAATTGGGACAGAGCACACGGTCATCCCTGGTCAAGAGAGATGTCTATGATTTTTTCTTCTACTGACTTGAGTATGATTTTTATGAACAATTTGCAGTGTAAGGTTCACATAATTAAAACAAAATTATCAACAATCCATCAGGATAAGTGGAAGGTGGAGATTTTGAAAAAACCTAAACTTAGAAAATATATTGCAATTAAAAATGAGTATTTTACTGAACCTTATGTAATGTTAAACTTAAAGAGAAGACGGAGGTCTCTGTGTGCCCAGTTGAGGTCTGGCACCCTGCCATTGGCTGTGGAAGTGGGTAGATTCCAGGTTAAACCTGAGGAGGAGCGGTTGTGTGTTCTGTGTGATCTGGGAGTGGTGGAGGATGAATATCATTTTGTTTTTTATTGCCCTTTGTACACCACTTTGAGGAGAGCTTTATTTGAAAAAATTCAAATTGTAAACCCAGATTTGTTTTGGCAGTCTGAGAGCTGTATGTTGAGTTGTTTTTTTGTGGAGGACATCTTTGGTTTTGCAGGATTTTTGGAGAAGGCATGGCACCTGAGACAAAACACACTGTATCCTATATAATTGTATTTGAATTCACCTTGTTTTTCTGTTTATTTACATTGAGTACAGCTTGTGTTATATTACGTTTTATTGTATTTTCTTGTATTTTTTTTATGGCCATCTTGGTCTATGACATTTGTTAAGTAATTGGTAAAGTATATTATTATATACTTATTGTTATGTGTCTTGTAAGCCCATATGGGCTGGGCATACATCTGTATGTAAGACACGAAAATAAAAAATATCATATCATATCATATCATATCATATATCATATGTAGCAACCATAGATATCTATGGTAGCAACGAGATGTCCTCTGGTTCTTCCGCTTCTTCCCACGTAACGTGAACGCGGCACGGTGAGCGCGCATGCGCATGAGCCGCGATAATGCCCCTCAGGCAAGCCCCCACGCAGGTTAATAATAATAAATGGGTATCGCAGAACACGCCATATTAGCAACGCTCGCACACACGCAGGTTGGTGCTCAAGTGGAACATCCCATGGGACGCCGTGAGCCTTCAGAGCTGCTCTTATTTGTAAATGGAAGAAAAAGGAGTTTTTCATTGTTCAAGAGTGGATATATGTTGCAGAACATGCCTGTTAATTACCTTTTAAATATCTGTTATGTGGTTAGGGTATGTATGTTTTTTAAATAAATGCCCAGTCTTGTGCTTTGTCACCACCTGTCAATCTGTTCTGTTATTGGTCCATGATGGCAATAAATTGATGATTTTTACAGCCTGGTGGGCGAGATTATGCATGACCAGCCTGTGATCTAAATATTACCTATGTGTTGATGGAATCACGTCAATATAGAGAGTAGCCTCTTACGTGACTGCGTGCGTTTGTCTAAGTATTATTATTCTAAGTATTATCATTATCTACCGCCGCGGCGGCAAAACCTATTAAAACCTAGTTGAGCTAAGTGCGTCGATGTTAAAACTGAGTGACGAATGCATAATTTACACTTGTGCCAATTGCGTGCGTTTGTCTAAGTATTATTATTCTAAGTATTATTATTATCTACCGCGGCGGCGGCAAAACCTATTAAAATCTGCGTGTGTGTGAGCGTGTGGGCGTGTAGCGGCAAAAAAAAATGCGCATGCGCGCGTTACCGGCGTAGGGGCGAAACGAGTATAGAAGATCGCTGGCCAATCAGAGCAACGCGGACGGGAGGGTTGCTTGCCGAAAGGATACAAGCCTCCTGGTGGCCCTAAATGTCCTGCAGTGAGGGGAAGGCTACGCCAGAGATGTACTGAGCAGTTTTAATCACTCGCTGGAGTGCCTTCCTCTCCTTAGCAGTGCAGTTTCCATACCAGACCGTGATTGAGCTGGTAAGGACACTCTTAACCGTACTTCTATAGAAGTTGCTGAGAATTTTGTGTGGCATGCCAAATTTTCTCAGCCTTCTTAGGAAGTACAGTCGTTGGTGGGATTTTTTTTATTATATGTTGGGTGTTGTGAGCCCAGGTGAGGTCCTTGCTGATGTGGATACCAAGGAATTTAAAGGTTTTAACCCTATCCACCTCTGTCTCACCTATGTACAGAGGTGTGTGCTGTACACTCCTCCTCCGTGGGTCAATAATCATCTCCTTGGTCTTGTCTGCGTTCAAGGAGAGATTATTGTCCTGACACCAGGCCACCAGTTCCGCCACCTCCCTTCTGTACGCCTCCTCAGCTCCTCCAGTGATCAGTCCGATGACTGTAGTATCATCTGCGAATTTGATGATACTGGTGTTGTTCTGGGAGGCCACACAGTCGTGTGTGAAGAGGGTGTACAGTAGGGGGCTCAGCACGCAGCCCTGGGGGGTCCCTGTGCTTAGAACCTTTGTGCCTGATGTCTGGTTGCAGACTCTGACTGACTGGGGCCTATTTGTAAGAAAGTTCAGCACCCAGTCACAAAGAGCCGGTGTCAGACCCACAGTGAGGAGTTTAGCAGAGAGTTGTGTGGGATGACCGTGTTAAATGCAGAATAGTCGATGAATAATAGTCTGGCATATGTGTTCTTGCCCTCTAAGTGGGTGAGGCTGGTGTGGATGACGGTGTTGACTGCATCCTCAGTGGACCGGTTCTGACGGTAGGCAAACTGCAGAGGGTCCAGTGTGTCTGGGATGGTCTTCTTGATGTGTGACATGACTATCCTCTCGAAACACTTCATCACTATTTGGGCTGAGTGCAATGGGACGATAGTCATTCAGACAGGTTACAGTGTTTTTCTTTGGCAGAACTGCACGTACCTCTGCCGTTGTCACAGTGAGTGGTGGGTCCTGCGTGCGCTCCGTGGCCAGAACCCCTCTCTGTTGGTTGGTGTTGGGGACCTCGAAGCGGGCGTAGAACTCATTCAGCTTATCTGGCAGTGAGGGTTGGCTGTTTGTGACCCCCTTGCTCCCCTGCTTGTAGTCTGTGATGTGCTGCAGGCCTTGCCACATGCGGCGGGAATCAGTGGTGGTGTAGAATCCCTCCAGCTTTTGTCTGTATTGTCCCTTGGCCTCGCTGATGGATCTACGCAGGTCGTATCTGGCCTTCTTGTAGTCCTCAGCATTGCCCGAGACAAATGCAGTGGAGCGGGCATGTAGTTTGGACCGAACATCACAGTTAATCCAGGGCTTTTGGTTTGGGTATGTCTTGCATTGTTTTGTGGGCACAATGTTTTCCACACATGTGCTGATGTAGCCAGTTACACTGGAAGCATATTCCTCTAAATCCACAGTAGAGTCATCCCTCTGAGCAGCAGTTTTAAACATGTCCCAGTCTGTGCTCCCAAAGCAGTCCTGAAGCACCAGTTCGGTTTCTTCATTCCATACTTTAACAGTTTTACTTACTGGTGGGGCTTGCTTGAGGCGTTGTCTGTATGCTGGATAGAGAAAGGCTGAGATGTGATCAGATAGTCCAAAGTGTGGTCTGGGCACAGCCTTGTAGGCTCCCCTCACGTTGCTGTAGACCTGGTCCAGAGTGTTTTTCTCCCTTGTAGGAAAGTTCACATACTGGTGGTATTTCGGGAGGACACTCTTTAAGTTGCGGTGGTTAAAATCCCCAGCTACCGTGAACACGGCATCGGGTGTGCAGTCTCTTGTTTACTGATGACGTCATGCAGCAGCCCCAGTACAATTGTGGAGTCCGCCCGTGGCGGAATGTAAACAGCCAGTATAAACACTGCACTGAACTCCCTTGGCAGGTAAAAGGGGTCTGCATTTCACCATCAAAAGTTCAATATTCTCCGTACAGTGTCTTTCAGTCACCTGTACGTCCGAGCACCAACTATTACTCACGTAGACACAGACGCCGCCTCTCGCCTTTCGGGAAGCCTTTGTCCTGTCCCCACGGTAAACGGAGTGCGTTGCAAGCTGGATGGCCGAGTCTGGAATGCTGTCCGAAAGCCAGGTTTCCATGAAAATAAGAGCACAGCATTCTCTCATTTCATGCTGGGATGTAATCCTGGTTCTCAGCTCATCCATCTTGTTGTCGAGCGAGCGGACGTTAGCTAGCAGCAGGCTAGGTAGTGGTGGTCGTGTAGCCCTAGCCTTTAGCCTAGCATGTAGCCCTGCTCTCTTGCCTCTCCGTCTTGTTGTTTTGATGTGGATAGCGGGGTCTCGTCGTAGCAGAAAGTGAAAGTTAAACTATAAGTGAGCTCATGGTGAGCTTTGCCGATATCCATTAGTGCATCTCTGTTGTAACTCACTGTTGCGTGCAATAACGTTGCATTTAGGATGCAAATGAAGACAATAATAAGTAAAAAACTAAGTTGTTGTCGGGAGGACGACACAAAGACGTCAGCCACGGAGGGCGCCATCATCCATCCATACCCATAGATACCCTAGATTAGAATACTTTCTTTCTTCTTCTTTTATTTTATTTTTCTCCTTTTTCCGTTTTTCTCCCATCGTTAGTTGTTATGCCAATTCCCAATTCCCTTCCTGGTTGTTGCGCACTCTACCCCCTACCGTCGGTCTGGGAGGGCGGAGACTATCACATGCTTCCTCCGACACATGTGTAGCCAGCCCACCGCTTCTTTTCACCTGGCAGCGCGGACTCTCACTGGAGGAGTGTAACATGTGGAAGGATCACACTACCTCCTCCAGATCCTTCCCTCGCTGTGCAGGCGCCCCGACCGAACTGTAGGAGTCGCTGTTTTACAACGACCAGGACCCACCCCACCGGCTTTCCCACCCGCTGACACTGCCAATTGTGTCAGTATGGACAGCCGACCAAGCCGGAGGTACCGCAGCTGGATTCGATCCCACTGTCTCTGCGGTGGTAGACAGATGCTGCGCTACCCGGCCGCCCCCTAGAATACTTTCTTAACCAGGTCTAGATACCCTATAACACTTTCTTAACCAGGTCTAGATACTAGGGCTGACCTTCGAAGCTTTTTTTGGCAATCGAAGCTTCGGGGCCGAGCTTCGGTTTTCATTCGAAGCTTCGAATTTTTTATTTTTATTTTTTTTAATCTTATATTGTGGGACTTGTACAGCACTTTCGTAAACTTTGTTGTTTTTAAATGTGCTCTATAAATAAAGTGGATTGGATTAATGAATTAAGTAGCCCCTTTCATGACTGTGACGCAGCCAACAAGGTTTCACTCGGCTGTGTGATTTAATTCAAGGTGGATCGCTGTTGTCGTTTGAACAACTTCAGATTTCATGGGAACTACCAATCCCCCAAATCAAGAATGTTTAAGATGAATGAAGTAAGATTTTGATTATTTGAAATATGGCCTGTTTAGACTAAACTATGCACAGAATTATGTCAGTCTACAAGGTCCGGATTCTACATGGTCCGGCAATGTAGACCTTGTAGACTCCACTACAGACCAATTATCAGTGAATGTTCATGCATTTTTAAGAAGGGCTACTTCCACAAAAAAACAAAGAACTCACCAAAACATCTCAGTAGCACCTTATCTAAATGTTCTATTTCATATATGGAGTTTCATATTTATTTATGTATTGCATGCATTTCTACATTTTATTTCCTATTTTGTTTATTCATCCCAGTATCTTTCTTTCTTATGTGTGGAATTCTACAAGGCATGTAGGTGTATATGTGTTTGAGGATGATATCCTTCAAACAGGCAATAGTGATGATATAATTTGGGCAGTGCTGAGCTGGGTTACTTTCCTCCAGTGTATTTGTCCCCCGGCCCCACCCAATGGCCCCATGCGCGCGCGGCACACACACACACAGTGATGTACCTGAACGCGTTCAATGAACGATCGTTCATGAACGCGTTCGTATTTTGGGCGAACGTGAACTGAACGTACTGATTATCCGCTAAATGAACGTAATTGAGAACGCGTTCATTCTCAACGCTGTGTAACGGAGTTCAAAAGTGCGTTCATTCTCAGCACTCTGTTATAACGGCGTTCAAATATGTGCCAGATTTCATATGTATTTCAGCCGAAAACCCAGTGAAAACACACCGTAAACAGGCTTTAAAATGTGGAAAACCAACCGATCTGGCAACGCGCCTGTACACCCCCTGCTACGTCATCAGACTCATCACAACAACAGCCGAATCTGCGTCTGCGAGCAGAAGCTGAGAGCTGCGCAGCAGCAGGTCGAGAGCAGCACTCGCTCAGAGAACTCTACCTCTAGATGTCGGCGCTTGGGGATTTAAAATAGTTTAACGTTAAAGTCAGTACTGACTCAGACGGAAACAATCTAACGTTTGTCTGTAAACTTTGTCCACCCGATTTGAAGAAGCAAGTCCCCACATCGACGCGACAGCGTCGACAGCAACATTGAGAATATGCTAACGTCCTGTTTTAGTTTTCATAATAAAGACAATTCAAGCAAAGTTGTTCCTCATGTTTTTGAAAATATACTGTAGAGATGAAAGCTGCAGTGTAGACTGAATGCGCGGTGGCAAAGCGTTATGGAAATGCCAGTATTCTGATTGCTGTCTGTGTGGTTCAATATTTTTTACAAATAATAGTTTGCAGCAACGTATTGAAAAAAGAACTAACAAAATGGGCCGTTCAATATCTCCTTTATGTTCGAAATGTCAAACAGACCTGGGTACCTACAGGCTACAGTCTATCACTACTTTTGGGAATCTAAGTGTTTATCCAGGTTCTGGGGCCAAGTGATTGATTGAACACTTTATTAACATATTGCAGAATGGGTACAGTATAGTACAGCTCAGTCATGAATTGAAAATGGGGGACCCTGATGTAAACAAGACGAAAGTCTTTCTCTGGTCTGCATCCCCTTAACAATTATATGTATTGAGCTGTACTGTATCAGGGTCCCCCATTTTCAATTAATCAGGACATACATGACATACAGATAGACAGTACTGCTACATCTATACATTTATGACATACCAGATTTGCAAATACAGTACTGTTTGTGATACAAAAAGAGTCCAGAAAAGAGAGTAGGCCTATATACATTTGACATAGAAACTGTACATTGGAGGAGGGTGGGGGGGGGGACTGTACATTGGGTTGGGTAGGAGGGGTGACACCCTTTACAATTCAAACTATTTGATAAACTTCTACTTTCGGCCCGGAAATGCATTCTGATAAACTGGATTAAGGATAAGCCTCCATTTTTACAAATGTGGTATAGAGAGATCTTCGGTGTGCTACCCCATGAAAGACACTGTGCAAATGCATAGAGGCAACAACGCTTCCTTTCAGGAGGTGTGGGCCCCACTATTAGACTATTTTCCTGCTGAAATTTCTCGGATCCTTCTAAAGGCCCAGTGCCCCATTGTATGGACAGACCTAGGATAGGAAAAAATAAATATATGTCTACATGTGAATGGGCTCGAGGCAAGTGCAATACTGTACAGTGCCTGTCTTGGTTTGCTTTTCCTTTTTTGCTTGTTTTTCTTTTTGTTTTGTTTTTGCTTGCTTATGGTGTGGATGATGGCATAGAGATGAACTGGAGGACCCCCCCCCTCCATTGTCCCAATGTGTGTTTTTGTAATGTAAGTAACTGTACGTGAAAAATATATATAAAAAAAATATATATATCAAAAAAGAACTAAAAAGAACTAAATTAGTTCATTTTTGAAACCATGAACTTTAGTTCAAAATTTTGAATTATGAACTATGAACTGAACTAGTTCATTTTAAAAATTGTGAACTGTGAACTGAACTAGTTCATGTAGAAAGTGAACTTTCCCAACACTGCACACACACACACAAATCGAAGTAAAAAAAAAATATTGAACTTTTTTTTTAGATTTTTTTTTTTTTTTTTTACTTTGATTCTTTTTTTAATGTTCGAAGCTTGTGCCATCGAACGAAGCTTCGAAGCTTCGAAGTATTTAAGACAGCCCTACTAGATACCCTATAACAATTTCTTAACCAGGTCTAGATAGCCTAGAATATTTTCTTAACCAGGTCTAGATGGCCTAGAACAGGGGTGTCAAACTCATTTTCACAGAGGGCCACATCAGCATTATGGTTGCCCTAAAAGGGCCAAAGACCGTATTAATGTTAATGTAATGTAAAATAAATGTAGCTACTCATTTACATATTGTTAAACATGTTGTTTCTGTATTTATTACTTATTCAAGTTATACATATTGCATATGCATTTGCATAGTAGATGTAGAAATATATGTTAGCTTATGTTATTTTAACAAATAATTTTAGTTTATCAGAACCCCATATTACTCCATCAATCAATGATCAAACCATTCAAGTAAATAACAAAGAAGAATATCATCAAATACAAGCTATGACATTAAGTTTGTTCAAAACCTTTTTGTCACAGTCAAGAAGGGCAGAACTAACAACTGAGCTGCAAAGAACATGTGGGACAGATGTAGCAGATGTTACAAAAACAAATGGCTGCACACAACCTTGCAGAGGCCACTAATGGAAGATAGTTTAATTAACTTTAATTAACAGATTGCAGAATGGGTACAGTACAGTACAGCTCAATACACACAATTGTTAAGGGAATGCAGACCAGAGAAGGACTTTCGACTTGTTTACTTCAGGGTCCCCCATTTTCAATTCGTAATGAAATTGCTATTATGTGTCTGCATGAACACACAACTGTAACTGTACTCAAAAATAACAAAATAAGGGTTGTCTCAGTTCACAACTATATTGGTCAAGTTTTGGGTGGGACTTGTTTGCGTCCCTACAGCTTCTTATTCAATTGAGCGAGATGCTCGGTTATGTCACACAGCCAGCTTGCATCTGACAGTTCAGACAATATTTCTTCAACCCTTTGTTACCTATTCCGCATGGATCTTTTTTGTATTTTGGGCTGTAAAATTGTCAAAGAATGTCTGAGGAGTAAGTGCTTTTGGCTTTTTTCCTTTGTTACTTCATCAATACCTCAGATGTTCAACACACATGTATGTGTAAGAATGTGTAATAACTAAGGCTGTCAAAGCTTTATTAACGCATTAACCCACAATTATTTTAACGCCGCTATTTTTTAACCCAAGATAAAAAAAAAAAAAAAAAATCTTTTTTTTACCAGTGCTCTTGGGGGGCCACATCAAATGACGTGGCGGGCCGCATTTGGCCCGCGGGCCATGAGTTTGACACCTATGGCCTAGAACATTAACCAGGTCTAGATTAGAGGCTGACATGTGAGTGGATTTTGACTCCCGCTCCTTCCCACTCCCACAGAAATAATCCCATCCCAATCCCAAGTGAGAGTTTCGAAAAAAATCCCACTCCCTCCCACTCCCACAGAGGACTGATCCCAATCCCATCCCAATCTTTTATAGAATCCCACTCCCATCCCACTCCTGTTTACCAATCCTGCTCCGTTTTCTTTTCCCATGTATAAAATATGCAGTACATGGGTCACATCATGTCTGTAGCACAAGTATAAAACGTGTTATATTTGTAACACTCACAAATGTGCCTATTGTATTTGTGTTATTTAGTTGGTTGTAATTTTCATGCTGACAAGTTGACGTCACACAGCCAGACACGTTACGTGTAAGGAATTATGGGATTTGGTGTTGGATGTATGGACTCTACTAGGGGTGGGAATCACCAGTTTCATCACGATACGATACAATATCGATTCTTTGGACAACGATACAATATTTGCCGATATCACAAAGTCTGCCACGATACGATTTAACATTTAGATCAACTCAAAAAAGGTAACGAAAATATAATTTGAAAAAAATGTATTTAGCTCTTCCAGACATTTAAATGAAAAACAATCTATTGTTTTTAATACAAATAGACCTCCTGTTCACTGTAAAGTGCCACGTTTTGATATATTGAGCTTTAAACTTGAAATAACTAAGTTTAATTTTTTGGAACTCACAACACACAACCTAAAACCCCTCCGTCCCTACCTCCCTCTCCAAAACAGTTCCTAATATATTTTTATGTTGCATGATCATATACATTTATTATGTATTATATTTGTTATGTTTAAATATCAACATTATCTGGCCATCCTCAGTAAATACTATCAAACTCCTTTGACCTCACCTACTTAAAATCATTGACGTAGAGAGAGGGACAGGGAGAGGCTGAGGCTCCCCCGCCCCCTCCCTTTCCTCACTGTTTTCTCTGCCTCTGAGCCGGGTTAGCTTAGTTTAGTTACCGGTAGCAGCTAACTAGTTCGTTTTGGAGTTTTGGTGAGGATGCAAAGCATGTAAGATGCATTGGAAGCGTTGCAGGGAAAAACAGGCAGGGACCTATTTCCTGGTCGCAAAATGCGCACTCTAACATAGCAATTGTATGTTTTGAGCTGTACTGTACTGTACCCATTCTGCAATCTGTTAATAAAGTTTTCAATCAATCAATAGAACGCTGTTGTTGTTGGGCTGCTGGTATGCAGCTGCAGAACCGCAGAGCGAACGGCGCTCTCAGGGCCGCGCTCTGACGGCCGCGCTGTGAGGGCCGCTCAGCAGCGCCACCCACCCAATGGCTGAATTGGAGTATTGCACTGTGCAGGCGCGCCGCGCTGTGAGCTGTATGAGTAAATTAACTATACTTTTGCTCACACAATATCTTGAATGAATGAGTTTATTTATTTCGAACATAAATTGAAAATAAATAATAAAAAACAAGTAATAAACAGATTAAATAAACGGGTACTCAAAAAACTGAGCGCCCTCCAACCTAACAAGGCCACTGGCCATGACAACATCCCCTCCAAATTCCTCAGAGACTCAGCAGCCGCCATCACCCCAGTCATCACACACATAATAAACCTCTCCATAAAACAGGGACACGTCCCCAAGGACTTCAAAATTGCGAGAGTAACACCCCTGCACAAAAAAGGCAGTAAATTAGACCCATCTCGAAAGTCATGGAAAAAATTGTATACGAACAGGTCGAAAAATATCTTGCGGAAAAAAATCTAATCTACGAATTCCAATCTGGCTTCAGAACATCCCACTCCACTGACACATGCCTTCTCTATTTAAACGACCACATCAAACAAGAGGTGGACGCGGGCAAATACTGCGGCATGGTCATGCTGGACCTACAAAAGGCCTTCGAAACTGTCAATCACACCATTCTGATTGACAAGCTAAAAGCAATTGGTTTTGATAGTCTATCAGTGAGCTGGATGCAATCCTACCTGGAGGGGAGAGAGCAGATGGTGGAGGTAAACGGTACCCTATCCCCCCCCCTCACAGTAAGCTGTGGTGTTCCACAAGGAAGCATACTAGGTCCGCTACTGTTCCTAATTTATGAAAATGAAATGTCGTCAGCTTGTGACTGCAACTTGTTCCTGTTTGCGGACGACTCAGCCCTGCTGGTCTCTGACAAGAACAAGTTACAGGTTGAAAAAACCCTCAGCTCGGAACTATAGGCAAAATCTGCATATGGCTCGCTGATAACAAACTATCATTACACATGGGCAAAACAGAGTCCATTCTCTTCGGTTCAAATAACAAACTCAGTAAGACCGACGGCTTCTCAGTTACAGTGGGTGACAATATTGTCACGAGGAAAGAAGATATTACCTACCTGGGTTCAATCCTAGAGGCAAATCTTTCCTGTGACAAAATTGCATCCAATGTAATAAAAAAAGTCAACCAACGAACTCTATTCTTGTACCGGATCTCCTCACTGGTAAACAAGAATACCCTGAAGACTCTGGCAGGAGCACTCATTCAAGGGTACTACGACTATGCTTGCACCTCATGGTACCAAAGCACCTCAAAGGCGCTAAAAACAAAATTACAAACATCTCAAAACAAACTGGTCAGACTACTGCTTGACCTTACTCCTAGAACCCACCTCACCCCTGCCCACTTTGACAACCTAGGATGGCTTAGAGTAGACGACAGAGTACAGCAACTTGCAATGGGCCTGGTCTACAAGATACACTACACGACCAAGGTACCCATGTACATGTCAAAATACTTCCCAAAGGTCAGTGAATACCACGATCACAACACCAGAGGGAGCTCCACAAATCATGTTAAACCCAGATTCGGCTCAAACAAGGGACTAAACACGTTTCGCAATTATGCCACATCAATGTGGAACGCACTACCCAAAGCTGTAAAGGAATGTGAATCACTACCCACTTTCAAAAACACTCTCAAAAAACACCTACGGGAGACTGCAATTCGAAACTGGCCCCTGTAAATGTCCTAACACAACCCCCTCCAATGTACAGTAAAAATGATGGTCTTGTCAATATTCCAATGTACAGTGTTGCTTGTACAGTTGTACAGTGTCCCCCACCCACCCGTCCTACCCAACCTCCCCCCCAACCCACCCAACCACTCCAATGTACAGTACCCCCCCCCCCCCCCCCCACCTACCCAACCTCCTCCAATGTACAGTTTCTACGTCAAATGTATATACTTCTTTTCTGGACTTTTCTGGACTCTTTTCGTATCACAAACGGTACTGTATTTGCAAATCTGGTATGTTATAAATGTATAGATGTAGCAGTACTGTCTATCTGTATGTCATATATGTTACGATGAATTGAAAATGGGGGACCCTGATGTAAACAAGACGAAAGTCTTTCTCTGGTCTGCATCCCCTTAACAATTGTATGTATTGAGCTGTACTGTACTGTACCCATTCTGCAATCTGTTAATAAAGTTTTCAATCAATCAATCAATTCAATCAATCAATCAAGGATGAAGTGTAAACGTATATATTCCTACCCCATTCACACTATTATCTTATGCAACTCATATTCACTCCACAAACTGAAATATACATACATTGTTGAATGAACAGCCTGTTTCTTGAAGTTAGACTCTCCTCTAAATTGTAACCCCCCTCTCTATCACAGAATCTTTTGGATGTTACCCGGGAGTGAATTGTTTCGTGCTTTAAAACATGATTTGTGCAGTCTTAAATTCAGCCAGGTCCCCGAGTTTCATGGCATGTGATTTAAAAAAATTGTGTGTTTGTGTGTTCCAGATATCCTACCTTATTGATAATCAAATCTAAATAAAATTTATTTGTAAGGCCCGACAACACACGTTAACACTTTGAATGCCCATCACGACATAACTTGTGTTATCAGCCCACCCTCTGAATGCCCATCACGAGAATTCTCGTTTTATTTGTTTTATTAGCGATCTGAATTCATATTTCATCAACCGAGTCTACCGTTGGTAAACCAGCCCCACCAGGTGCTCGGATGTGAAAAAAGCGCCCCCTATCGTCTCCCAGATGGTAATGCACCCTTTTGGAATGGACTCAATGAAAATGGATGAGAAAAAAAAACTCCGGAATCCACATTTTACTTCTCACACATGTAACCGGAGCCGATCAGATTCATTGTGGACCCTCAGAACAGCGTGTAATATGTCTTTACAGTACGTAGCATTGGATCAATAAAAGGATTGATTTTTGGAATGGCGATCAGGAATTGGAATAATCTTTTTGGATACCATCTGATCTCAGGTAAGGAATCTATTTTACTAGTCTTAGGATAATCAGACCTGTTTTCACGGAGATATAAGCTTTTCCCCTATGTGTGATATGGCTGTTTGACTGTGCGAGCGATCAGGAACTAAGGGAATCGATTTTCAGCTTGCGGCACCAGTGTGCATACGTACACATATACTATCGATAATCTAGCGTTAATTTGAAAACGATTCATAAATAGGCAGAAAAATGACAACGTTCTAGAATATTACAGTACAGGGCGTTTATCACAGATTCTTTTTTCCCCCTTGAAAACGAGGGCTTTTCAAAATGCTATAAAACGGATATGAACCGATAAAAAAACTATCCACTTCGACAATGTTGACTGGAAAATGAGTCATTGATAAGCGACGGGCAGATTAGACACATAGCCATAATTTAAAACATAGATTAGGCGATATTAATGCTAACATTGAAGTGGATGGTGGGCATTCAAGCACTAAATGTACGCCCCCTGCTGGGCACTGAAAGTGTTAATGTCCCCATGGGCCGGACACGTCTTATTTAAACAAGTCAAGAAGAAACATCACAATAAGTCAAGAACAAAACAAGAACACCATAAAGTCCAAATCTTTTTTAATAAATGCAAAATAAATAAATGCAACACTCCCAGACATACCCCACACGAAGGTAAGGAAAAACTCACTAAAACCTAGCAATAGGAAAAGATGCACCACAGGCAATGTGGAGAGAAACCTTAGAAGGGCCATTCAATCCTAATTGCTCTTTTTTTGTAGTGTGCATAATGGTGTGTGCATAATGGTTTTACTTTAATAAGTGTTACCCCAAATCTCCACACAGTAGTTCAGATATGGTATACTAATGAGCAATATAGAATGTACAGTGATTTATCCCCGCAGTTGAATGTAACCTTCTGAGTCTTGGCAAATAACACCTCCATGCAGTCTTTGAATGCTTCAATGCTGGAATCTGGAGCTCTGTATACACAACTGACAATCACGTTTCTCAGATCTCTACTGAGATACAATCCATCAAGTTGTCAATGGTAGTTGACAGGCATTCTACAACCTTATATTTGAGGCAATTTTTTATATATAGGGCTACACCCCACCTCTTTTCCCAATCCTGTTTGTAACTGAGGGGTACAATTCCCTGACTGTATTGATAAGTATGGTATCATTAAACCACTACCGCTTTATGTACTTTAATTACTGGCCATACAGTACACGATATCTAAGTATGATGAACACTTTCCCACATATGAAATCAGGTCCACACAAAGGTAATAGTCAAATATTTAATATATAGCAAAAGGTACATATAATAGTTACTTATTACATTTATGATTTGAATTGAATGCTCTTGTAAGGCAAATGAGTACTCGTATGCAAATCAACACTGAATGTCCAATCTCTGGTTACACAGGAAGCAAGTATACAACCTGGCTCTTAGGGGATTATAGCGATGGTCACTTAATGATTATAGCTGGATAATATACTGAAGGGGTCCCGCCGGTTGTAAGCCAGTAGGGGGGGTAGGAGAGCCATCGGCTGTATCCCGTCTGGTCAACGATTTCTAGGGAGAGTCCAGGTACAGAACACAGTGCCCGTAGAACCTTGATCCGCAGATGAATACACTTGGGCTCTCTTGTAGACGATAGCTGTAGCTGTCGCTGTCGGTCCACAACGAAGAAGAAGCGAGGCGACCTCAGTCTGGTCTGAGCGCCGTCTCACCTTGGCTCCTCTCGGGGTAAATCCAACACTCACCGGTGTTGGCGATTATCCGCTCCACAAATCAAAGCACCAAAGCAAATAGATATTCCATGCCGTATAGGGCTCAGCAGTCGTCGGGGTAGGTAATCCAATGTGCAGGTCCACTCGTCCTCGCCCAGAACTCCTCGGATGAAAGCACCACGCGTGGTCTGCCCAACCTGGTTAAGACTCTAGATAACGCGAGGAAACGATGGGGGTGCTGCTCACTTTAGAACTCTAACCAAACGATGCACCATACATAATAGACTATTATTACTTAATAGAAATACGGTGCCAAACTCTGGCAATTCAGCTATTAATTCGCACGAGGTCTCACTGCTATTCTAAGGCCAAACAGGCCGTACTACACCGCACGCGGTATCGTGGGGTGAGGCTTCACGTCTTGTTACTTAGTTGGGTAGAAGGGTAAAGGACTAAGAGGAATTCTACATTTCTTGCGCCATATTTATATGCACAGTGGACAAGTAGTGCCGCTCTGCTTTCGGTAGCCGTATTCCTGCGCGGAGCTGAGGCTAGTAAAGGCATGTCTCGTCGGTACCTTTGAACTTGAACGCCAGGCGCTTGTCCCTGGCGCCTGGTCCTTTTGTCCAATAAGAGAATGAACCATTATGGGCTGTAGTAGAATAAAGGGATATTCAGTGTATATGTACAAGGAATATACAAGGGATATCAAACGATATACAAATACTATTAAATATATATCCATAAATAAATATATATATTCGGTTTAATCTGATCCTTCACAACACTGTTAATATAATTGAGTTCATATCCATTCAACTCAAAGTCAACTCCTTTCTCAGAGCTAAACCAAGTTTCGGATAGTGGTGGTCATGGTCTCTGCAGTGGCGGTTGTAAGATCCTGATCAAACTGGCCAGTATCACGTCTTCGTCTGTTTGGCCCTCCATCCAATTCCTCTGCGTTGTGTACTTTTAATGGTCCTGACGTCTCCGATACTGGTAGATAAGATCCTTATCTCCCCCGTTAGTGCAATCCATAAACCATACTAATTCTCCACCTCTGTAAGAATTCGACACCGTGAGATACCTTATGAGGAAAAGCGTTGTTTTATTGCTATAAACAGAACCTCATAATCAGATGTTGTCAGATGTTATCAAATTGTATCGTCCTTGAAGAGTCTATTCTAATGATCTTTCGGTGTGTTCGTCTATCGTCCTTTTGTGATTCAGTCCAATAGTGTTCAGGCCTGTTCGTTAGCCTAACCCTCCTCGCGTTAGCCGAAGCTACTGTAATGATGATGTGGCATTCTCCCTTCCCCCCCCCCCTCCATGGTGGAGGAGGAAGAGTCTCTCCTGGTTCCTTCCCTCCTAGTCTCAGTCAGATTTTAGTCTGCCCTCCACCCGGAAACACCGTTCGACTTATAGATGTTCGTCGTCGCAACGACGGCCCCGCCTTCTGGTTGTAATGCGACGTGTTGTCATGACAACTGCGTAACCTTTAACACCATTAAACTTTCATTAAGATGAACCTCTCTCCCTCCTGCTCTGGGCCTACAGTACACTCTAATCTCAGATGTTCTTACAAGGAATGTCAACAAACATTCTCTCGCTGGCAGTGTGCCTCACAACAATCACCCTGCTCTACTGAACCACCGTCTCCTGCTTCCACCGTCCGCATGCACTTCGACCTCTCTGACCCGGCACCGTTTTAGCTGTGGTCACTCCCCCCAATCTATACATCACATAGTGGTGGTCATGGTCTCTGCAGTGGCGGTGGTCACTGCACTGGTGGTTGCTGCAGCTGGTTTGAAGTGCTTTTTTTTGCAACAGTCAAGGTGCTTGATAAAGTCTGGCTGACGGAAAATTGTTGACTGGCAGTGGATACAATGATAATGGAACTTTTGGTTACATTGTAAGCCACATCTGTGAATGGTATACCCTATAACAGAGCATAGAATTGTAATAGGACACTTTATAATAATGATCCTTTATAAAGTGTTACCTTATTATTCTATGATCATTTGTCAATTGAATATGCTAAACAACATCTGAATCATATAACTGCCACTGTGCCACAGACATCACAGAAGGGTTCGTTTTGATTAACTTCTCAAATGGAATTGGTCTCACTCTCTACTGTAACTCCATTTGCATTTCCCAGAGAATGTTGCCCAACTTTACCTTCATAGGAAACTCCCTGCTTGAAATGGGCCTCCATGTGGCACTTCAATTTGCTCAACTTTGTCGGCTTGAATACAGATGTATTGCAGAAAGGGCAGTGGAAATGCCATATTAGAGACAGAGTGCAAGGGGTTATTTAAACTCCATTGTTCTTTTTGCCCCGATGAAGGCATGTTGCAGAAATGCATTGGTTTTAACTGTATCAATAAAGATTATTTTTAGAACAACCATCGCTGAATCTTTCTCCATCACTAGAAAGGCAAAGTTGTGACAAATATTCTTCTGTTATTAATATAAGGAAAAGATCAGATCTATCATTGTCTAACCACATTTTTTGTTCCTCTGACAATGCAGCCTCTGTTGCTTTCTAAGCAACAATCCCCCATTTTCAATTCATAATGAATTCTAAGTAAGGGTGCAATTAGCACCGTGCAATCCATTCTTTGTGGATCCCGCCTCCAGTGTTATTAACCCCTTCTCTCTCTCTGTGTATCTGTGGGGGCAGACCGGGCATCGTTGCGAGGCGCAGGCTGCGTGGAGAGCATGCAGGAGCTCATCCTAGAACTGCTCTCCAGGGCGTGCACGGCCCAGGGCGGAGCTCCGTGTGGGGGACCGCAGCGCTTCCCTCGCCTGCTGGGGAGACTGACGGAGCTCCGGACACTCCGCCACAACCACCTCCTGCTGCTGAGGCAGCAGCCTTGACTGACTCTGATGGAGGGCAAGGCAGGAGGGATTTCTATCGTAGAAGACTGTCAAATCCTGGTCTTCCGAGAGGTCAGACTATAGCCCAGGTTGAATGGAACGACTGTATCGGGATATATTCCTATCCACTAATATGTTGAAGAACTTTCGATGCGTTTCTGATTTGAGTGTTGGGAGTTCTGGGTGAAAGTTCAAGTTTAATTTGATAGGTCATTTTATATGTGCTAAGAGTTTATACTATGCAATAAACACATCCAGTATAGCTCACCATGTCAAAGGAGTTTTGAATAAATCTCTTTTTTTTTATACAAGTGAGATGGTGTGTTTTATTGGAATTTGCTCACGAGAAAAGAGCAAAGATGTGATGAAGTTATGTTTTACACATTAAAGGGACACTTCACTAAAAGACTGCTGATTTTGATGAGTTTGAATATGGCCACCAGTGATGGCATTGGGGATATTGAATCCGTGTTGTGTTAATTAATTAATTACAGCTCCATTACTTTATCATTCCATGGAGCTGTAATTAACACAACACAAGGATTCAGTCACTGGTGGCCATATTCAAACTAATTTACTCTCAATAACTGTCTAAACTAAATAAACGTGTGCAAAACTGTTTGGGGATTATGAGATTATGTGCCAAATAAATAAAAAAGAAATTGAGTGAAGTGTCCCTTTAACAATCATTCATCCTGTAGTGAGTACTATATTTAAGCATTAAGCAAAACAATTGGTTCCCAAAACAAGGTCCGTTAGGTCCCCCAAGAAGTCCTTGAGGAGATTCCTGGGGGTCCCTGGTAAAATGAGGAATTGAGTTTAAAGGTGCTATAAATAACATTCAGCCATTAGATGTCGCACTAGAGCACCAGCATGTAATTTATCCAATCCAGGTGCATTCTACGTGGGGAAATGGGAAGTAACGAGGGGATACATGCCTGCAACATGTAAACAACGTAAATTTTGGACCTGCAAAAATTTTTCTGAATTATTAATTCATTAATACATTTCTTTTGTATTACTCTGCATAAAACGACTATCTATAGCACATTTAATTATATAATGTAACTTAATTCCCTAGAATGTAACGGTGAGATTTTCTTATTGAATTTTTATTCTAAATGTGACTTAGTGAATTAGACGGGGGGTCCCTGGAACAAGTCATAATATGGCCATGGCCTAATGGTGCATTTCTGCTTTGAGCTTCTTGACATGAAACTCTTTGGGAAGCTCTGAGCAGACAGAGAAGCAGTCCAACAAGCTGCATCAGCACAGCGACTCCAACTCCTGGCAAACTCTTATCTGTTTTATTTTATTTTATTTACTGTTCTGTAAAAGTCTTGTCGAATGTAATGTTTTATGTTTTGTGTGGACCTGCAGGAAGACTAGTTGTTGTCATGCAACAGCTAATGGGGATCCTAAATAAACTCAATCTTGACGGCTTGCGTCACAATAATATTCATCAGCTCTCAATACTGTCTGTTCTTAATACATACCAGACATACTTCTGGTTGACATCAACTTAGCTGCAGCTCAACTCTCCTCCCTCCACTGCTATGAGCTTAGGATATTTCACAGTGAATGGTTTTGATTAGGGATGTCTGATACTGTGCTCATGTACTCGTAAGACTACCCCGATACTACTACTCAGTGCCACGTTTGTTCAGGAAAATCTTATTATATTTATATTATTTTAACAAAATGTCAAACAGCGTCATGTTGTACATTTAACTTATTAGTCAGAAAGTGAGGACGTGATGAAAATAAAACATGTTTTTTTTATTTTTTTTATCCACTTTTTCAATTTTTTCTCTCATCCCAATTCCACTGTGCCAATTCTTCCCTCCCCTGTCTTGAACGTTGCTCGCATATGCCCCCCACTGGCCGGTTGTAGGGAGGATAGAAGCCTTGCATCACGTGTCCCCTCCGATACACGAGGAGGCAGCCTGTCACATCTTTTCACCTGCCAGCGCGGACTCTCATTGGCGAGGTGTAACGTGTGGGAGGCTCACACTACCCCCGCCATTTCCTGTCTCTGCTGTGCAGGCGTCCCCAACCGACCTGTAGGAGTCGCTGTCCACAACACCCAGATTACCACCCATCGACTTCCACCCGCTAACTCTGCCAATTGAGTTAGTATGACGGCTGGCCCAAGCCGGAGGCAACGCCGACAGCCGGAGTCGAACCCGTTGTCTCTTGCGTTGGTGACGAGCACAATGTCTGCTGCGCCACCCAGCCGCACTAATAAAACATGTTTTCAAAGTCATTGTTAGAACTGTAATGGTATTATTATGTACTCATATCAGTACTCTGTATCAGCAAGTACCCAAATGTAAGTACTAGTACTTTGTCTGAAAATAAGTGATATGGGGACAGTTTTGATGTGTGCTCAAGGGAAAGGGAATAAACTGAGTTGTCACAACCACTGCACTACCCATTTTGTTCTCGGAGAGCATTTGAATCAAATCTAAAAAGACAAAAAAATAATTATAAAAAGTTCTCAGTGGGGCGGCTAGGTGGCGCAGTGGGCAAGGCGCTCGCCACCAACGCAGGATATGCTTGGTTTGAGCCCAGCTCTCGGCATTGCTACCAGCTTGGCTGGTCGTTCATACTAATACAATTGGCAGTATTAGGGGGTGGGAAGCTGGTGGGTGGGGATCGGACGTTGTGGACAGCGACTCCTACAGGTCGGTTGGTGCGCCTGCGCAGTAGAATCAGGAAGCGACGGGGGCGGCGTGTCCCTCCCATGCAGACCCTCGCCCGCCGCTGAGAGATCACGCTGTGCAGGTGAAAAGATGCGACGGCTGCCTCCTCGAGTACCGGAGGGGACACGTGATGCAAGGCTTTGTCCACATTGCAGCCGGCTTGTGGGAGGCATGGCCTAACAGCGTTCGAGACAGGGGAGGGTAGAATTGGACAATACGAAATTGGGGAAGGGAGAAAAATAGAAAATGGGGAGAAAAAGTAGATAAAAAAAATGTCTCAGTAGTATAGGACTAAACTTGTCATCTCTCTTTTTCAAGCCACACTGATTGAGCCATTTAACACTTTGACTGCCGGAAAACGCTTAAAAGCGTCATTCCCGGCCATGCTCAAGTTGCCGGAGGACGCTTTACAGCGTCCTTATATCAATATTTCAAAAATCTGCGATCGGATTCATATTTCCCCTCCGCTGGCCTGAGATCCACCAGGAGGACCCACTGAGCTCTCTGGCGGTTCAGGAGCGCCATCTGGTGGCCGATCGGCGCAATCGCTTAACAGGAAGTGCTATGGAGATTGTGCTGGTCGGCCGTATTACTTCCGGGCACTCGCTATAGGTTCCGGGACTCGATCTCGACACACTACATAGCGATCGATTGCCAATAACTCGATAAACAACATGATTTGGACGTATATACCATTATACAAGCTGGAAATGGACCGGGTAAATCTACATCCCATAATGATAAAATGTCTACTCTACGATGATCGCCCAACGGCGCGCGGAGACTGGGGTGAGTTTTAGCATGTAAAATTACCGTCTTCGATACTAACTGCTATGATCAACATTTGACCCACATTAGATGATTGGTATAACGCTGCCCACGGAATTATAAACGCCCCCTAGCCCATCCGGTCAACATCAGATGATGTGTAGTAACTTCTAGAAGTACGTCTAGTTGGAATTTTTTATATCGCGCTGATTGCCATAAAACTGTATTGCATCATCAATATAATGCATTTGGGGCTATAGATCACGTTCTGGAGAAAGCTGCAGAAAGAGATGAAAACATACTTAGACCATACTTTACTATGAATATGTGAATGAAAAAGTTTAACGTTGCTACACAATGAACAATACATATAGGACTTTGAATGGGCCCTAATAATGGCAATGTAGCAATAGAATTTAAAAAGTTATAGCCATGCAAAGAAGGGGTACTTCTCCATAGACAAATAGAGCCGGCAACCTATGGTATATCATGAATTTAACCCATGGCAACCAAAGTGTTTTAAGGGCCACTTAACAAAGTGAATTTATAATGCAGATAATCCTAAAAGTGTAGGTCGCTTTAATAGTTTGGTGGACTCTGTGCGATTCGGGGGGTGAAGTTGCAACATTGTTGCATTCTTCATTTGGTTTGGTTTGCTTTCACACTGCAATTTGTCAAGTGCACCAAACTTTCTGAACAATGTCACGCGATCGAAAAGGGCGCTCATCTATTGGATATATAGAATCCCAAAAACAGGCTTTGGGGACAGCTCTACAGCGCACACACACACCACATTATTCTGCGAAGCAGCCCAGCCCAGCGCACACACATACACCACATTATTCTGTGAAGCAGCCCAGCGCACACACACAAACCACATTATTTTGCGAAGCAGCCCAGGCCAGCGTGCACACATACACCACATTATTCTGCGAAGCAGCCCAGCGCACACACATGCACACACCACATTATTCTGCGAAGCAGCCCAGCCCAGCGCACACACACACCACATTATTCTGCGAAGCAGCCCAGCGCACACACATACACCACATTACTCTGCGAAGCAGCCCAGCGCACACACATACACCACATTATTCGCCCAGCGCACACACACACCACATTATTCTGCGAAGCAGCCCAGCGCACACAGACACACACACCACATTATTCTGCAAAGCAGCCCAGCGCACACACATTATTCTCATATATTGCTGAAATGCTGACGCAGTTTTTTAACTTTGATGATGTGACATTGGTCGATTGTTCGATTGAAGCTCATTGCCATCATTCTCTCACTAAACAACTTGTACACCTCTTGTTTTTGTGAGTGGCCACAAGCAGCTGTTTAATTAAGCTCGTCTGACCATATTTCTATCAGGGCGTTTACCTCATTCGCCCACGTCTGTCCACCACGAGCAAGGGCGTAATTTTGTTTTCGATGGTGGGGGGGCACATTTGGGGGCGTGGTCAGTGGCGGAGGGTGGCTGTTGCGGGGGGTGAAGGTTCGTAGATACAAAAATAAAAAAATCAGTTGAACAATAGTCCATTTTGGTGACTTGTTTCTCCTACCATTGTTATGCCGACGATACTCAACTCTTCCTCTCCTTCCCTCCCTCAGATATCCACGTCTCTGTGCGGATCTCGGCCTGTCTGTCCGACATCTCAGCCTGGATGACGTCCAACCACCTCAAACTGAACCTAAGCAAAACAGAATTGCTCCACCTGCCGGCCAAATCCTCCCCCCTAACCGACCTTTCAATCACAGTCGAGAATGCAGCTGTGACTGCGTCCCCGACCGCCAAGAACCTTGGTGTTGTCCTCGACGACCAGTTGAACTTCTCTGCTCACATCGCAGCGACGACCAGAACCTGCCGATTCCTCCTGAGCAACGTCAGAAGGATACGCCCCTTCCTGACAAAAGAAGCCACCCAACTCCTCGTCCAATCAACAGTCATCTCCCGCCTCGACTACTGCAATGCACTGCTCGCTGGCCTCCCGGCCACTGCCACTAAGCCTCTTCAACTCATTCAGAACGCAGCGGCCCGCCTGATCTCAAACCTACCGAAGTCGGCCCATGTCACCCCACTTCTTAGGGACCTGCACTGGCTCCCCATTGCTGCACGAATCCGCTTCAAGGCCCTCGACCTAGCATACCGTGCGGCAAAGGGAACCGCTCCCGCCTACCTCCGGTCAATGGTCTCTAACTACACACCCTCAAGACCCCTACGCTCTGCATCTTCTGGCCGCCTCAGACCTACTCCTATCCAAGCTCCGGGAGGGTCATCAAAGAGAAGTCGCCTATTCTCAGTCCTTGCCCCACAATGGTGGAATGAACTACCCACCCCAGTTAGGACAGCCGAATCACGTCCAATCTTTCGCCGTCGACTAAAGACGCACTTCTTCAACCATTATCTGAATTAAAAAAAAAAAAAAAAAAAAAAAAAATCTAACCCTAACTAACCGTACTGTCATGCACTTGTCCTAATAAACTAACCTACACTGTAGCACTCAACACTTTGATGAACATTGTTGCTCAGCTGATAGAGTTGTGCCCTTCCTGATGGCTTGTCGTACAGAACTTGTAAGTCGCTTTGGATAAAAGCGTCAGCTAAATGACTAAATGTAAATGTAAATGTATATACAATTCACTTAAGTTATGACAAGCCGCGCGAGTCTCGGAACGTGCATACTGCATTGTGAGAGAGAGAGAGAGAGAGAGAGAGAGAGAGAGAGAGAGAGAGAGAGAGAGAGATCGCGCTATTTATTATCTACAATGTATAAAACAACAGCCTATAGGCTTTTAAATACAACAAGGTCATATACAGATATTTCACAGACACCAAGCAATGCTGTTGCATTTCATGGCAATCACACAGACCATCGTTCACAGTTTCACACCAAACTTTGAGGGGAGGGGTATTTGAGCACACCTGACGACATGGCTGTTGTTATGCAAAGACAGCTGTGGTCGGTACTTAGCGCATGCACACAGATGCGACTCGTCCCTCGCCGGGTGAATCACCTGGCTACCTGTCTTGGCTGTCTGCATGACAAACAGGCAGCCATGTCGACTCGTCAGGTGTGCTCAAATACCCCTCCCCTCAAAAAATGGCATGACAAAGGTCTTCTAATAGACAGTCTCCTCACAGTCTCCTCACCACCGCATGTATATATTCCCTCCCCGCCGTATGTATATTTCCCTCCCACCCACCCACCCCCTCCTAATGTACAGTCCCCTCCCCATCATATGTATATACTCTGTCAGGATCTAGGGGTAACAGTACTGTATATTTGAATACCGTTATGTCACAAATGTATCAGTACTAAATACCTATATGTCCCTATGCCATAAATGTCATGTTGTGTATGTCATAAATGTCTATATGAATTGAAAATGGGGGACCCTGATGGAAACAAGACAAACGTCTTTCTCAGGTCTGCATCCCCTTAACAATTGTATGTATTGAGCCGTACTGTATTGTACCCATTCTGCAATCTGTTAAATAAAGTTTTCATTCATTCATTCATTCATTCATTCAGATACCTGAGCTCAGAGATGGAACAAGCAGCCGTTTTCCGTGTGGTCCAAGTGCCGCGTCGCGTCACAGTTTATTATCATGTAACATTGTTTTTGGACGGTAAAAATGTGCGGGCGACAATAACTGCCGTCTGAAAACATGTCCCCCGTGTCCCCCCCCCGTCTAGGTCGCATTCACACCACAAAAGTACACACCAGGGTTCACTTGGAAGCGAACCGAGACCTACGTTTTCAGGTGGACCAGAGTTAGCTTTTTTGGTCAGCACCAGAGTTTGAATGAGCTTTCACACTACTCCAAACCAAGCGGACTATCCGAGGATTGATTGATTGATTGAACCTTTTATTAACAGATTGCAGAATGGGTACCGTACAATACAGTACGGCAACTCAATACAGAACTCTGGTGCGTTTAAGCGGACCAAACAGCTCTGGTGTGAATGCGACCTAGACGTGGTCCTTTGGAGCGATGTCATCTGGTCTGGAGGACACTCATGTAGTGTTGAGAACAGCAACTCGTAAAAATACCCATCTTTTATAGCCTTACTCAGATACTGGAGGGAAAATACTCCAATAGCTCAAAGGTGCTATAGATAACAGCAGCCACTAGATGTCGCACTAGAGCACCAGCATGTCATCTAATCAGGTACATTCCACGTGGGGAAACATGCACGCAACTTGGCAACATGTAAACATTTATTTAAATGATAAATTCATTAATAAATAATTTCTTTGTAGGGCGGGGGGCAGGGAGCAATACTTTTATTCCACACTTTTCGAAAAGCTCTGTGGATCTATTATTATTCTTTTTTTAAAACATCATATACATATAAATATGTTATCTACCTTTAAGTTTGATCGTTTTTGTAAATAAAAACCACCAACCTTAAGACATGAAAATCGGACAAATGTATTCCACTGAAGGCTGAGGTAAAATAAGAGTTCAGTGCTTTGCTGCACTTATGCCATTTGTCACTGAATAACCATATATACCTTTACATCACGTTTTTTTCAGATGTATTGTGGACGACATGCCCCTCTATTAGGCCAGTAGGCTTGAGTATGATTGGATCTGATTTCCTGTGGGTTTGGTCCACAATATTTAGAGTTTGAACACAACTCTCAAGAGTTTGAGGAAGAAGCAATTAAAGAGGAGGAAGCAATAACCCCAAGGCAACAAGAGTTCTTCCAGACACTCATCCTGAATATTGAAATCTCACTTTAGGTGGAAATCCATCCTAAAATCCATTCTACATTGTGCTACTCCAATTATCAGTGATGGTTCAGTCCATATCTATAGACATCCAACAACAGTCTCCCTAAACTGGAAATCAGAGCATCAAGACTTGTGATGTCATCAAGTCACTTTCTTGAGTTGGTTCATTCATTGACAATGAATTGAGAACTATACTATATGTTTTTAGGTTTTCAGAGAAACAATGTTTTCAAACTTTATTATCTAAAGTAACTAAAGAAGTTAGAGTGTGTTCACTCATAGTTAAAGACGGTTGAGTAGTTCCTTGTGATATTATCACATTCACACTCCAAGTGATTTAGATCAACTTCACAACTGCAAATACATGGGCTGTCCAAACATTAGAGTGTGTTCACTCATAGTTAAAGACGGTTGAGTAGTTCCTTGTGATATTATCACATTCACACTCCAAGTGATTTAGATCAACTTCACAACTGCAAATACATGGGCTGTCCAAACATTTTCTAATCTGACATATGGTTCTTCACAGGTTCAATTAGTGACAGGCTTTGTGGGTTCAAATAATATTTGTTTGAGATACGGAGATATAAATGTAGGGATTACAGCTCTGAATCATAAAATGTGCCCATATCCCAGTAAAATCACCATGGTTACGATCCGTGTCCTAAGAGTTGTTCCATTATTCAGTCTCTGGAGCAGCTCCAGGATGTATCTTGATGACATCACCACTACAGTCTAGTCTCCCTGGTGTTCAGCTTGTTCATATTCACACATGGAAACAGAGCTGTACAATAGGATTTAAATAAAGTGAATTCTACTCCAGGGTGGATTTTCCTTTTAAACAGGTCATTTTAAAAGTGTGCATGTGCATGGTTAGCATTAGTGGGTAATGAAAAGAAAAAAGCACATAATAAAACATAGGAAAGAAAACTAAGTAGTAACGATTTTGTTTAACAGAACATTTATTTCCCTGTTTGAGAAAATACTGATTCCAACAAAGTATTTGGCAGGTAGAATCTGCAGTTTGTACAAGCTTATAAGGTGTATTTTTCCATCTGATAATAACCAGGGGTTGGGCCTTAAAGGAACTGTCAACAATAAATAGAATATTCTGGGGCGTTCGTGGTGAGCTGATTGGCTAGGGCCTTAAAAAAGCAGTGAGAAAATAAGTACAAACCGGACCCCCGAACCCAATAAACAGTAAAACATTGACCGTTTAAAAACCCATCAGTTCATTCGTTGTTTTTTTAAATAAGAGATTTAATTCTCAACTTCAAACCAATATAACTTTATTTCTATACTTCTGTCTCCCATAAATAAATTACATTTCTCTGTATCAAAAATGAGAATTCAAATATAAAGAACAATTGGTCATTGTGTTGTGTGTGTGTTCTCAATGTACACGTGCACACACAGCACAATAACGCGACATCAAAAGACAAGCTAAATACACTCTTGCAGCAAGTCGGGAACCTTTTTCTTTTTTTCTTTTTTCTTCTCCAAACAAATATACACAGCCTATTTTTATCCCTCGCAGGGTTGATTGAAATACGCATTCTGAAAACAGCAAAATTAAATTAAAGATTGGGTAATGATAATAACACATACATATGTACATGAAGTTTTGTGTCTTTGTACAATATACAAGTGGTTTCTCTGTAAAAGGTTAAAATGTAAAAAGCTATCGTATAAAAGATGGCAGTGTGATCCATTCATACGTCTTCCATGTTTCATATAAATATTTGAAATCTCTTTTCAGACAATTGATTCCTTGGCAGTAGCATTAAAAATAGAAGGGAATTTATTTTATATATATATATTTGATCCAGCCACACAGCTCCAGTTCATTAAAGGTTGGAGTAAGCTCATACCTTGAATACCCCCTTCACAGGGGAAGATGATGCTTTCTAAAAACACACCAACGTGGAGCCTACAGATACTCTTCCATCATCTGTAAGCTTCATGTCTCAAAATGATACAAAGGCATATTACCACTGCTCTTTTCTTTTAAGGAGACATTAGTGGTTTGGTAATTAAGAATTACACTCCCAAGTCACCCCCGTTCCATCACAACATACCAAGTTGGAACTACACATTCACATTAAGATACGTCCCGCAACCATCAGTCGCTGTGAGACCTGGGAGAAATGCATAGTGGCAAACCGTGGCTGCATGTTAGGCTATAGGCCCCCCCCCCCCTCTGATCATCTTCTCTACAGGTAGCTGGAGGCCACGAAGCCGTGCTCGTGGCTGACGCGGCTCTGGTGGATCATGGCGCGGTCGTAGGCCACCTGGACAGACTTGCGGATGCTGGTCTTGCGGCCCTCCATGATGCGCAGCTTGTCGGCCGTGTTGTCCACGCCGAGCGGGGTCAGCTTGTCCCTTGGCAGCCACTGCCTGTGATGGTGGAGACATGAGAGTGCTGTTTACACTGCAACCACCTGGAGACACTGTTAGCCTAGTTGGTTTATATCAATTGATGGTAAATCCTACATGTTCCGCTTTCCATTTGTCTCACCATATTCATCTGCTAGCAAGTCAAATGAATAATGACCAGTAATGCCCTGAACAGGCTACAATATGTGCAAAATTCTGCTGCCAGGGTTCTCACCCGCACCAAGTCCTGGCACCACATCACCCCCACCCTCATCTACCTCCACTGGCTTCCAGTCAAGTCCTGCATCAATTTCAAGATCCTCCTCATCACCTACAAAGCCCTTCACTCCCTTGCCCCCCGGTACCTAGCGGACCTCCTCCATCCCGCCCCGGAGGCTGCGGTCCTCCGACTCCGGTCTCCTCTCCAATCCCACCACCAACATGCGGACTGTTGGTCCCAGAGCCTTCTCTGTGGCCGCACCCACCCTCTGGAACTCACTCCCTCCAAACATCCGTAGTGCTACATCCCTGCACTCCTTCAAATCCCAACTCAAAACCCACCTTTTCACCAAATTTGTAAATGCCTGATTTCCCCCTTTTTTCTTTCATTTTCTTTCTTTCATTTTGATTATTATTTTGTTGTTACGTTGTTCCCTGTCCCCCTCCCTTAGCTGTTAAGCGCGTTGGGTCTCCTGAAAGGCGCTATATCAATTTAAGATATTATTATTATAATAAATAAGGGCTGGCAGGCAATTAATTTGAAAACCATAACCTCTTAACCCATTCAGTGCCAACCACGAGATTAGTCGGGTTAACTCGCCATGCGTTGAGTGCCAAGACCTTTTAATCGTTATTTCTTTTATTAGCTATATCCATTCATTTTTCATCCATCCAGCCTGACGTTATCATTGGGAATGGGTCTGAGCTCGAAAAGGGCAAATACCACCGCCTATCGTGTCCCGGATGGTATTGCACATCATTGGATTGGATTGGGTGGGACTGTGAATCAGAAAAAAACTCTGCTCCCGGGGTTTCCCTTCTCGGGCATGCAGTATCCGTTACCACATTCACTGGGGAGGCTGGGAGCAGCTTTCGATTATGTGTTTTTGACTATAACGTTGGATCAATAAACGTTAAATAAATATTTGGAATGGCGATCAGGAATTGGATTAATCTTTTTGCAGAACATCTGATGTGAGGTAAGGACTCCATGTTACCAGTCTTGGGTTAATCAGATGTTTTTTTCTCCGCCATCGCAGCGTGTGTTGTGTGTGTGTGTGTGCGTAACGTTAGCGCTGACCACGGCATGGATAATCGATTTTTCAGCCCGCTTCTCTAGCGTGCATAAGTACACATACTATCGATAATTTGGCGTTTATTTGAAAACGATTCATAAATCAGCCGAAAAATGACGTGTTTTGTGTATTCCAGTAAAGGGCTATTATTGCAGAATTTCTCTGGAATTACTAGACATCTCCAAAACTATACTCGTATTCAAAACGGTATAAAACGATAATGTACTAATGAAAAAACAATCAGTTTCGTACATGTTGACTGCAAGCAAGTCATTGATAAGCGAGGGGTGTTTTAGACCCAGCCATAATTTAACACTTTGAGTGCCAGCAGGGGGCGCACGATTTAGCGCTTGAGTGCCAACGCTCTATTCAATGAGAGGGCGAGCATATTTGCGAACGCATAAACTATATCTTAAATTATGGCTATGTGTCTAATACGCCTGTCGCTTATCAATGACTTGCTTGCAGTCAACATTGTCGAAACTAATTGTTTTTTTCATCGGTACATTTCCGTTTTATACCATTTTGAAAAACGCTCGTTTTTTAAAATGTCCAGAAAAGAAATAGATTCTGCAGGAATCGCCCTTTACTGGAATACACAAAAAAACATTGTAATTTTTCGGCCTATTTATGAAGGTCGGCGATGACTGCAATAGGCTCGGGTTACATGCCTGAGAAGTAAAATGTGGATTCCTGATTTTCTTTTCCTCATGCGTTTTCATTCAGTCCAATCCAATGGGTGCATTATCATCCGGGAGACGATAGGGAGCGGTATTTTCCCTGTTCGAGCTCAGAGAGAGTCCCAGTGGTAACGTGAGGCTAGATTGATGAAAAATGAATGGAAATCGCTAATAAAAAAAATAACGATTAATAACAAGATTTCTCGTCGTTGGCACTGAACGGTTGGCATGAAATAACGAGAATTCTCGTCGTTGGCACTCAAAGTGTTAAGATATAGTTTAAGCGTTCGCAAATTTCCCTGTCCTCCCATTGACTTCCTTATTGGCACGCTAGCCCTACCCTAATATGGTCAAAGGGACGTGGCTCTGAATGAGTTAATAAACACATTCTGTGCCAAAAACGAAGAAATTACGTGTTTGCTCGACAAGCGTTGAGTGCCAAAAACGAGATATTACGTTTTTTGATCATTTGATCCTTTTACTTTGATCCCCGCTCTACATACTTGCCCGGAGCGATCTGCATCACTGTGGCACATTCACATACATTAGAACTGCAATGCTGATCGACTATCACCAGGTGGCAGTATCGTCTGTGTCTGAACTGGAATGGCTTGGTGTTGATAGCGGCCTCCTCCTCTTTTTTTTTTTTTGGTAGGGGCCCCTCCTCCTCCTTGAACATAGATTCACATTGATCGCCCCGAAATTCCGTTGCCTAAGCGTATTTTACCATTGAAATGTAAGGTAATCGCGATGGCGATGCGATCACTTGGAATTATTCTTTTTAGAGTACCTTCTGGCTAAGGTAAGGTATATTCTATTGTACCAAATCTGAAACGTGTTTTTCTAACGATCACAGTTGCGTTTCACCGGACTAAAAACTTGCTCTGCAAACACGATCACAGTTTTGATGATTTTGTGAAGGTACATATATACATGTTATATACCTTGAGTATTTGGGGTTTCAGGGGATCAACCAGAACGGTTTGGGCTTATCGCATATAATGCATTTTATCTCGCAATCTACGGAAAAAGACTGGATTATCTTGGAAATGCATGTTTAGCGTGTAATAAACTACAAACTATTTTTCCCATGTTGCACTACAAGTAATGTCTGTCAAAATGAGCCACACCATGTCTCCACAGCTATAATACAGAACACACACACAGCTTCGCAAACATAGTGAAACGACCGCGGAAACTACTATCAAGCTGGCAATCTAGCGGTAAAGACAAGCGATACGCGCGGCACTCAAAGTGTTAAGCCCTAGCTATATTTTCAGAAATTTTGCCTAAAAGTACATACCCAAGTAAATGGTTTTTTGATAACACCATGCTAACATTGACCAGACGTGAAAAATTGCCCACTGAGCTCATTCAGCACCTTCTTGAGACCAAATGTACTAAAAATCTAAGCAAATTAATAAAGGGCAGATGATTTACAGGGGGTTTTGTAGATACAGTACTGAATTTTGCCATCTGGACACATGCCATTTTAAATATGAATATAGAATATAAGGCCTAAATGACCATATTATGGCCAAGTCACACATCTATGGATCGGGCCAAATTGCCTTTCCAATGGCAGAGTTCAATCTGGATTTAGTACCACCAGGTGCCCCTGACAGGGCAGCAAAAACTGTGAATGAAATCTACTGTAATTTATAATGTAAATTGCTCCGCCATTTTTCATCAGATTGCAACGCCGTTTTTTGCTAGACGTTCACAGAAAGGTAGAGAAACTAACTGCGTTCTATTTTATGGTAATAACGTTCAGGTTTGTTCCACTTGTGAGATATGATCCCAAAAATAAACAGAAAAAAGTCACGCTAGAAGTCAGATAATTGACAGGGGCTGGTGTGAGCTGGGAAGTGTAGTTTTTTTTTTAATTATTATTCGAAAGCCCATCGAAAGCCCTGGGTCTCTTCTCTCAAAAGACTACACTCAGGTTAGGATGCGCCTTTTTCTGACTCGATGCGCTGAGATTTCTATAAACTAATATTTCACTAATAACACTTAATATCATTGGTACACAAACGTAGTGCTGCAAATATACACGTTGACTGCTATTTTGACAGGGTTAGGGTCTTTACTCTTGTCTACATTTGAAGAAAAAAAAACATTTAGGAACTGGCATTGTTTAAAAGTATCAATTTTGGCACCGGGATCAGAAAAAAACCAAACAATACCCAACCCTAGTTAACTGTGTAATAAACAACTAGGAAGCCAATTTAAAAAAGGTGCTACATGTTGACTTTTCAGAGACATACCTCTTATACCCTTGACAATTTGGGCTTCCATGATCTCATAAACCAGAACACTGACGGAATGCTTTTGGGATGGATACAAATGACTCCCAGTGTGTAACAATCCAGTAGGCTTCTTAAAACAAATGAACAGTGCCAAACAAGCAGGTAGTAACTAGGGATGGGCGTGAGAAAAATAGAAAAAAATAAAATCGAAATTATAAATTATGGGAAATATATATATATATATATAATTTTTTACATATCTTTTCACATGTATGTGTAAGATTATAACTGTTTGTTGGTTTCCTTAAACATATATACGTGAATGAACAAAAATAAAAAATAATTCTAATATATATATACATATATATTTTTTTTAAGTTAAAAAATTTACTTTTTACAAACGTTCGGCTGTCGTCACGCAACCCGGATCATCAACAGATTAATCTTAATTTTATTCATAGGACTTACTTAACTCCTAGACGTTTGCACCTAATGGGGCTTAAACAAGACCCTCGATGCTCCTTGTGTTTAAACTGTGATATTGGTACATTTATGCATATGTATTGGGAATGCCCTCCTGTTAAGATATTCTGGGAAGAAGTAACCACTCAATTATCAGAATTTTTATTTCTGACCATACCTGTACTGCCTTCTGTATTGTTGTTGAATGATGTTTCTCAGTTATCAACCTCTGTACATGTAAAGAGACTAATTTTGTCCGGTCTCACGGCTGCCAAAAAGCTGATAGCATCACGCTGGATTCAACCGGATAAAATGTGCCGGAAGGTATGGGTTCTTACCTATCTCGATGTGATTTATCTAGAGATATCTACCGCACGAATTTTAGGTGTTAATGAAGCCAGCATAGCAATCTGGTTAGATGTGGTGGAGAAGATAAAGGATAGCATATGAACTTGTAATCCCTGGCGTTAAACGGAATAATGGATGGATAGTCCAAGAGGGGGTCCTGAGGGGGGGGTTGTGGGGGAAGGGAAGGAGAAGGAAAGAGTGAGGAAGAGCAAGCAAGAGCATATGTGTTGTATTGTATTTATTATGTGTATATCTTTTAACACTTTGTATGCCACTCACGGCTTTTCTCTGGTTTACACCCCGACCGTTGAATGCCACGTCACGAGTATTCTGTTTTTTTTTTAATTAGCGATCTGAAATCATATTGCATCACGCGAGCCTACCGTTGGAGATCCAGGGACCGCCGGCGCTCAGATGTGAAAAAAGCGCCCCCTATCGTCTCCCAGATGGTAAATCACCCTTTTGGAATGGATTCAATGAAAGTGAATGGGAGAACGGATTTCTGACTCCACATTTTACTTCTCACTGATGCAGCCGGGGTCTACCAGAGTTCATTCTGGAGCCTCTGAGCCACAGCGAATATGGGTTATACTGTACACACGATGGATCAATACAATTATCGATTTTTTCGAATGGCGATCGGAAATTGGAATAAACCATTTGGATACCATCTGACCTCAGGTAAGGAATCTATGTTATCAGTGTTAGGATAATCAGACTCGTTTTCACGGATATATAAGCGTTTATGTGATATGTGATATGGCTGTTTTGACTGTAAAAGCCATGAGGAAATAAGAGCAGCGATTATCAGCGCACGGCACGAGCATGCGTGCGCACACATATACTATCGATCATCTGCGTTTATTTGAAAACGATTCATAAATAGGCCGACAAATGACAACGTTCTGGAATATTCCAGTAAAAGGCGATTATCTAGGCATGGGTTGTTTTTTCCCCGAAAACGGGTGATTTTCAAAATGCTATCAAACGGAAATGAAGCGATAAAAAAACAATCTGCCTTGACAATGTTGACTGGAAAATGATTCTTTGATAAGCGACGGGCAGATTAGACACATAGCCATAATTTAAAACATAGATTAGGCGATATTAACGTTAACATTGGCCGTGAATGGTGGCATTCCAGCCGGTAAAAAGGGAAACACGGCTGGCGCTCAAAGTGTTAATCTACATTTATTTTGATTTAAGTAATGGACAGTCATTATTGTTATTATTATGTCGGTCATAGTCCTGTGATTTATTGTGGATTTCTACTGTTAATGTATTGTGTGTCTAGTTTTATGTTAACCCAGTCTCCGCCAATCACGTGTTAAGGCGTGTTTCTCCGCCATGCGTTGTCTGCCAATCACGCCGTAGGGCGTGTTTGAGATAAATATTTCATATTTTCGTCATGGTATTCATATTTCACCCACGGAGTCTTGGCTGATGCTGTCTGAGCCATCACAACTCTGCAACGCTTCAATACCGCCACCTAGTGGCCGATCGGCAAGTTGCCAAACCGGAAGTGGCCATTGGAGCTCGGTCCGTCCCCTATTTTCGTCCGGCCACTCGTTTATCGTCCCGGGGCTCAATACAGACACCGTCGATATGGATCTTTGCCATAACTCAATAATCAACATGATTTGGACGTGTATTAGTAATATACAAACCGGAAATGGATCGCATCGATCAACATCCCATAATTGGGATCCGTTTGCTCCACTCTCATCGCCCAACGCTACGAGGAGACTGGGGTGAGTTTCAGCGTTTTTCTTTATCATTTTCGATACAAACTGCTCTGATCAATATATCACCCATACTACATAAATCATTTAACGTGGGCGGCTACGTGGCGTAGTGGGCAAGGCGCTCGCCACAAAATGCTGGAGACGCTGGGCTCGTCAGTTCGAGCCCAGCGCTCCACTTTCAGTTTAGCTGGTCGTCCGTACTAATACACATTGGCCGTATTAGGGGGTGGGAAACTGATGGGTGGGGATCGGGCGTTGTGGACAGCGACTCCTACAGGTCGGTTGGTGCGCCTGCGCAGTAGAATCAGGAAGTGTCTGGGGCAGCGTGAGCCTCCCACGCGTTAGGAATGGGAGACAGAGTGGGGGGAAGACATTCGGCAAATAACGACGGGTTCGGGAGTCGAACCCGGGTCGGCCGTGTCGCGGCTGAGCACGCTATGTGGTTCGCCACTGGGGCGCCCAGTAATGTCAATTTAGCAATACAATTTAAAAAGTTATAGCCCTGCAAAGAAGGTGAACATCTCCATAGACAAATAGCGCTGGCAGAGGATGGTTTAGGATGATCAAAGTGGTGGCAGAGAATGTGTTAAAAAAGGGAAAATAAAAAACATTTGTTCAAAAAAGATTTAAATAAGAAATTTACTTTTCGAGTAATACACGATCAATCGAGTATAGCATGCGATCAATTGATCTGGATTTTTCTTTAAAATGCCCATCCCTAGTAGTAACAGAGTCCTCACCATGTCCTCTTGTTGTCGAAGAACAGGACCAGATAGAGCCTCTCTCCGGCCTCCTCCTGCCTCTGATCCCCCAGCTGGAGCACGTCTTTGGGCGGGACAGGGATGGGAACCCCGTTGTGCAGCAGGCCGTCCTCTGGCATCTCTGGGTCGATGATCTTGGAGAAACACAGAGACATGGCAACGGTTAGCTCAGGTTGGCCTAGACCAGTGCTTCTCAAACTTTTTCTGTCAGGGCCCCCTTTGGCGGACCAAAATATTTTGGGCCCCCCCCTCACCCCAACAAAATAGTCATGAAATGGGCCATGTTTAAATTTATTGAAATAACACCAATATCGTGACCTTTCAAATTGTGCAACCACTTTACAACTGTGCAATTGTGCAACAACATAACAATACAGTCCAATACACACTCAAAGACTGTGCTTTTAAAAAAAATAGAGACATCTTGTAACATTGCAAAACAATTCAATGGACACTCAAGACTGCTTTTTCAAAAATAGAGACATCTTGTAACATTGCAATACAATTCAAGGACACTGCTTTAAAACTTTGTGAAAAACGTGTGAAAAAACTTGTGAAAGAACTTTGCAATTTGTGCAAAAAAAGAGAAAATGTAAGTAAATTATGTGAGTCATCACAGCATTAGTGGCTGCAATTAGCGAGACCCCCTTGATGAGCGCCTGTAGCCCCCTCCTTTTCCCTGCCATGGCCTGTGCACCGTCAGAGCAAAAGCCCACACATAGGAAATAAGCAAACAGTCTTTATTGCTGTCAGTCTTTGACAAGGCAACACGCATGTCATCTTCAAGGCTCAACTTGGCCCTATATTTTGTTTTCAGAGCTGTCATGGATGAACAGCCAACTTCACACAGATACTGTATGTGGTGCTGAATGGTATCAACACCTTAACTGCTGCATCATGAGATACTTGGTACTCAGCACCACACTCTGAAACTAGCTCTCCAGGTGGTATCAGATGAGATTTCAAAGAGTTCTTCCAAGAGTTTGGATGGAGATGTGTCAGGAAGCTTTGTCTCAATGTTGTCTGTAAAGGTTTTTTTATCCAGAGTAACTTGGTGATCCTTTTCTGTGTTTTATTAAATAATGATTTTCAGATTTTGAGAAATGGTATTTTCATGGAGAACAGTGCAGCTGCAACAGATAGCACTTTAGTGATAATTTTCTGTAATAATTTTTTTTTTTTTTTTTTTTAATAAATCTCAAGGCCCCCCCCGTCATGCCTCTGCGCCCCCCACTTTGAGAAACACTGGCCTAGACTTTATGCGTTAACGGAGCAACAGAGATTATACGGAGACGTAACAGTAAGAAGCATTTTGTATGAAAGTATTCTGTACTTCTGTATGACAACTATTAAAGAAACTTGAGAAACTTGAGACAACTAATTTAGGAGCATACATGAAGTTCACTATTAACAGTATTGTATCAGACATCCTTTAACAACAGGTGACTGTAGTTAAATAGCAGGTAATTATGAATAAATGACAACTACAGTCAATGAGCTGTGGCATTGCGCCCTACTGGTTGGCAAGACACGCCATGCGAATACTATGAATATGAGGGGGGGAAATATTGAGAAAGAAACTCAAGGGAAGGAAAATAAAGAAAACATTTGGATGACATTCTGGGGCTGCTGTTGTTCTAGTTGTTCCAGTTTTCATATCATCTCTTGCTCCAATTTGCAGATAATGGTATGTGTGACTGCTAGCTGTTGATACTGTACTGACTGCTAGCTGTTGATACTGTACTAAGCTCAGCTAAGAGTCAAGATTCAAACCCACTATTTTTTTTTTTATCTTTCCCCCCTTCTTTTTCCCCACAAAACCCACTCTCTTACTGTCTTTTACTATTATGTACTATGCTACTACTATACCTATAGTCAAGTCAAGAGATTTATTTGTCACGGCATACAAGTATACAATGAAATGCGGGTGGTCTTGCCTGCAACGATGTGCAAATAACATATAATAGAATCAACATTGTGCAATAAACAAGTAACATGTTAGCATATCGGTATATGTACATAAGTTATTTACAGAGCATGTAGGACATACTAGGTCCTTTGGTAGTGTCTTTCTGTACATGCTAATTTATACAATCTCCGGTTATACTATACTATTTTTAAAGTGACCTTTCCTTAGTGGCCATAAGTGTGGGCGTGTGCAGCATGAGTGTGTGCTTGCTGATGTTAAAGTGGCTGCTAGTGTGTGAGCGTGTACAGTGTGTGTGTTGTGTGTGTGCTCATGTGTGTGGAGAGTTCAGTGTTCAGGACTCTGATGGCCTGGGGGAAGATTAAGAAGCTGAGCCGAAGTCTCTCTGTCCTAGCAGCTGGTGTTCGCAGGCGTCTGCCTGACCTGAGCAGCATGAACAGGCTGTTGTTGGGGTGGTGTGGGTCTTTCATTATTCTGCAGGCTCTGGATTTGCACCTCTTGTTGTATAGAACCTGCAGGGGTTGTAGTGCAATACCCGTGGTACGCTCGGCTGAGCGCACCACTCTCTGTAGGGCCTTCTTGTCCTGTGCCGTGCTGTTTCCATACCAGGCAGTGATGTTTCCAGTCAAGATGCTCTCTACACCTAGTATGCCAATATATCTATACTACTACTATCTACTGTGTACTATACATATTCTACTATCTACTATACATATACTACTATGCTAGTATGTCTACTTGTAGCAGCCTCTGCCTGGGTCCGCTTCTGGTGGTAGTCAGGAGGTATTCCGTACGCGCTTTCTATTCAATAATAGTCTTACACTTTCAGTTCCGTTGTCAGACATCAATGGATATCCGATTTATTTAGAAAAGCAATTTACATGGAAGATGGGACCAAAGCGGTCAGAAAACTGTGTGCCTTTCCCCGTTCTACCCCTACCCAGGTGATTACCATTACTAATTTATGCCCCCAGTTGCGCAGTGACTGGTCTACCTAGACAGTGCCATTCAGGCAAGTCAGGTGAACCACAGCCCACAATACAACTGAGGCCAATCCATTTTCCCCAGAATAGGCAAACACTGGGCAAGCATTCCCTTTTTGGCTACACAGATAAATCATAACATTCACATATCCTTCTATTTGATATAATAATAATAATGATAATAATAATCCATAACTAAAAACACTCATATGGCTCTTACAATACTACTACGCTAATATGTCTATACTACTATGCACTCAAGTTTGGCATTGCTAGACAAACAATATCACTTTTCCTTAACCACCAGAGATGTACCCCTCCTGCAGACTTGTTGTACACAAACTGTAAGTCTCTTTGGATAAAAATGTCAGCAAAATTACTAAGAATAAATGTAAATGCTGAGCTGGGTCTTACCAGGGCAGGGTAGGAGGGGTAGCCCCTACATTTGGCCCAGACCAGGTCCAGAGGATCCAGCTCGGTCTCTTCCTCAGAGGACGCCTGGCTGCCATTGCCTGTTATCAGATGAAACAACCATTACGAGTCATGACAAGTCTCGAGTTTGACAAGTTCAGTTTTATTTTTAATTATGGCTGCACCTAACAATATATATATATATATTAGGGCTGTCCCAGATTAAGGATTTGGATAGTCGACTATGATTGGCCGAAATTAGCCGATAGTCGACTATGAAAAAAAAAAAAGTATACCGGTATATATAATTTTTTTATCATTCCATTTGGGCTGTGGGGGGTGCTTAATGTCTGAAGGAGTCGACTGAAGGCTTCTTGTCCTCTGCAAAAGCATGCAATTGGTCCACTGATGGATACATCTTGATATTTGTCTAGTCTAGTGTGTTCATTAGATGGGTGAAATCCTCTTTCAGTGCCTCTGTGCCTGTTTTCTTAGGCAGTTAGCCTCTGGTATGTGTGCCGTTAGCGTTAGCCACGCTTCTAGGCCTCTTTTCTTTTGGAAAGAATGATAAAAAAACAATATATATATATATATAAAAAGAAAATTTAACAAATATATATATTTTTTTGTATTCGACTAAGAGGTTGGCAGTCGACTACGGCTCCTTTCGATCGATTCGTCGACTATTCGACTAATAGGGGTCAGCCCTAATATTAGGGATGTCCGATATTATTGGCCTATCGATATTATCGGCCGATATCGGCATTAAAATGTGATATCGGAAAATATCGGTATTCAAAAAAATAAAAAATTATTTACATTTCTAGAACTTTTATTTACCCAGGCAAGCAAGTAAGAACAAATTCTGATTTTATTTATTGTCAAAAGTATGCATAATGTTGTGTTAATTCCACAACAAGAGATATGTAATGTTAATTACTTGAAATTATTCAGTTTTTTGGGGGGGGAAACCCTGCATATATCGGTATCGGTTGATATCGGTATCGGAAATTAAGAGTTGGACAATATCGGTATCGGTAACAAAGCCAATATCAAGCATCCCTACCTAATATATATATTCTTTTAAATGTTTGTATTTCTTTTTATTATCAATTAATCTAACAATTCTTTTATCGATTATTCCAACGATACACGCTTGATTGACGGCTCCCTTTCAGCTAAAGTGCCATTTTATTTTCCATTTAATCACTAAAACGTTTTGCTGCCATGAAATAAAGGACCAAATCTATCAAATGGACCTCACATGAATAATCGACTAACTAGCAAACTAAGTTTTTATTTAACTATACCTCCCGGAGTATGGCTCTAATCGTTTTAGCATTTTCCATTCACACACATGAAACTGTTGGCATTAGCTTTTCTATGGAAAACTTTTGAACTTCAACTACCCCAGTAGTCTGCTAGTCATCTTGACTAATCGGCTATAGCGTTGTCCCGATTCTGGAATTTTTAACTTTGAGATAACCAAGTAGAAAATTGTTCGATACCAGGAGGCCCTGCTCTCAGTTTCTTTGCTTCATATGAGTTTCATATGACCTATGCTGCATGTCCTCCCCAAATCTTCTCCCAACTTTCCTCTCTGCCTGTCCCATCTTAAATAAAGCTGTAAAAATGCTAAAAACAAAATCTTAAAAACATTTAATAAGGACTGGTACTAGTAAAATGGGGTATAGCACAGTTTTAACGGTAGTAAAATGGTTATAGTATTGGTAGACTAGGGTAGAACACCCATATCTGTGTTTTTATTTAACTATACCACCCGGACTAAGAAGCGAAGTATTTTAGCACTTTCCATCCACTTACATGAAACTGTTAGCATGAACTTTGTTACAGTGAGCTACTACAAGTAAATGGGACTCACAGTGCAGTCTTGAAGATATGCAGCTAGCAAGCTGGCCTGCTGTTGAAGCTGGAGCGTACAGAGCACCACATTGTTGGGTCTAAAATACTCCTTCAGATCATATGTAGGCATGTTCTTTTTGTTGCAGCTGCTCCAGCAACACGTTATGCAAATCGACGGATTTCCATAATCGATGGCCGAAGAGTCGCCTGAGCCGTATTTTTAATACTTTTAAAAACTGTACAAATAAATACAAGTGAGTAAAGAGCTGATTCTGTCACAATAACTGAATGTTATGTTAAATGTAGGGCTGTCAGTTTATCGCGTTAATTAGATTAATTAATTACACAGCAAATTATCGCGTTATGATTTTTTTTTCTTTTTTATTCATTCCATAAGAACGTAGAATACACATTTACAGACTTTTTTTTAATATGGTCCATTTGCATGTTCTTGGTATCTGATTCTAGGGACATCTATGGATCTCAGGGAATGTATTCCTAGTGTCAGAAATACTGTCTGTTACTAGGCTTGAGTAAATTGTAATGAACCAAATGAGAATATCAATTAATATTTTTTTTTATCTTTGACTGTGAATAACACCATGCACAAATTGACCAGACCTGAAAAATCTAAGCAAATTAATAGATGGAAGATGATTAAACAGAAGGTTTTGTAGATACAGTACTGAATTCTGCCATCCGGACACATGCAATTTGAAATATGATTATAGAATATTTATAGTTAAATTACGACATCACAGCAAGTGATTCATCACTTCACATTCATTATTTCCCACCAGTTCAGATTCCAATTATACAGATGAACAAGATTTTATTTCCACTTTCATAAATACATAGAGCCCTTAAGTTAAGAGGCTGGACATCGTGAACACAACACAGCCAATTTAAATACCAACACATTCTAATATTTTGTAATCCAAATGTGAAGCATTACTTTGTTTAGTGCACAAATTAAAATGTGACATCTGGCTGCTGTTGTATACCGGTAGTTATTACAATTATAAATGTATCCCGCCACAAAAAAACAGCTTTTATTAAATAAAAATCACTCATATTGTTATGAGACTTCTGCACATCTTGCTATGCAGACATATTCTTAGAAACAATACTATCAAATAGCAGCATTGGTAGTGTCCTGTGCAGCTCAATGGGTAGGGAGTAGGGCTATCAAAATTGGCCAAAAATGACATTTGACCATTACTTCTAAAACCAAAAACACACACATAGGTTCGAACCATTCAAATATCTATTATTGCACATTATATCCAGATTGAGAACGAGCAATATGCTAGATTGAGAACGGGCCGTCTCTCGGAGCATGATCAAATTAATAAAAGTGTATGGTATACACAGCAACGTGCCTCAGAGCAAGGTATAATAAACAATATCTTTAGCTTGACGTGAAACGGGAAATAGTAATGAAATCATTGGGGACATGCATGACGCTTCTGTCTCCATTTCATTATTCAATATCTAGAAGTTCTACCCGAGGGATGATTTACAATAAAGTGCTATTAAAGAAAACGGAAAAGTAGGCTACTTACATTCTTGATGCTAGAATTCCCAGAACGCTAGCATTAGCATGAAAAATAAAGAAAGGCAGGCTGTAGCGTACATAGCTTGCATACGACTTTGTCTTGAGGTTCCACAAGTTTGCCTTCTGACCAAAAACCAAAAACTGAAATTGCTTGGAGAGTAAATCACTCTCACCGTGGCCGAGTTGGCTTCTGAACTCTCTGCCATCGTGTGAGTCTGACTTCACGCCATCATTCACTCTGCTAAATGAAAGTGAGGTCGCGTGTCTCCTGTCCGTCATGCAGCATTCAGGCCCATGCGAGAAAACGAGGGTAAGACAGCCGAGGGGCTGTTTGTTTTCTACCACAACTGAATATTCATTTTCAAAATCTACTGTAAGTTTTATTTTTATTTATTTTTTACAATTTGATTATTCATTCGACTATAGAATATTCATCGACAGCCCTAGTAGGGAGTGCTTGGCACTTTGAGCATGGCACTAACACTTGCCAGGGTTAGAGGCTCCATTCCCACTGGGGCCACAAATATTGAAACATGTATGCATGTATCCATTCTGTAAAGCACTTTTATGTAGTACTAGAGAAGCACTACAGAAATACAGCCATTCAATCATTCATTCTAATGTTGAACCTACTACCCACTTGTAAGGAGATATATTTGGCCAGAGGCAGGGCAGTAGTAACACTATCAGCTCCACTGAAGCCATAAATATGAGCTGCATGTACCAGTGTAATCCGAGTCTCCGTTAAGCATCTCCAGGAAGGGGACTTTGGAAAGTGCTGGTTTCCCCAGGCTTCTTTTGGGCGGCGAGCTGCTGGAAGACAATGACACACAGCAGTCAATCCCGAGTCTTTCATTCTAGACTCAGCTCTACAGGCTTTTATGGCCTATGGCACACTGACCAAATTATGCGACTCTTTGGCCCTGTTCAGACCTGGCATTAACATGCGTCTTGGGTGATCCGATCACAAGTGGCCAGCTCCAAGTACAGGTGTGAACGCACCCAAGATGCATTGAGATCCGATCCCTCAGACCACATTTGGAAGTGGTCTGGGCCGCATAAGGCAACACTGTTAGCAGTGTGTATATAAATGCGCCCTGGGTAGTCTCCTGCCTAGTCTCCTGCCTAGTCCACTGCTAACTAAAATAAATCAGCATTGTTTTTGGTGACGTGCCCCTTTACCATGTACCTGTACCATGTGGCCCGTCTGGAAAGGAAGACTATTATTTTTGGGATCCATTGCCACCAAACGACTAAGTCCAATTCATTGTTCATTCACTGTACTTGGGACATGAAGCTGGCTGGGGATCCTCACTGTGCTAACAGATGGGATTAATATTACAGTTCCAATATGTCTTACATTTCTTTGTGGAGGACGGGGCAGGGGCTGTACTCGGAGTCGGACCCTCCGTCTTTGTGCTTATTGAATCCATTGGTGAGTCCTGGAAGACAAGAGAGAGGTGGTCTCAACAACAGAACCGAGGTGAAAGGTGGACAGACGGGACGGCCTACTGACTGGGTTACTCACTCACCACTCTCCAGTGTATGTTTAGGCATCTTCTCCAGCTCGCTATCCAAGTTCACGTCCAGACGGGGGGTCCGAAGTTCCGGCGTGGCGAGGGCAGGGGGCTCCGGGGCTGTCTGGGGGGTCTTGGATGGTGTGGAGAAGGGTGTGGAGGAAGGGGTGCTCGCCGTAGAGTTGGGGGTGGGAGGGGCGCTGGGCGATTTCCCGTTCAGCAGCAGATTGTCTCTCTCTCTGAAGAGCTTAGCTCCGTTTTTCGCCTTCTTGAAGAGTACGGAGGTGCGTCGGCCCACCCCCCCGGTGGTGGGGCGCAGCGGAGTGATACGCTCGGACACTCCGTTGGCCACCGCCGGCCCCTCGCTGTGCAAACTGGGAGGTGGAGGCGTCGCGGGCCGCTCCTGCGCTTTAGTGCAATTCTCTTTCCCTGCGTCACTGACGGCCACGGGGGGCGGAGCACCGCAGTCGGAGCTCTCACTGTCTAGTTTGAGGCGCTTGTAGGGCCGGCTCGGGGACCGGAGCTCCCCCGTGATTGGCCGCAGGGTGGGGGGTTCCAGGGGCGTGTCCCCCCGCCGAGGTGGAGGGGCTGGCCCAGTGGGCTCCAGTGTCGGGGGCGAAGTGGACTTGAGGTCCTCTGGAAGACGAGAGGGGAAGAATCTAATTCAGTTTCATTCCAGGCATCTAGTTGAAATGAATGTCCATTTAGTATGCAGTGTAATGTGGTGGTGTAGTATTCACATTGGACAATGACAGAAATCTGTAATGATTTATTTCAGGCATTTTGACATAACACAGCCCACACAGTTGTTTAAAGGAACATGCCAACATAATGTGCAATGCACTTTCCATCTTCTCGAGTCAGACAAGAAGATTTCTAAAGTTAAAATGTTTGAATAATTCAGCTTTATTGTAATTTTGACTATATATGGCTTATGTTATTTTTATGTTTTGATAATTATAGTCTTCAAGGTGCTACAAAATGTGCTAAGGTGCTCAATGCTGACATTGGTCCTGTGCAAAAGAAGAAAACAAAGGGCATCTGTTTGAAACTAAACCGCATCATTATTGCTTAACCAAGCCGGGGGCTGTTACAATACCAATCTCCTCTATGTACGTTCAGTAGAAAGCTATGTGGCTGCAAGCTAGCCTAGCACAAATTAATGGAAGCGGATACGGACCAGCTAGCCTAGCTGTTGGCCAAAAACACCTCTCCTGGAGTTTTAAGCTAGGCTAGGTAATCCATATCAGCTTCCATTCATTTGTGCTAAGCTAGGCTAGTTTGCAGCTGGATAGCTTTCTACTGAACGCACAGAGAGGAAATTGGTATCCATCTTCTTGTCCGACTCTGGAGACGACAGTAAGCGTATTTCCCATAATGTTGGCGTGTTCCTTTAAAGTACTGGAATTTTCTGTAAAGTATGGAACACCCTTATCTTTGCACTCACAACTGGAAACTGAGTGCACACCGGAAACATGGTATATGGTAAATCTGTTGTTATGATTTCATTGGCACCCGGAGTGTTCAGCTGCCAACCTATTTGATGGCAAAGAAACATGGGCTATCCTGTTCATTTGGTCTACATCGCTGTCAAGAAGTGGAATGGTATGGCATGACTGTAGGGTGGCCAAAATGAAGAGTGGGTGAGTCCATGAGGGATGCAGAGAAGGGGTGCAGGCACAAGAGTGCACTTGGGAGAGAGGAGTTGTGAGGCAGCCATGGCTAACGAGACTCTGGCCCCTACTTACTAGACTGCAGACAGTGGGGTGGTTGGGGTTGGTGCGTGGGGGGGACCCTGGCTCAATTACCTGGGGACAATGTTCTGTTAGCTCATGTTCGCAACCGCTCGCATTTTGTAAAATAGTGTTGTTGTTCTTTTCAGGTATATGCATTGTATTTTTTTTTATCATTATAAGCCTCAAAAGCCTGGCTTTGTCACCCACCTTTATCGGAGGATGACAGGCCGTTGTCCACCTCGACGTCCTTCTCGTCGTCGTCGTCCTCCCCGTCCTCCTCTTCTTCCTTCAGGTCCCCGTTGAGGAGGGAGTGGCGTGGGTGCTGGCCCTGCCGGTAACGCACAGTGTTGATCTCGCGGCGCAGCAGGCGGATGCGACGTGAGCGGGCGCCGCAGCCCCGCATGGAGGTGACCACGTCCAGCTTGTCCAAGAGCTCCTTCAGCTGCTCCTCCACAGACATGTGCAGCCTGTTGTCCGGGTTCAGAATACTGTCCACTGGAGGAGGGAGGTGAGGACAGAGACGGGTTGTTTAAATTACTGTACAAACTCTATTATGATACATTTATTGTATTTATCACGCATTTATTATGTATGTACGCTCAACGTCATTGAGGCTTGCCCTCAATTAATTTGAGATTAAATAAAGATTGAATGAATGGATATGCAGCTACCATACGTTTAGAATACTGAAGAGAGAAAGACATCTTGAGAAAACAAGAGGGTATTCCAGAAATAGCTCTTCAAATTCGAACCACCAACCTAGTTTATTTTCATCATCGCCAAACAAGTGTATAAAAACAGTGCAGCTTTCCAACACGCCGTCTCGAGATGCAACAACTTTGAACACTTCACATCTCCACTTGGTCAGACTGTGTGGAGGATATTACGCGCTCCATCTCTCAGTGCGACTCACCGTCGTCCCAGGTGCAGCCGTAGAAGTCTCGCTTCTGGGGTGACTCGGGGAGGTGCATGCCCGTGTCCGGATCCAGGCCGGTGTTGGTGGCCTGCCTCTGAGCCTGCCTCAGGATGGCCCCGCCCAGGTCCCGCATGCGTAGTGCGGCGCGGTGGAAGACCGTGTCCTTGGAGTTGTAGAGCAGGCAGTTGGCCACCATCAGGGTGAAGTCGGCCTCCAGGTCGGCCATGGAGCGGTAGGCGTGAGCCTCCAGCTTGGAGCGCATGGTGGTGAAGTCCATAGGCTGGCTGATGAACTCCAGGTAGTCTGGTACCTAAAGGAAATTAGATGGGAACATTAGATTAGATTAAAATGTATTGTCATTATACAGCACAAGTACAGTACAATGAAAATAAGTTTGGCATCCAACCAGAGTGCAAATGTAGCAGTAAAGTGCAACAGCAATATACAATGTACAGGTGGTTAAACTGGGTACAAAATATACAAATTAGTACTACCGAGTCCTCATCAGTAGTATGTACAGAGTTGTATTATATAAATAGAGACAGTATGACTACTACTGCAGCGTAATGAATAAGGGTAGGATATGTAGGGTGCAGGTACACAGGAGGATAGGTATATATGCGGTGTGAATACATATATATATGTAGTATATACAGCATTATAGTACATGCTATACAGAGCTATGGGTTATGTGTAGGTGTACAGCAAGTATATGAGGTTATATTCTGACAAATATGGGTATATACTGTATAATATATATGCAGTATATACAGCACTGTTGTACATGCTATCATACAAAGTATATGGGTAAACAACAGTGAAGCAGTAGGTATATAAGTTGAGTATAGGCAACAGAGTTCAGAGTCGTACAGTATGGGTAACAGAGCCTAGGGTGTAGGCAATGGAGTCAGAGTTCAGAGTATATATGGTGTCAACGAGTTCAGGGAGATGACAGCAGAAGGAAAGAAGCTGTTCTTGAGTGTGCTGGCTCTGGTCTTCCTGAAGTCCACAATGAGCTTCTTGGTTTTGTTGGTGTTGAGGGCCAGGTAGTTGTCGATGCATCCCTATAGGCCTATTCATCGTTGTTTTTGAAGTTGTGTCGACTGAAAACTTAATTATGGTGTTGGTACAATGTATAAGAGTGCATTTAGTGAGACTATTAATTAGGGATGCTCGATATTGTTTTTTTTACCGATACCGATATTGTCCAACTCTTAATTTCCGATACCGATATCAACCGATACCGATATATGAAGGCCCCCCCCCCCCCCCCAAAAAACAGAATAATTTCAGGTAATTAACATTACATATCTCTTGTTGTGGAATTAACACAACATTATGCATACTTTTGACAATAAATAAAATCTGAATTTGTTCTTACTTGCTTGCCTGGGTAAATAAGGTTATAGAAATGTAAAAAAAAAAGAAGAAAACGATAGATATTTTCCGATATCAGATTTTAATGCCAATATCGGCCGATAATATCGATAGGCCGATAATATCGGACATCGCTACTATTAATATTACTACTACTGTGTTTTCTTTGTAGGTTGTGGTTTTCATCTTGGAATGATGTTTTTTCTTCTTTTTTACACTTTGTATTATTCTTCACAAGGGGAAAAACTAACACCTACCTTTATAAATAGACAGAGATGCCTCTAATAGATAGTATATATGATGGCTATTTAGCCTGAGTCCTTGTGGAATACAAACTATTGAAGGTACATGACCTATATGTACTGTGATATTTTTCTATGGACCTTTGTGTATATGAAATGTTCAGTGATAGCGACACAGACAGCGAGATTACAGAGTCAGACCCAGATGAGCTGGAATGGATGCCAAGTCGAGAAGCAGGTAAGATTACCCATGGTGGTTTGTGAATAGAACAGTATCAACATGAGGCATGAGCCCTTTGACCTGGAAATGTATAAAGGCCTCTACATGCTACAGCAACTGCAACACAACATCGACAACGCAACAGTGTTGCAGACACTCTGCCTTTATGCTTCTGCAACATCGACGCGCAGCCTATGCAACATTGTACCCCGGATGTAGCTAGGTTCCCTAGATAGATGAAACTTCCCTTCTCAACCAACCCATTGATAACAAGCAGAATACGAAGCATCATAGATACTTTAACTTTAGGTTAGTTGTAACGTTAGTTTAGGTTAGTTTTAACGTTAGATAATGTACAAAATAAACGTATTTCCGGTGCTTTAGACGTCGCTCTTTTATTTTGAAACACCCCGACCGGAAGTATTTATGATGCATGATATGCTTGTGTAACTTAGTCCGGTTCTGTGTTTGTTGGTGTCTGTAGATTGTTGGTGAACAACTAACTTTAGGTTCATTTTAACGTTAGCTAGCATCAGGGATGGACGCCTTTGTGCAAATGCAGGCAGCTACAGGCACTCGAGGTCGAGGAAGAGCTGCTGAATTTAATCGGCAGGAGAGAGCTCGTCAAAGCCGCATATCACTGTGGCTGTGGTGTGGTCGTAGGCACGAAAATGCAGCTCGAACTACCTGTTATATTAAATTAATTGATTGCTGTTCAACTTGTCCGTGTCCAGTCCTTTCGATTAGCCCCACCGTTCATTGTAAACAATGATGCATGTAATTATATTAACGTTACTGTGTTGTTGTAGCTATGTTAACACTTTAATCGCCGTTGACGCACGTCATTCCCCGCCATGCTCATTCTGCCGAAGACGCTGGACAGCGTCTTTGATATCAATATTTCAAAAATCTGTGATCGAAATCATATTTCTCCCCCGGAGACATGAGATGTACTGGTGAGCCCCTATCAACTCTCTAACGGTTCAAGAGCGTCATCTGGTGGCCGATCGGCGGATCGCCCAGGGAAGAAACAGGAAGTGGAAGCTGGTGCTCATTTCAATTTGGTCCGATCACTCGGTAATAGTCCCAGGACTCAAGCTGATCACGACGGATAGTGATCCGTTACCAATAACTCGATAAACAACATGATTTGGACGTATATACTATTATACAACCTGGAAATGGATAGGATATTTCGACATCCCATAATAGAAAAAAATTCTGTTCCACGCTCATCTCCCAACGGCGAGAGGAAGCTACGGTGAGTTTCAGCGTTATTTTGTAATGTCTTCTATACTAACTGCTCTAATGATCATATCACCCACACTAGATGAATGATATAACGTTGCCCACGGAATTATAAACGACCCCCCCCCATCCGGTCATCATCAGATCATACGTAGTAACTTCTAGAAGTACGTCCATTTGAAATTTTTTATCTTGCACAGATTCCTACCAAACTGTATTTGATCATCAATATAATGCATTTAGGGCTATAAATCAAGTTCTGGAGAAAGCTGCAGAAAACGATAAAAACATACTTATACTTGTTTAGACCGTATTTTAGTATGAATATGTGAATGAAAAAGTATAACGTTGCTACACCCTGAACAATAGATATAAGACGTTGAATGGGCCATAGTAATGTCAATTTAGCAATAAAATTTAAAAAGTTATAGCCCTGCAAAGAAGGGGAACTTCTCCATGTTAAATCGGGCTGGCGAGGGATGGTAAATTATGAATTTAACCCCGGCGATCAAAGTGTTGATAAATTCTAAATGGTATTAGTTGGGTATGATAGCATTGAATAGCATCAACGCTAGCTGGCTGGCTACAACGAATTCTCACAAGCTGGCATCGTAAAATATCAACACCAGCCATGGGAATACCGTTTACTAAATTGTGGAGGCGTTTGATCATCAAGGTAAGATGATTTGAAGGCGTATGCTATGGAAGTCCCCTGCGGCTCCACTTTGTTGAAATGTACATACTAGGGCTATAGGATAACCACCGGTTAATTCGCGATTTTTTATTGGTTTGTCATGACAAACCAATTACATAATCCAACATATGTGTAAGAAACTAACATATTGCAGTTAACGGTATATTTCTTTAATGATTTGTTACAGCGAAATCAATACTTCCATTTGTATAAATTATGTTAACTCGAGGATGGTATTCCTGCCTGCGGGACCAATATTATTCTATGACAGCCCCGCCCCCATTCGCTAACCAACCAATCACTGCTACGCAACATCAAAGCAACGGTTGTTCAGATTAGATTTGGGTGAAAGGTACGCAACACCCTCTACAACACCCTCAACACCATGTTGCAGTTGCTGTAGCATGTAGAGCCCTCTAGTGTCAAGCAACAAGCACGAACTGCGCATGCTTCACAAAAGAGGCGATATCGCTCTTACTAGAAGATTAGCATGGATTTTTGGGAAACTTGCACTCTTTAGCCTCGATTGCGCAGGAACGGATGTATGTAGAAATAAACGGTTTGTTCCCTGTTGGGAGTATAAATATAAGCATTTCAAATGAGCCACAGGGCTGTACGCTAAGTATATAAAAATAATAAAAAAAATAATACAAAATTTAGGGGCACTTTTTTTTTTTTAAATAACAATTTTACCATTATAGTGCAAAAAAATATGTTCCTCCTGCCTCATTACTGTGGTCCTTTTATTTAACATTTTAAGTGCTTTTGTTTTCAGGTTTGTATCTTTTATAATGAACAAACTGAAGTATTACCACAGCTGCAAACATTTATTCTTTCATTGATAACAGTGTATTAAAGTGTTCATAGTCAGTATCTGCTGCTCTGCTGTTGATGGCAATAACTGGAATGGATTATCAAAAAACACTGAAACAACGCTCTCTTATGGCTTTTCCTGTGGTTTATTAAAGCAAAACACACCACAGTCTAGGGCTGGGCGATATGGCCTAAATATGATATCACAATATTTTCTGACCTTTCGGCGATACACATCACAATGTTTTCACATTCCTTTTTCCCCCCAAACAATTCTTTGAGGCTTACCAAGACAGTATTTGAGTTTGCAAACTAACATTAAAGACAAAAGACCCATGCATTTAGCATTTTTATATTATATATTAGATTTAGATGATTGGATTATTAGATTATATATTATTGCATATATTTAGCATTTTAGCATTTCGTTTTTTTTAGATTATATATTAGATTAGATTTAGATTATTAGATTATTGTAACTATTTATTGTAGGGCAAATGTAACTGAGAGGGCATACATAGTACGTATCTTATCTTATCTTAAAAAACAAAGCATTGATTAGCAATACATGAAAATGTCAAACCACATTGTCAGAATTGTAATGTTTATTGTTTACTGAAACGTTTGACTGTTTAAAAATAAATTAACCACCACATGACTCACACATGACGACTAATTTCTTTAATTGTTACATTAGATATAAATACTGATCTTTTTTATGTAAATCTACAATGGTTTGGGAGTAGTGTGAAAGCTCATTCAAACTCTGGGCTGCTTCGCAGAATAATGTGGTGTATGTGTGTGCATGTGTGTGCGCTGGGCTGCTTCACAGAATAATGTGGTGTGTGCGTGCATGCAGGGCACGAAATTAACTTTTTGACTCAACGGCCAGTGGCGGGTAGATGGGAAAATTCTACCCGCCAAGCATATTTCTTACCGGCCAAAAAAAATACGCATTTTTGTGTCACATATATACATTTCTTTCAGTACATTTCAAGTAGATAAGCTATTACGTTGAAGAATAGACACTTAAAGAGGCCAGAGTTAAATTTGTACTCACTCTCTCTCTCTGAAGTGACTTCTCGCTATCTGCAAACAGCTCCACTGTCTGTGTGTATACTTAGTAGCCTCCAGATGCAGCCAGGATTCTCTGGCGCTGCAGCTGGTCCCTATTGGTATACTGTGCTTTGGTCAAATCACATTCAGCATGCCCTCAGCTCGAATACGCATCGAATCAATGTAAAGACATTGATATCAGGAGCTATCTGTAGCTACTGCTAGCCGGCTAGATAACGTTAAGACAACGCCTCAGTGAACTATTTAGTTTACTGGGACATATAGAGCTAACGTGAGCTAACGTTGCCTACCGAGCGAACGGAGGTATCATGCACTCGACTATTGCTGGAGCATTTGTTGATATCAGCAGCTATCAGTAGCTAGTAGTGATGCACCGATGTGAAAATTGTGGCCGATACCGATAACCGATATTAATATTGCTGTTCTGGCCGATACCGATATTTACCGATGTCGATATCTCTGTATAGAAAACACTTTTTTATGATAATCAAATAAAGAGCTATTTTCCAAAACGCATTTTTTTTTAACTTTTGTAACTTATTTTCAGAAATGACAGATATTTTTAAACTATTTAAGGCCAAAACATGTTAAAAAAATTTAAATATCGGCCCTATCTTGATATCGGACCGATACCGATGTGTAAAAAAACTGCCATATCGGCCGATATTATATCGGCGGCCGATATATCGTGCATCACTAGTAGCTAGCCAGCTAGATACCGTTAGACAATGCCTCATGTATTAAACTAAAAGTTAATAGTTGACTGGGTCATTGTTTAAACAGTAACGTTAGCTCACGGAGGTCCGCACTAGACTAGAGCAGCCTGCCCGAGGCAATAGGAGCCTCTGTGTTGATGCGCGCAGAAGCACAGACTGGGGCGGATATGACTCGTTTTTTCAAAATAAGAGTATCATATGAACCGAACGTTGCTAACTGCCGGAGCCATCGATATTATGACTGGAGCTGCGCTTGGGGCGGAAATGAGACCCGCACAGGATTTTCAAAATAAGAGTATCGATATGAACTACACGCCAGGTGGCGGGCAGACCTCAGTGTCACTCGCCAAACCGAAAATCTGCCCACCAATGGCGGGCTCCAATTTCGTGCCCTGCGTGCATGTGTGTGCGCTGGGCTGCTTCGCAGAATAATGTGGTGTGTGTGTATGTGCGCTGTAGAGCTGTCCCCAAAGCCTGTTTTTGGGATTCTATATATCCAATAGACGAGCGCCCTTTTCGATCGCATGACATTGTTCAGAAAGTTTGGTGCACTTGACAAATTGCAGTGTGAAAGCAAACCGAACCAAATGAAGAATGCAACAATGTTGCAACTTCACCCCCAGAATCACACGAGTCCACCAAACTATATGTGAAAGCGACCTTAATTTAGGAGTGAAATGCGAATGAAAGGGTTGATATACTACTCGCAAGAGTGCCCCCAAATATTATTTTCAATTCGCACAGGCTATATTTAAGAGCAATATGCGACACCCTTGTCGCACTGTATAGCCCTGAGCCATAGTATGTCTCCATAGCTATAATATAGAATATACGATGAGTCTACAAACATCGTCAAACCGGTCTGAAACGCTGGCGCCAGGGAGTAAAGATGGGAAAACAGTGTGGCAGGCAATGAGTTAAGGTAATGGCTAGGCCTTGGTTTGAGAGTAGATTGAGGCTGTAAATGGTCAACTTAAGTTTCTCGCACCAATGCTTGCAATCTTGGCAAACATCTGGCATCCTGCTTTCTTATCTTAAGTGTCAAACAATGTTAAAGTTTGTCGACTCGTGCATCCCTAAATGTGATTACTTTGTTTCCCACTATTTCCTTTGTGTAAGGAGGATATATGATCTTTGCTGGGCTTTTGCTTCACTCCTCTCTTCCACATCTCACTATTTTTCCCTTTAAAGGCCAACTTGCAGGTTAAACCCTACTCTTCAATTATGGGTAGTTTACATCATTGGTATCTATTTTCATTATTTATTTTTTTCCATTTGACGCCGGAAATTCCACTCAGAAAGGGTTAAAAAGGTCCATGCACGAATAACGTATGTATGGAGCAAATCAAAAAGCTTATCAGACGCTATCAGTGCCGTGACGTCACTACCGGTAACTTATGCCTTATGCCCGTCCGGGTCATAGTACTACTGGCTATATGGCTCTGGCTAACGTTACCCCGCTAACGTTAGCATTATGTCTACTGTCGTGAACCATTTTAAATCGGGGCATGTAAAAGAGTTTTGGGAACGAGTAAAATGTGCAGGTCCTCTTCTCAGACCTGTGGGGCAAAGCACTGCACACACATCATGCCGGCTAGCAAGCTACACGTCATGGCATGTTGATACCAGCGTTTCCGTTAGCCGGTAATTACCGGTATTTGACCGGCAAAATCTGTTGAAGTCCGACATATTTAATCTCTCCGGTCTTAATGTCCGGTGAAAATAATTCCCTGAGTCTAAGCACAATTTGATTATTTGAATTGTATTAAAATAGGCTAAAATTAAATAGCCTATGCGATGAACGAAACAATCATTACATTTGTTTCATCGTTGCTTCACCAAGCACGTATAATAATGTTGTCAGCGAGAGCTTCGTGCTGGGTTTTGCGAGTGCATGTGTAGCTGCAGAGCCGGAGCAGCAGCGGCCATTACAGCGGCCATTGCAGTACTCCAATTCAGCCATTGGCAATTCAATGTTGGGTGGGGGGCGCTGCTGTGCGGTCCCCAGATAGAGCCAGAAAAGAGCCAATAACAGCTGAATCTGCTGCTCTGCATCGACATACTCTCGCAAATAAGTCGTTGGGAGGTGGAGAGAGAGAGTCGTCACGCAAACCCACGATAATGTTGCCGTCTCTCTCTGCCAAATTTCTCAGTTCTTCGCTTGATATAATTAATACAAATGTCCAATATAACGGAATTCGTTAGCTCATAAAAATTTGATTATAACAGACTGCCGTTTATTATTGTCGGGCGACTGCCCACAGACACCTATTTGATTTAAAGTCGGCAGCAGCATGGAGTCTCGGGACTTATTTTATTTGGAATATAATGGCTTTATACGCAAAAGTAGCCTAGTTTTAAGTAAAAATATTATAAATCTACATGCCTTGATGATGTCATTCTTTTGTTTTGTTGTCATTCTTTTGCCTATCAATTGTTTTTAAGCTCAATAAACTCTGACCGGAATTTCTCTCATTTGACCGGTAGATTGAAATCTACCGGACACTGAGGCCGGCAACAATTTTTTCTAACGGAAACCCTGGTTGATACGATAGTAGCCCCCTAGTAGCCCCACTCGGTGCATCACAGTCACGAAACGGGCTACCACGATAGCTATTAGCTAACTAACATTACCGCTACAAGCTCAAACACCTTATAACTACTACTATTGTCGTGTCCATAAGTTCCCTGGCAGAATACTTGTGAGGACAAAGGTATACAAAGAGGAGAGAACCATTTTAAATCTGGGCATGTTAGGAGTTTCGAGAATGCTGGCTACCAAGCTAGCTAACTTAGCTACTAACGTTATATACACAATATGTACAACGACACAATGATTTACATTATTACAAATATGGTAACGTGGTTGTGGCTTTTACAAATAGTGGTTAGCTTTAGAGATGAATGGCTATGATCACGGAGCAATAGTGTTAGGTGAAACGGATACTAGATCCTCGACTAGTAGTAGCAAGAAGGCTCTGCTTCCTGCCACTACCTGCCTGTGATTCTCAGCCCCTCGCTGCCCCGTACCGGGTGTGACGTCATCATTAAGATGACACACGCACGTTATGAACCATGGATTAAAATATCCACGTGCGTGGTGGTTGTGGTTGGGTCGACAAAATGTTTGATAAAAACGCTAAAACTGGGTCAATTTCGATAATCCCCCCCCCCCTCTTCATGAAAGTCACCGTTGGCCTAGTCACATTGTTTATTGAACAAAAATACAACCTGCAAGTTGGCCTTTAAGCTATCCTAGGCATAATCTCTATAGAACTAACAAACCTTTGACTATTGTTTTTTATAATCTTGTAATAAACTCTCATATTGAATTTTAGAAATAGTCTCCTGATCATTATACTTTAGGACAGCAAACAAATATTCCTTTTTATATTATCAATGAATAAGTCGTGGATATCAAATCATCAGTACAACAATGTACACAGTATTGATGAATGTATATACCGTTTGTATGTCTTGCTGTGTGGTGCTGCTATTGTCCTTGTATCATGTGTCAGTGGGTACTATAAAACAAAACACTGGCGTTAACTGTACATTGGTGTTTCTGATTCTGAAACATTTGTCAAGACCTGAATGTAGGGGTGTTCTCTACCTGGAAGGAGAGATTGTCTGACTCTACCTGGAAGGAGAGATTGTCTGACTCTACCTGGAAGGAGAGATTGTCCGACTCCTAATATTTTAGTTTTATATTATCCTGACCTGAATCCAGCCGAGCAACATCCAGATGAACCTGTGACAACGTCTCCAGCCGAGCCCTCACAGGGAACATAGTATACCCACTACTTAACACAAAGCCTGGTGTTAGGAGGCTTCCCCCACATGAAGAACCACCAGCCCTGCATCGAGATGAGACATAACCCTGTGCTTCCTGGACCAAGTGTCGGTGCGTTAACAGGTCTGACCTCCTTGATGTCGACCGGCTGTGCAAAGATCTGAGCGGTGTCCTTCTCCTGGAGCTGCTCCAGAGTGGAGCCGAGAAGAGTCAACATGGGAGTCAGCTGCATCTCCAGGGCTGCCTGGTGAACTTTGACCTGCAGCGATGGCAGAAAAATACCAGAGAGAGGGTGGGGGCACAGAGAGAAGGTCACAAAAGAAATCTAAAGTCCTCGGGGCTCAAGCTTGCAATCATTACACTGTACCCAGAATATGTAATACATATATGCAATGTAGTCGTTCGAACATACTCCATGATAGGTTTCAGCGTTTATCTCAGGGCTTGTACAGACCAACAGCAAAGCCCTATTGACTTTGCATGGGTTTTGTGGCTAACAGCCGGATGTGTGGATATCCAGTATGAAAACAGCATGGATTATACAGAGAAAGGACTCTACCAATCAACAACAAAATTCTGCAGTGTTTTCCCTACCACTGCCTTAGGTGGGGGGGGGGGGTCCACCTCGCCTACCAGTACCTGACCTACCACCCCCTAACGGATCCCAAGGATTTACGCAAATTCAACAAAAATACACTATTTGCAAGAAAGAGAGAAGGAAGAGTGATGTGTGTAGGCCTGTGTGTGTATGCTGGTGAGGGAAACAGGGGGCTGGGTGCAGGGAGGCATAATTGTGTGTATAACCACAGGCAGGTCTGTGTGTGGCCTTGTTATGTGCAGCAAGATATGACAAGGGGTGCAGTTATCACAAAATAATGCCCAACATGAGGGCTAATTACCCCACGAGGTGAAGCCCATCTCACTGTAACTCTACTCTCACTTGAGCAGTGCCAGGGACAACACCAACAGCAGCATGTCTGTTAGTTTAAACATGTTGTCGTGGGTAATTATCTCAAACAAGATAACTACAGCCTCTCAAAATACCAAACATGCAAGATATTCACTCAACAGAATAACTTTACCGTAAGTCTAGCTATAGCAGTGCAAATTTAAACAGTACGGTCATACATTTACATTTACATTTAGTCATTTAGCTGACGCTTTTATCCAAAGCGACTTACAAGTTCTGTACGACAAGCCATCAGGAAGGGCACAACTCTATCAGCTGAGCAACAATGTTCATCAAAGTGTTGAGTGCTACAGTGTAGGTTAGTTTATTAGGACAAGTGCATGACAGTACGGTTAGTTAGGGTTAGATTTTTTTTTTTTATTGTTTTCTTTTTTTTTTTTTTCAGATAATGGTTGAAGAAGTGCGTCTTTAGTCGACGGCGAAAGATTGGACGTGATTCGGCTGTCCTAACTGGGGTGGGTAGTTCATTCCACCATTGTGGGGCAAGGACTGAGAATAGGCGACTTCTCTTTGATGACCCTCCCGGAGCTTGGATAGGAGTAGGTCTGAGGCGGCCAGAAGATGCAGAGCGTAGGGGTCTTGAGGGTGTGTAGTTAGAGACCATTGACCGGAGGTAGGCGGGAGCGGTTCCCTTTGCCGCACGGTATGCTAGGTCGAGGGCCTTGAAGCGGATTCGTGCAGCAATGGGGAGCCAGTGCAGGTCCCTAAGAAGTGGGGTGACATGGGCCGACTTCGGTAGGTTTGAGATCAGGCGGGCCGCTGCGTTCTGAATGAGTTGAAGAGGCTTAGTGGCAGTGGCCGGGAGGCCAGCGAGCAGTGCATTGCAGTAGTCGAGGCGGGAGATGACTGTTGATTGGACGAGGAGTTGGGTGGCTTCTTTTGTCAGGAAGGGGCGTATCCTTCTGACGTTGCTCAGGAGGAATCGGCAGGTTCTGGTCGTCGCTGCGATGTGAGCAGAGAAGTTCAACTGGTCGTCGAGGACAACACCAAGGTTCTTGGCGGTCGGGGACGCAGTCACAGCTGTATTCTCGACTGTGATTGAAAGGTCGGTTAGGGGGGAGGATTTGGCCGGCAGGTGGAGCAATTCTGTTTTGCTTAGGTTCAGTTTGAGGTGGTTGGACGTCATCCAGGCTGAGATGTCGGACAGACAGGCCGAGATCCGCTCAGAGACGTGGATATCTGAGGGAGGGAAGGAGAGGAAGAGTTGAGTATCGTCGGCATAACAATGGTAGGAGAAGCCATGAGACGTGATAATGTTACCCAGTGATTTAGTGTAGAGGGAGAAGAGAAGGGGTCCTAAAACCGAGCCCTGGGGGACACCCGTCCGCAGGGGGCGGGTGGCCGACAGGGTCCCTCTCCATGACACTTGGTAGGAGCGGTCATTGAGGTATGATGACAGCCATGTCAGCGCAGAGCCAGCCACTCCCATTCCTGCGAGGGCCGCAAGGAGGATCTGGTGGTTGACTGTGTCGAAGGCTGCAGATAGATCTAGGAGAATCAGGACAGAGAGGCCTTTCGCTTTTGCTAAGTGAAGTGCCTCTGTGACCGCAATGAGGGCTGTCTCTGTGGAGTGACCAGTCCTGAAGCCTGACTGATTAGGGTCTAGGAGGTCATTCTGTAAGAGATAAGCAGTAAGTTGGTTGGATACAGCACGTTCAAGTGTTTTAGAAAGGAAGGAGAGAAGAGAGACAGGACGGTAGTTGCCTATGACGGTAGGGTTCAGGGTTGGTTTTTCTATGAGCGGCGTGACTCTGGCTTGACCCATACAGAGTCCATCAGTTCAGCTGCTGCCGCTGCTGGCTAAATCAGCTGATTTTGACAAGATGCACATCTCCATCAAATCATTAGGTGGATACATTGTTACATTACGACAGTGAAACATTACTTGATTCAGGACATGATCAGGAAGCTTTTGTTACTCATTTTGAAAGTAAATGTTGCGTTACTCAACACAGTAGGGCTCGTCCACATGATGCCATTTTCGGACTCAAATGTTATATTCTATAGAATATTCACCCAGGCTATGGTATAAAAAATTTTGATATTTAAAAAGGCATTATGTGGGTGGTCATACTTCTGGTTAAACTATAAAGAAAATAATGTAGAGGAAACACTGTGCTAAACTAGGGCCCTATGGAATCCGCAATCACAGAATCTGAGGATTTCACGGAGTTTAGATATTAACACGGAATTCTGAATTATCGCAGAATGGCGTGGGATTTGCTTAATTTTTTAAAGAATTATACATAAATCGGTTTTCATATAAATCAATCTTCACTACGACTTTACCCTCGTCTGCCGGCTCCATGCTGCATTTTTTGCCATACAACCAATTAGGGCTGGGCGATTCTTGCTAAAATGTGAATCACGATTTTTCTCTCTAAGAATTGAGATCACGATTCTCTCACACGATTCTTATTTTTTCAATAAAATCATTTATTGCACTCTTTCTTAAACAGACAACATAACATATATCAAAGTGCTTGACTTAAACATAACATATATGAAAGTGCTTGACTTAAACATAAAAGTACCGTAATTTTCGGACTATAAGCCGCGGCTTTCCCCCCCATTTTTCGACCCTGCGGCTTATATAACGGTGCGGCTAATCTATGAATTTTTACAGCTAACTGGGCTCGCTCCCTCAGCTCTGTGACCGTCAGATCAGACTCCTAAATCTGCTGCAGCAGTGCACGCCTTGCCCCTCCTCCTCCCCCTCACAGACCCACGTCAACAAACCATTACGGCAAGAGTCTAGTGTATGAGCAGCTCAGAGCTCCTCTTTCAACATAACTGAAGCATTAAACAAAATGACCCAGTCAACGAACTATTCACTTTAGTTTATTAATGCATGAGGCGTTGTCTAATGTTATCTAGCTACTGATAGCTCCTGATATCACCGTCTGATATCATCAGTTTGGCATTCGATTTCGCAGGTGCTGGCTAACTAGCTATCGTTCTGTGAGCTAACGTTAGTACCTAGCTGGCGCTGGCTAACTAACATAGCTATCGTTCTGTGAGCTAACGTTAGTACCTAGCTGCCGCTGGCTAACTAGCTATCGTTCTGTGAGCTAACGTTAGTACCTAGCTGGCGCTGGCTAACTAACGTAGCTATCGTTCTGTGAGCTAACATTAGTACCTAGCTGGCGCTGGCTAACTAGCTATCGTTCTGTGAGCTAACATTAGTACCTAGCTGGCGCTGGCTAACTAACGTAGCTATCGTTCTGTGAGCTAACGTTAGTACCTAGCTGGCGCTGGCTAACTAACGTAGCTATCGTTCTGTGAGCTAACGTTAGTACCTAGCTGGCGCTGGCTAACTAACGTAGCTATCGTTCTGTGAGCTAACGTTAGTACCTAGCTGGTGCTGGCTAACTAGCTATTGTTCTGTGAGCTAACGTTAGTACCTAGCTGGCGCTGGCTAACTAACGTAGCTATCGTTATGTGAGCTAACGTTAGTACCTAGCTGGCGTTAGTTTAAACAAATGTTAATAAATGGGAGCTTCCTCAAACAGCCATCTCTTTCCCGACAATCCCCTCTGTGCACGAACCCTTACATAATGGTAATTAAACATTAAAACACCTGCGGCTTATAGTCCAGTGTGGTTTATATATGCAACATCATTCAATTTAGCTGCTGTGAGGAGGCTCACGCTGCCCCCGATACTTCCTGTCTCTGCTGTGCAGGCGTCACCCAACCGACCTGTAGGAGTCGCTGTCCACAACGTATAATCCCCACTCATCGACTTCCACCCGCTACCTCTGTCAATTGAGATAGTATGACGGCTGGTCCAAGCCGCAGGCAATGCTGACACCGGGATTCGAGACCAGAGTCTCTTGCTTTGGTGACAAGCGCAATCTCCGCTACACCACCCAGCCGCCTAAGAATGTTACCTTTCAAAAGAGACCAGACTCATGCATGTGCTATAAGTATAACATATAATAAATCGCAAATTACTTTGGGTATGCAATTGACAGGCGTTTTATGCTAAATGTGCCCTCCTGTTAACTCAATCAGCGCCAGAGGGCGCTGTGTACTGTGTTGGTTAAAAGGCCAGCGTTCTAAAGTATAAGAATACGTGGCGGTGTCTGCAGGGCTATAACTATATTATAGCTATGGATGCAATACTATTGCCCATTTGACATCGAGTATCTATTGTTCAATATGTGAAAAAGAAAATAATTTTTTCATCCATACATTCCTGTTTTATACATAAGTATGGTTTTAGGGTAATTCATGAGAGGCTGTTAATAGTCCCCAACGTGTATTACTAAATGCATTGGCGTTCCGTCCCTACACACGCTACAATTAAAAATACCCATCAAATGCATATGATGGGTATTATGTTCCATCATGAATGCATGAAAGGGTGGGGGGGGTCTTTGATAGTCACCAACGGAATACGTTATTGACTAGCGTTACACACATACGCTCGGATCACAATGAAGGCATGCTTTGATCAACGCAAGATTTATATCATATAGCCCTTACCTTGACTAGGATCTGCCCGAAAAAGAATATTCCATTTATCTGATCGCGAGTCCCAGTATTGGTGTCGATCGTGTCGCCAACATAATCCGCCATACATCATCGATCTGGAGCATTTGACGCTCCTCAAGCCGATCGGGACATGTCCGCCTGGACCAATATAATCTATGCACAGCCCGAGACAGAGTTTCAAAGGATGTGCAATACCGGCTGCATCCTACCCCGCGGCGGTATTGGACTTTTGCGACCTCAGACTCATTCCCTATGATAACACCAGGCTCCCTGGATGGATAATGAATGGAAATATCGAATAAAAGAAATAACGATGAAAGCCCTTGTGGCGCACCGCATAGTGCCTTGCACACCTACGCGGCCATCCCGGGTTCGCCTCCCGCTCCCGGGGGATCATTTGTCGCATGTCCTCCCCACTTCTTCTCCCGTTCTCCCTCTCCTCTGTCGGTCATGTCTGACCATGAAAAAGCTGGAAAAAAACGCTCAAATAAATCCTTTAAAAAAAAAAAACATAATTTTGGAGCACCCCAGTGGCAAACCACATAACGCGCTGAGTCGCAGCACGGCCGACCCGGGTTCGATTCCCGGACCTGTCGTTATTTGCAGAATGTCTTCCCCCCACTCTGTCTCCCGTTCCTCCTCTCTCTCTCTACTGGACTGCCCAGTAGTAAAAAGCGATTAAAAAAAAAACATGAAACATAATTGTATTTTTTTGTGTGTTAAAATCCAAAGGAAAAAATATTAAATCAGAGAATTGCGAAAACAGGAAAATTCAAATCAGAGAAATCCGAAAACAGGAAAAGATACAAACGGATTTCATAGGGCCCTAGCTAAGCTTACCCTTTAATATCTCATTCCTATGCTGATGCTTTGGAGACAAACCAAATTGTCTAAGAATGACATGACATAACAAGTTAAGAGTTTTGTTCTTCCAGTTTCTGGCTTTGGGTAACAGCTGTTCCCAAATATTGAGTGAACACCACTGTAGCTCCACCAGTATGGTTCCATTGTCAAATGGCAATACATATAAGGTGCAGTAAGTCTCCTGGTATAAAAGGCATATTCCTCCACGCTACCTGCTCTCGTTTGAGTTTCTCCCTCTTGCGGATGAGCTCCACCAGTAGTCTGGCTCTCTCCAGGTCATGCCTCAGCTTCTGCCAGTACCTCAGCGCTTCTCTGGCCGCCGAGACCTTCTCATCCACCTCAGGCTAGACAGCACAACACAACACAACATTAGACACACACTGACTACCGAGATAAACACAAACTTTTTATTTGTATTTTCTTGCTGATGGGACCTTTCTTTGGACCGTTTGTAAACAATGATGACGTTTCTAGGCGAAACTGTGATTTCAGGATGAAACCACCTGTCTGTGGACTCCAGGAACATTCTGGATGAAACCACCCGTCTGTGGACTCCAGGAACATTCTGGATGAAACCACCCGTCTGTGGACTCCAGGAACATTCTGGATGAAACCACCCGTCTGTGGACTCCAGGAACATTCTGGATGAAACCACCCGTCTGTGGACTCCAGGAACATTCTAGATGAAACCACAGACGGGTGGTTTCATTCAGACTGTTCCCGGAGTCTCTCCCCAAAAGATGCGCACACGGTTTGGTTTCAGAAGCAGTTTTGCCTGCAAGTCAATGTTGAGGAAAATATTCCAGTCTAGTCTATTACAGTGACTAGAGGTGTAGTGGTTGTATTTGGTGAAGGCCAAGGAAGAGCTGTTATGAGTACAATGCTACTGAGACCATGATTATTTATCAATATTGAAAAGGAAATGGGAGGATTACATTAACACGTATAAAGGCTTAAAACATAATTGTAACAGTCTGTATAGAAGATACCAATAAACGGTTACCGATTTTAATGATAACCACAGTAAAATTTGCTGACGGTTATGAATACCATTCAAATTTGAATAATCATTAAAACCATGTTTGATTACAGCGCTTTGAAAAACTCACGGTAAATACTGTCTAGAGTAGACGGTTCAGCATCAACCATAGATGGTGACAGACGCATTGTTCATGGGGTCATTGCATATACTCAAATGCAACACAAAAGATATACTGTGTGTGCATGCACAACACCAATATTAAACAAAAAGCAAAAAAAGGTATGTTAATTTTATTTGGAGATTTGGTACTTCAGTTTGGATCAGTACTGTTTGCACATTTTCAGCACATCTTAACAACACTAATACTGTGATAATTTGTCACTATAATTGTGATATGAAATTTTCATACCGGAATCAAGACAAATGCTCATGTAAGTACTCTGCATCGGCATGTATTCTTAAAAAGTACTTGTGTGTAGTACAAAACCACTTCTAGTGACCTTCATTATCCTTCTAATCTCCACAAGCAGTCAAAACCTGTGTTTATGTTTTAATTGTCCTGACCTGTTCAATGGTACGCTGGGATTGGACGTTAGAGTGCAAACGTCTGACCAGGGGCACACCGTTCCGTGACTGACGCTTCAGGAACCAATAGCTGTGAATTCTCTGCATGAACTGGTTCTTCCTCTGGAAGAGAATGCCTTTGCAGATGATGTTGAACCTGCGGAGTAGAGAAAGAAGATGTTACGATGCTCTCACCTAATTGACAGACACAAGCCAATTAAATAATAATAATAAAAAACTATTACAAGTTGTGTTCTCTTTAAAAGAGGAATTCCACAAAAAATCTTTGGGGGGGGGGGGTTATGAGTTTTGATCCATTTAGAATGTTTTGTTTTTAAATTGAAACCATGAATGGAAACATGACAATAAACTACAGAATATGATCTTGGCCGAAATTAGAAACCGGCAGAATTACAAGCCAAAATTCAGCTGAAACTCTCTTTAACACTTTGAGTGCCAACGACGCTATATGTCGTTAGTTCATGCCGACCGTTGAATGCCAGCAACGACATATAGCGTTTGTTTGTCGTTTTTTATTTATTAGCGATTTGAATTCATAGTTCACGTTAGTGCAGCAACCTCTCTCTGAGCTCCATTGGGAAAATACTGCCCCCTATCGTCTCTCCCTGTGTAACTGCACCCCATTGGATTAGACTGATGGGGGGGAGAATCCAGTTTCCTCATTTTACTTATCCGGCAAGCCATCCAGAGAGATCCAAGTCTTCGCCGACCCTCAGAACAGCGTGGAATCGGTATTTCCAGTACCCAGCGCTGAATGAATAAACACGATCGATATTTGGAATGGCGATCAGGAATTGGAATAATCTTTTTGGAGAACATCTGATCTGAGGTAAGGAATCTATTTTACCAGTCTTAGAATAATCGGATCTGTTTTCACAGAGATATCAGCGTGTCCCATATGTGTGTGTGTGTGTGTGTGCGCGCGCTGATCAGGAAATGAGAATAGATTTTTCAGCTTGCTTCTCTAGCGTGTATAAGTACACATATACTATCGATAATCTAGCGTTTATTTGAAAACGATTCATAAATAGGCCGAAAAATTTCAACGTTTTTTGTGTATTCCAGAATATTCCAGTATTTCCGTTTATCACGGAATCTTTATATTTTCCTGAAACTTTCAAGAAAACGAGGGGTTTTCAAAATGGTATAAAACGGAAATGAACCGATTAAAAAACAATCCGTTTCGACAATGTTGACTGCAAACAAGTCATTGATAAGCGACGGCCAGATTAGACACATATCCATAATTTAAGACATAGATTATGCGTTCACAACGCTATCATTGAAGTGGGTGCTGGCATTCAACCATGTTCTTGGGCACCAAGCTCCGGCATTGAAAGTGTTAAGAGTAAGGGGCCTTTCTCACTCACTCATTCTGTCCGTACCGGTCGCGTACCGTCCTCATTCCGGGTCAGAGTGCGAACCCCCCCCCCCCCCCCCCCCCCTCTAGTTTGTGTACACACTGGTCTTGGTTCGCTTCGGGTTCTGTTTACGGTTTGCCTTTGAGCGTTTACGCTTGCCGTAGGCGATGATGTCACGTTCAAAAATGTAAACAGGAAGTGTCTTAACACGACTGCGGACTCTGGATGCTGATATAAAATGAACAAATAAACCAATAAATATGAAGTTATATTTGAACCTCTGTTGTCAAGTTCAGTTACGCCTTCTACCCCTTCTGGGGCATAGGCCGTCAACAAGTGATCTCCAAGCATCTCTGTCTTGAGCTGTTCTCTCCAGTTGGTTCCAGGTCATCTTCATGGTCTTGGTGTCTGCCTCCAGGTCTCTGCGCCAGGTGTTTCTCGGGCGGCCCCTTTTCCGCTTGCCCTGCGGGTTCCATGTTAGGGCTTGTCTGGTGATGGTACTTGCGGGCTTTCGCAGGGTGTGGCCTATCCAGCGCCATCTGCGTTTCTTAATTTGTTGTCAAGCCTTGTCAATATAACCCACCCCATTTTATCACGAATGGATGGTGTTGTTGTAGAGTCCGCTTTTGAGCGTTTTGCAGGGTTAACGATAGCGCTAAGCTAACGGCTAACGCTAGTTAGCTTAGCCTTTTACTAGTAACATTGCTGCATCGATTATATTGAATGTCATTGATCTACTGGTCGACCACGGCCGACTGGTTGGGCACCACTGGTCTAATAGAAATAAATGCATTCGAACAAGAAGTATAGTATACAGCAATGGCTAACGCTAAGCTAACGGCTAACGCTAGTTAGCTTAGCCTGTCCAGCAGCTAACATCCCATCGCTCGTGGCAATTATATTACATGCCATTGATCTACTGGTCGACCACGGCCGACTGGTTGGGCACCACTGGTCTAATAGAAATAAATGCATTCGAACAAGTATAGTATACAGCAATGGCTAACGCTAAGCTAACGGCTAACGCTAGTTAGCTTAGCCTGTCCAGCAGCTAACATCCCATCGCTCGTGGCAATTATATTACATGTCATTGATCTACTGGTCGACCACGGCCGACTGGTTGGGCACCACTGGTCTAATAGAAATAAATGCATTCAAACAAGAAACTAATGTATAGAAATAGCATGGCAAACAAAAATTGCCAGGCCTAATGCGAGCCAGAAGTGCTGTGCTTTGCTTTGTAATGTGGCTTCATGTTAGCCGGTTGAGGTCTGAACTCTCAAATTACCCATAAATATCGTTTTTGTATTGTATTGTCCAGTGTGATTTTATCTGCCCAAAATTCAAGCAAGCATGACAGTAACGACGTTGTGTGTGTCACACCCCCCGCACCCACGGCCCGATTCCGAGACCACCTAATCCAACTGGCCCCGTTCAGCGGGGGGTAAAACGAATCAGCACCGTTTCGCATCCCAAAAGGGGTGAGTGAGAACACTCCCCCGTGCTCCGGGGCGGTGATTCGATCCCAATACCTGAGTGAGAAAGGCCCCTAAAAGGTAGTCACTGCTGCTGAATTATGACCTCTGCTGTCATAAACTCATTTGAAATGCGATTGTGTCCAAACTTTCTAAGCAAAGAATCTATATCGTATCGTGATGAAACTGGCAATTCCCACCCCTAGTCAGCAGAACTATTATAACAACAAGCACCTCCTAGGTAGATGTCAACAGGCAAGCAGTGTTGGATCGCGGATTCAGGATTATCACTCGCCTAAGGGAACGTTCCTGTGACTTCACGTAAGTAACACACAGTAACGTTACAGCAAATGCAGTTATTTGATAGGAATACACAAGGAAACGCCTATCTGTGAAATAAACAACATTTGATGGATCCATCTTGATACGTTCTGTAAAAGTATTCCACATGCACTGATTGTTTATCTCTTTGTCCTAGAGGCAGGCCATACTATGCGCAAGAGTATTCTATAGGTTGTGTCTCGAGGGCCACCGTGACACATCATTGCAAATGTCATTACATTTAAGTAAATTAACACTAATAATACAGTGTGGTGATGCAAGTTAATTCTGGAAAAAAGGACAGTATTTTCCTAAATCTTGAGACACCTCATAATGTAAGCTAGACAGATATTTCCCCTGCTCATTACTGTGCACTAATACTGAATGTTAGGGGTGTAACGGTACACGTATCCATACTGAACCGTTTCAGTACTGGACCTTCGGTTCAGTACGCACTGTGTACCGAAAGAATGCAACGGTACATTAACCACCAACGGAACGCGCGTGCAGAACTTTCTTTTGCGTGCATAATTTAATTAAAAACTCCAAGTTCACCCCTTCCCAAAATATGACTTGCGCAAAGGGCCGGATGTTCGATCAGCCCACGCACAACACAGAGATTACCCGTAATTATTTTAGCATAGCCTCATAGTGTGGTGAACGCGAACACACACACACACACACACCCTCTCTCTCAGTGCGTAAGGAGGATTGGTGCTAGATTGAGAAGGGGCTGGCTGTCTCTCGGAGATCAAATTAATGATAGTTTGTGGCATATAGAACGGACATTCATACACGGCAACGTGCCTCCAAACAAGGTGTGATAAACATGAATTGATATATTTTCCTTGGCATGAAAGGAAATAGTATTTACCATTAGGGACCTGCATGACGCTTCTTTCTCTATTCAATAACGTTTTACCCTGAGGGATGATTTAAGTGTTAAAAAATAAAAGTAGGCTACTTACATTCTTGACGCTAGAACTCCCAAAACAGTGTTAGCATAAAAAAGAAGGTAGGCCAGCTGTAGTTTACATAGCTTGCATAAAATCGTCTCTCAAGGTTCCACAAGTTAATCAAAATCCGAAGTATTTCCAACCGGGGCTTGAGATTGCTCAGAGTGCAAATCATCACTGTCTTCGCGACCGGTGGTCGCGGTTGTTGTTATTACTACTCGCATGTCATTCAGTTCAATGACGCCACGTGTCTCCTATCAGTCATGCAGCGCATTCAGGCCCACGCTCACAATATATATATATATTATTTTTTAGCAAGTCGGTTATTAATTTGAAAATATAATATTCATTGGCAGCCCTACTTAACAGTTACTGCATCACCCCTGAGTGGAACATGGAAAGCCAAATAAATAAACTTAAACTTTCCCCCACTGTACAGAGACATCAAAACCGAGGTACGTACTGAACCATGGTTTTTGTGTACCGTTACACCCCTACTGAATGTACTTGGCCTTGAGAGCCATTCTGGTGCAGGCAGACACATAGAAACCTGAGTCCCAACACGATGCACTTTGTAAGCATAAAAAAAAAACATTTCGAACAGAAAAAAGTGTGCATGCTTCACCTCCGCTGCTACAACTCTATCCCAGGGGAAACACTGAAAGTAATACAACTGAAACACATGGAGGTAATGTTGAGAGAATGGTTACAATCCTCCTTTAAGTCATTAAAGGAAAAAAACAAAACATAACTGGATGTTTTTGTATAGTATAGTTAGGATAGCATAGTGACATAGGGTAGAACTGTATATTGTATAGAAAGTGTACATAGGACTCATTGCCTTTTGTATTTTATCTTTATCATGTCTATTTTATTCTATTTCTATTTTATTCTTTTATTCTATTATTATTATTTGTATTTTTTGCACAATCGAAGCAGGCATGGCTACCTTCATTTCACTATAATGTCTTGTGTATGTATGTGATGAATAAACCTCTTGAATCTTGAATCTAGCTCCATGTTTGTGCCGACTAGAAAATAAACCAGACCTTTGCGTGGGTATCTGTGGCACGGTCACCATTGGTGAAACACTGCATCGTGCCAGTGCCTCAGCGCTCTTCTTCCCTTTCCTTTTGCTCTGCTTGGTATCGCTGCTGTGTTTCTTGCCACGTTTGGGTGTTGCTGGAGTCTCGGTGTAGGCACTGCGTCCTCTACTAGCTCTACCCCGGCCCCCGACCACCCTTCCCCCGTTCTCCTCCTCTTCAGAGGCAGAATCTTGCCCCAGTGGCGAATGGGCCTCACAGAAGGCAGTCTTCTTGACGGAGAAGGTGGTCCCGTTGACGTTAGTCTCCCGTACGGGATCGATCTTCATGAAGAGTCCAGCGCGCTGGGCGCAGGTGACATGGAAGGCTGTGTAGCAGTTGGCCTTGTGACACTGGATGGAGGCACCTCGCCCCTTCTGCTTGCACAGGTAACAGGTCAGCTTCCAGCGGGCAGGGGGGATGTTACCCACCCCTTCTACTGGCTCCAGAAACACTGTGTTGGCGAAGCAGACCTCGGGGATCCAGATGGCACAGACCACATGTGCCCAGCGGCCGTCGCTGGTCTGCTTAAAGGCACCACCGCGGTTCGGACACAGCACACAGTCAACAGGTCTCTGAGGGGACTGGAGGCAGCAGCGGCACAGCCACTGGCCCTCTGGGATATAGGGAACACCGTAGCACTCCTGGTGCACGGCCAGATTGCAGGCATCGCAGAAGAGGATGACGTTGCTGTTGAGGCACTCGTCATCCAGGCACACGCAGCAGAAGGCGTCGTCGTCGATGGCACTCTGCGAGGGCGCCCGGCTCCGTGCCTCCCTGTAAGCCTCCTCCTCCAACCGGTCCACCAGCAGCTCAAATATATCCGCGGAGATGGCCGTGTGACCCTCCGACGTCCGGCCGGCATTGACCATCTCCAACCAGACCGTGTCCTCCTCGTCCATGTCGTACTCTGCCTCGGCCTCCTGCTCCTCCTGCGAGCGCTCCATGTAACGGTAGTAGGCCGTGGGCAGAGCGGGCGCCTCGACCGGCTGGAAGGTCTCCAGCACACGGAACTTAGGCTCGGGAAGGGTCATGTGGTGAGGGTGTGACGAGGGGGTCACCTTGTCAGGTGTCTGTGGGTGAGAGTTGGGGCAGTGGTTCTGTGTGGAGGACGGGGAGGATCTGGCAGAGGAATGTTTGGGGTCTTTCCTGCGGCTCCGGGGTGTGGCAGGTTTGCGACTAGGGTGGGCGCTACTGGTGGGAGAGGACGGCTGTTCGCTGTTCTCCTTATTGCTGTTGCACTCTGTGATGTCCTGGGCCATCATCTCGTCCTCGGTGATGACTGCCAAAGGATCCACTATAGAGATGCGATGAAGCCTGCCATCCAGGTCCACCTCCACCACCTTCTGGGCCTGGGCATAGGTCAGGGTCTCTCTGCTGGGGGACGCTTTGAGGCTGTAGGGGGAGGGGGAGCGCTGACGGGCAGCACATCGCCCGACCACTGCCCCATCAGACCTCCTGCCACTGCCACCGGCACCAGCTCCCCCGGCCGGCTGGCCTCGCCGGCGTGGCTTCCTCATGGACCTCCAACCACGCTGCCCCGCTTACCCAAAGAGGTCTGAGATTAGAAAGATAGAAATCTCCATTTAATATTCTTTAAACAAAATCACGATTTTTTTTAAATATTTTTTTTCAAACAATGAGCATAGAGCAGAATATATTACTCAAATAATGACTCCGAATAATTGGTTTTGCCTATTTCTATTAGTTACTGTCAATTAAAAATATTTTTTAAGCACCACAGATATGAGTGTACATATTAAAAACACATTGGTTTTAAATACCATCTTATCATATTAGCCAAAAAGTATTACCAAAACTATGACAATGACTGGAATATTTCACTGCAATGAAAAGTACATAGTATTCCACCTGCCAAACAGTTGATTTAGACACCACCTGTGCAATGTGTGACATCAGCCAGGCAAACAGCTTGTAGAAAATATGACCCCCCCCCCCCCCTACCCCCAAGGCTCCAGAAGGTAACCTCTGAAATCGAAGAGACTGTTATGAATTTGGCACATCGACTCATTTGAGACCAAGGCCAACTCATGTGGGTTTTTATTTTGCTGCTCAGAGCTCGTGGGGGGGGGGGGGGGGGGGGGGGGGGCAGGGTTTATGGCCATGCTAACTGTAAACATTCTACCACACACACTTGGGCTCGGCAGCAGACTTTCATGAAACGCACCACATTCATCATAAACCAGTGTGATGACAGCTGGACTACTGTCAAATTGAGGAGTATAGCCAAATCATTACTCAGCCAGCAGAAATAAATTACCATTGGTAGGTTATTCAGGACTTTATCTCATAAAACTGTTGGCAACTACACTCTCCAGTCAGGTCACAACAAGAATGGCTCATCCAATAGTCTTCCCCGATGGTCTGATTGATCCACCTCTGAGCCAATCGTTTTCAGGATAGCCACCGCCTCTACAGATCAGTGTCCTTATATCCACAGTAAAATGTCAGCCATTTTTCACAGTTTTAAAACAGTGTTAAAAACTCATATACGGTTCAAAACATTACTAGTTTCACATCATCGTAATGACAGTCCAGCGCGTATACACGGGGCACGAAATTAATTGTGTGACACCAGTAATACAATGTCATAAAATCGTAGTGATATAACTAGCCAACGACTGCTAACCAGCTATTATGCTAACTTCGAGGCTAACGTGCCATTGACGAAGACGGCAGCACAGTGCTAATCCTCAGCAACACTGTTAAGACGCTAGCAAGTCAATATCGTTAACCAACTAACATATCGCGTCACTGTCACGACTTCTGTGTAGAAGGTACCCTAGCACAACGACATTGTCTTACCTATTTTAACAAGTGACTTGACACGGGTACCTCGACAGACTGACGTGGAGCCGCTTTGACAGCAACGGTTGGCTACTAGCCTCGCTAGCAGTTCCCCCCGAGAGCTAGCGGCCAGCTCCCTACACTCCTCGAGACATAAAAAGCCGGTGTATTCCGCCGTTACAAAAGTCTCCGTTTCCGTCTCAGTGCCCCATTGATGGCACGACACGCTCCAAGTGCCGACTCGGAACACGAATAGTATATTCGCCCAAAGTAAAGTTTGAAAAACGGCTTGTTGTCGACCCCGTTTTTTTTGCGACAAGGAGAAATGCTAGCCTCAGCTAGCTGGCTAGCTATTGGAAGCCCTGAATGTGCGGTAGTGTTTCAGGTTGGAGAGCGGGGCTCGGGGAGAAAACACGCCCCTTGACAAAACCAGGCCATGATTTTCGCGGGCTACACAATGTAAAGGAATGGCCCATGATGGTACTAACTGTTGGCTAGATGTATATTGAAAACATTTTAAAATCACCATGCGTTTTTAACCCAGGCTGCATGGTCTAAACACGACTGAATTACACAGTTGTAGAATAAATTATTCAATTAGTGTTTGTGTGTGGGGTGAGCGATTACTTGTTGTAGCTAGCTAGCTCTCACCACCTGCACTTGTCTTCCACACTCGCACAAGAAAATTTAGAAAGGATCGGTGCAAAAATAAATTAAACATGAACGAATATGCTGCAGGCCTTTTCCACTCTATTCTATCATGTCTGATACAGCCTACTCTAACAGAGGCTATATAGGCCTATTTAATTTTATAGTGTTACTAACTATTAAGAGTTTGCTAAATTAAATACAATGGCATTATCATTTCAAATGGTTTCTCCCCGGCTCCTCAGTGTCTGGCAAGGGGTTGTTTTTTGCTCACTCGTTGCGATTGCTGGGGTAGTGGGCTACCATTGATGAATACCTACCACTGCCTCAACAACCACCCTCTAAACCACTGGGAAGTGTGAAGACTGCAGTCACCATTCATTCTACTGCAGTGTTGAATTTCAACACCACACTGAGAACAAAGACAACACTCAAGATGTATTGTCACAGTGAGACTATTCTGCAATGACAATAAGAAACAGAAGGATAATTAATTACCTATAGATGAAACCATGCATTCAACAAAAAAGGCAATTTGTGCGGTGTAGCCTACTGTAGGTACAACAAAATACAACATCTCAAAAGTTAACCAGCATCATACCATTTATTGTGAAAACAAAGTCCCACAAACATAGCCTACCTGGGCCCTGTTCCTCGTACCTGGCTAACTGAGTTAGCCGGATAATTTTCAGGATAACTTGACTTAAACTAGACCTTTCGGTTCCCCGATGTGCGATTTTCTAAATCACTATGGCAACAGATCAAAAAGTTTGAACCTGGTCGAGGGCAGGGTTTAGTTCAGTTAGCTCGATAACCTGCATGGCCACGCCCTCGCAAAGAAATGCCAGCTCCCTTCCTGAAATAATTCTTGATTGATTGAACATTTTATTAACAGATTGCAGAATGGGTACAGTACAGTACAGCTCAATACACACAATTGTTATGGGGATGCAGACCAGAGAAAGACTTTAGTCTTGTTTACATCAGGGTCCCCCATTTTCAATTCATCATAATTATGACATACAGATACAGTACTGCTACATCTATACATTTATGACATACCAGATTTGCAAATACAGTACTGTTTGTGATACAAAAAGAGTCTAAAAAAGAGAGTATACATTTGACGTAGAAACTGTACATTGGAGGAGGTTGGGTAGGTGGGGGGGGAACTGTACATTGGAGGATGGTGGCGTGGGGGTTGGGTAGGCGGGGTGGGGGAAACTGTACAAGCAAAACTGTACATTGGAATATCGACAAAACCATACTTGGTTCTAAGAAGAGGGTCTCGTGTATTCTTGGGTTAGGTCATTTACTGTACATTGGAGGGGGTTGGGTTAGGACATTTACAGGGGCCAGTTTCGAATTGCAGTCTCCAGCAGTCTAGATCCCATTATACCATTCTGAATGATGTTTTTGTGCTTCGTTTTTCTAGAGGGGGCTTTTGAAATGTAAAATAATATACCTAAAATGCTGATAATAAATGTACTTTGTCCTAAATAATGCACGTCATATATACGGCGCTTGCGAGGTGCGATATACACACTATGTGGTTATTTTAATAACGTCGGAGCATTGCAAATGTGATGTTTTTAATGAATGAAACCTATCGGCGTTCGGCTCGGATTAGTTTCATATTCTCGGCTGTGGATGTATTTGCGCCCGGATTGTGTTTCATTCAAGCATAAATTGAAGCGCCTTCATGCATGGATTGTGGATATGAATTATGACAAATCTGAATATCACTCACCGTCACTCACACGTTATTGTGATATTGTAACTGGGATTAAAATGTTTGAGGAGATGCACTGTTTGATTTGATGACGTGGACGTGACTTGAGAAAATTAATGAGCAATTGCAAGCCTTTGACGTTTTGATGAATTTGAGAAAATGCATTTATCTGTTCAAGCACTGTTAGTGTTATCTGATGATGAACAAGGTGATTAACATGACTGGTGTCACTGGTATAAAACAAAGGTTAATCAATTCAATGCATGTATGGATGATGTCCGAAACAGGTTAAAACCTGATTAATAGTGAAACTGTATATTATCCAAGCCTCTCTGACACGTTATTTCAGGGGTAGCGCCTTGAAAACGTTGGGAACCATGTATTTATATAGTACATGATACCCAAGCACATACAGTACAGATATCCTCATAAGTATCTATTAATTCGTATCATTAGATATACTCTTTGGGCTTGTTTTTGTCTACTTATTCTGAAAGAGTTGAAGTAATTATTTTCGCTAGCAAGATCTTTCGATTATTCATTCCATTAAGCCTACTGCCAGCAGGCACATTTAAAGAAATATAATCTGATTGATTGGGGTAATGAGGGACTTAAAATTAGCCTATAGATTATGCATTTAACTTAACTTATTGAGCCGTACTGTATTGTACCCATTCTGCAATCTGTTAATAAAGTTTTCAATCAATCAATCAATCAATGCCGTTAGAAAATCAGGATTTCTGCGGTCGACACCTGCTGTCTTTTCAGGTGAGGCGGCCGCGCGCAATTATCCTGAGTATCAAGTCTGGTTCGAATTAACGAGACTGAATCAGCGTTCGAGGAACAGGGAAAGCCCGGATTCAAACATCGGGTTAATTGAATCTGGATAATGGGACTTTTGATCAACTTAGTTGAACCAGGTACGGGGAATAGGGCCCTGCTCTCATCCGGACATATAGAAAAATACAGTACAGTCAGTATACAGTAAGACTTACAGTAGGAGCCGTGACAGTGTGTTTACATGCAGATTCATATTCAGAACAGGAGCATTGTTTTGGCTATTGCAATCAGTATATGGCATTTCAACGTGCACAAACAAGAAGACGGAATACTTGAGGCGTTCAAAATAATGACAATATTAATCTACACATAAACACACTCGTTTTCTCACAATAAATCTTAAACATTTCACTGTTGGGGAGTGAGGGTAGGGGGCATAACAAATAATAAAAAATAAAAACATTGAAGAAATGATTGCTCTTTGTTGAAACAGGGTGCGGCCTCCAAACAAATCCAGTCCCAAAGAAGCGGTAGTTTGGTGATGTCAGGGCTGTATATACTGCCTGGGTTGGCCTGGTGTCACTGTGGAGGCATAGTGAGTGTGTTTCTTCTTTTAGAGTCTCTGCGTGGGAACGGTGAGAAGCTCCTCACCTCTTTGAAAGATAATCCTGTGGGAGGAGGGGGGGGTCAAAACAATTACTTTGTTGTAGGCTTACAGTTTACACCTATCTGCTAACTACAGCCATATTTTGAGGGGACAGCCATTTAAAGCTGCAATAGGCAACTTCGGAGAAATTGGCAAGAGTGGGTTTACCTGCCCAGTGTAAATAGAGCAAGCTCTGAATCACCTTTCAAGGGTTTCCAGACTCCCAGAGGCACCAGCAGCTTTAATACTTCTCATCCTCTGATTGGCAGGTGGTTTTACACATTGTGTGTACTACTGACGAGGATGGTGCATCTTAGATGCAATCCCGGGAATACCACTTGACAGGCCAAAAACATTTGATTGGTAATTTCTTTGAGGTTGCCTACTGCAGCTTTAATGGCTGAAAAAATAACATGTCAAACAATCAAGATTCAACGACTACATGACGGGTAGTTCTAGGTAATGGTTGGAATCTGGTTGAAGACCTCGACATTAAAAACACTGTTTTGATGCATACAAATAGCAAAAATGTGACACCTCCCCCTTACATACCGATACATTTACAATGCATCACATCGTTCTGTATCGTCCTTTCTATTGGAAGATCCGTAATGTGTTGTTTAGTAACAAAGACTGAGGTAGATTTGATAAATATCAATGACTCGGAACGACTGCGCTGGCTGTCTGAAAAAGAGTTGTCATCACATTATTTAACCTGACTGCCATAACACAACGTTCTGAAAAGTGAAAATGAAACGTTGTTTTCCTTTAGTGTAACTGCAGCACCAGCGACCAGCTACCAGCTACCAGCTACCGGCCAGCCCCAGGCTACCTGCTACCAGCCACCACCACCAGGCCAGCCCCAGGCTACCAGCCACCAGGCCAGCCCCAGGCTACCAGCCACCACCATCAGGCCAGGCTACCAGCTAGCAGCCACCAGGCCAGCCCCAGGCTACCAGCCACCAGGCCAGCCCCAGGCTACCTGCTACCAGCCACCACCACCAGGCCAGCCCTAGGCTACCAGCTACCAGCCACCAGGCCAGCCCCAGGCTACCAGCTACCAGCCACCACCATCAGGCCAGGCTACCAGCTACCAGCCACCATCACCAGGCCAGCCCCAGGCTACCAGCTACCAGCCACCAGGCCAGCACCAGGATACCAGCTACCAGCCACCACCACCAGGCCAGCCCCAGGCTACCAACCACCAGGCCAGCACCAGGATACCAGCTACCAGCCACCACCACCAGGCCAGCCCCAGACTACCAGCCACCAGGCCAGTCCCAGGCTACCAGCTATATCTCAATAGATTTGACTGAGCTCTTGATACAAGGACTAATACTAGACAATAGATCGACATTTTAATTGTATTTGCTGTGTTCTGTGGCTGTACAAGGTTTGCTTACATTGTTAAGATTTGCAAACACTGGAGTGAATCATATCTACTGTATATTCTACCGTGTATTCCCATTTTAAACAGGTTCAGAAAGTTTCAAGAAGCTTATTATCCATCTAGGGAGTAATGGCTCCGTCTGCTGATGTTACTTCAATTAGATTAGAGTTTAAATCTATTGAACAACTCATTGTTGATCTCCTAGCACGACAGACTGAACTTTCCTCTCGGCTAGTCTGCCTGGAGCTGCCGGAGGCTGAGGATTCTCCCGTTGGCTGTCTATCATGGGTGAAGGTGGCTACGGGGGGCAATAAGCGCCCTGCGAGGAAATGATCTCTTCCACACTTCGACCCTGCCTCTCCTCAGCTTTCATCTGGCCGTTTCTCCCCACTGGCTGAGCGTTCTGGTGGGACTGCTTCGCCCTTATCCTCTATGCCTGTGTTCCCCCGGGCCGTGGCAGTGCCTGGGAGACTTCGCCCAGGCTGGCTATGTTGCTCCACTGGGTGATCTCCCAGTACTACATTCATCCATTGACAGTGCCTGCTCTGCCTCGTGGCAGCCTGATGGGAACGGCTGCCAGGTGCCCCGCAGCAGGAAGCGGGCTCCCTCCCGGAGTCCTGCTCTCTCGCCTCACTCGCTACAGCATCCTCCTGGCTCTTGCTCTCCGGTGGCCAAGCGTGGTCGCCTGCAGGATCCTGTGCCGGAGTCTCCTACTCTGAATGGATCGGATGCAGAGTCTATGGACACACCTGCTAGCACAGGACTGCTAGCGTTGGATAGCATAGCCAACGTTAGCCTTTCCCTCCTCTCTGGTGCTGATGCTACAAGCTTAGCTATCCCTACCCCCTCCGTGGTTAATGCTGCTAGCATAGCTAGTCTTTCCCCTGGTGCTAGCAACTTAGCTAAGGCTAGCACAGCTGGCCCCAAGCCCACTAGCTTTCACATGCCCCCTCCAGAGTATATCGTCCTGGGTGACTCTATTGTCAGATATGTTAACATCCCAAATGCCATCTCATACTCTTACTCCGGGGCTAAAATTCTGGATTTAATTCAATTCCTCCCAGGTATTGTTGAACGCAACAAGTCAGCACACACAGTGATTGTCCAAGTTGGCACAAATGACATCCAGGGTAAGGGGGGGTCAATCAAGTTAGGCAATGATTACAAGACACTGGGAATGATTATAGAATGTCTGGGAAAAAAACGGTATATTCTCTGGTTTTCTCCCCACTCTTGACCGAGGCTCAGAAAATTTTAGCCGGACATACAGTGCTGATAGATGGTTATCTGGCATTTGCGATGCTCGTGGTTTTGGTTAAGTCAGAAACTTTGATGCATTTTGGAAAAAACCTAGCCTGTACCGTGACAGATTACATCCAAACACCAAAGGAAGAAAAGTCCTAGCTAGCTATTTCCACTGCTATGTCAGGTCTGCCTCAAAGTGATGTCAGGACTATAGGGCTGACCCCTATTAATCGATTAGTCGACTAATCGGTCGAAAGGAGCCGTAGTCGACTGGCCAACCTCTTAGTCAAATATAAAAAAAAATAAAAAATTTAATATATATTTTTTTAAATCATTCTTTCCAAAAGAAAAGAGGCCTAGAAGCGTGGCTAATGCTAATGGCACGCATACCAGAGGCTAACTGCCTACGAAAACAGGCACAGAGGCACTGAAAGAGGATTTCACCCATCTAATGAACACACTAGATTAGACAAATATCAAGATGTATCCATCAGTGGACCAATTGCATGCTTTTGCAGAGGACAAGAAGCCTTCAGTCGACTCCTTCAGACATTAAGCACCCCCCACAGCCCAAATGGAATGATAATTTTTTTTTTAGCAATCTGTTGTGCAAATTTTGGCCAATCCTAGTCGACCATCCAAATCCTTAGTCGGGGACAGCCCTACAGGACTATAGGTCTTCTCAGCACCCCTCCCTCCACCATGATATGTCACAAGTGCAGCCCCTCCAAGCTGTAACTTACGAAGGGCCTATTACGCGGCTACCTGTAGGCCTACATACATTTCAAAGAGACAATTTGATGTACATTAATTATCATTGTGCCCTCTCCTCCCCGCCTCCCGCTCCCATTCCAACAATTGTGGGCTACATGCCAAGTAAACTGCCGGTGGGCAGGCGATGTAGAGGGGGTCACCTGCGAGCACTATCCACACGTACCCCAGCTAACCCAGAGAATAGCTCCACTATTAAAATGGCCCTCCTCAATCCATAACCAACAAGTCTTTTGTTATAAATGACCTTTTTGTCCGGGAAGAGTTAAGCTGTCTATTTCTTGTAGAGACTTGGCAAAGAGATCTGGAACAGACCCATCTCAATGAACTCTGTCCGCCGAACTGTAGCTCCATTAACACTCCACGGCCATCTAGTCGTGGTGGTGGCCTTGCGTTCGTCCATAAAACTTGTGTTGCATGTCGGACAGTGAACTCTGAGTCCTTTCAATCCTTTGAACTACAAATCACCATAGTTGGCAGAGCGCATCCATTTTATTGTATTTTAATTTATCGCCCTCCTGGTTCCACTAGTCTTTTTTTAACAGAGTTTACTGAGTTACTCACATCAGTGATTAAGCTGGACAATGTGCTGGTCACCGGTGATTTTAATTTTCATGTTGATGATGTCACATCAAAGGCCGCATCAGATTACGGACTCTTTTAATTTTGTTCAGCATATTTCGGGTCCTACTCATGTAGCTGGGCATACTTTAGATTTCGTTTTCTCACATGGGTTAAACATTAAGAATGTCAACCTCCAGGATTTCCATCTGAGTGACCATAAGTGTATAATTTTTTATGTTTGTTTTAACTCTGATGTGCTCCCTCATAACCAGATGATGCACAGACGTATAATTAAGCAAAACTCTGCAGATACATTTTCAACATTACTCTGATGTTCTGTCCAATTGCAATGAGTTAAGTCCTCAGTCTTTTCATGACCAATGTTCCACTATTTTGGACAGGGTGGGGGAAAAAATCAATACGTAGTAGTATCGCAATACTTTGCGTGGCGATACTGTATCGATACAGAGACGCCAAGTATCGATATTTAATTATTCATTAAAAAAAAAAAAAAATTGTATAAGGAAGTTGCATTGTTCATTTCAATACCTGTAATAGTACAGTAGTCCACACACACACATGTGCATTCAGTTAAGTGCAGTTTAACACACACGCGAGATGGGCGACCCACAGGAACACACACACACACTGAGTCGCCGATGAAATGTCTGCACTTTTCCCATCTCGTTGTCCTTCCCCCCATGGGCAGCCGGGAGCAGATAGGGCGTCAACGTGAGCCGCGCCCCGGGGACCAATCCAAGTGCTCCTGTCCGTCTTCGTCAAGGACGCCACAGCGTTAGCAATCTGTTGTGCATGTTTTTCCATTGGGTTTATCTTATCGGGGGGAAACCCTTGAGAGCACGGGGAGAACATGCAAACTCCACACAGAAAGGCCTGGGAGATACCCCACCTGAGTACCTGGCATCATGGAAACCTGGTCCCCAAACGGGAATCGAACCCTGGACCTTCTTACTGTGAGGCGACAGTGTTAACCACTACACCACCGTGCCGTGTAATACAAACAGTTCAGTTTGTCAGGTACATGCAACACAGATTACAGTGTTTACATCTGTCTGCTTGAGAAAATACCATGTTCTGCAATAAAAATGATTGAAGTGAGATGAACAGACTGAACTTTATTTTATTAGATAAAACATGTTGACAGTTTTACTTTGCGGTTAAAAAAAAAAAATAAAAATATCGCAATATTCGCAATATATCGAGTATCGCGGCTCAAGTATCGCGATAGTATCGTATTGCGAGATCTCTGGCGATTCCCACCCCTATTGGACATAGTTGCTCCTTTTAAATCCAGACCTGCCTCCCGTACGAATTCTACTCCCTGGTTCAATGAGTCTATCCGCAGTTTTAGACGTCAGTGTAGAAAGACAGAGCGTTTATGGAAAGCCTCCAAGCTTGAAGTCCACAGGTTACATCTCAAAGAGCTTTTGATCCAGTTTAATGACATGATAAGGGATGCAAGAACATACGGTTATTCTATAACCATAGTTATACGAGTATAGCAAGCGTTCTGCTCGTAGTGGAACCGTCCCTTTATCCAGTCTAATAATGAATAATTTTCTCCACATGCACACACCCATCCGCCTGGCCACACCCACATCAGCTCCTCTACATAAACGGGGTCGTGGCCACACCATCAGCTCCTTCCCAAGTCTTTCACCACCGAAGGCGAAGACCACAGGGCCCTCAGTGAGTCCGAGCAGAGCGCTCGCTATACTCATAACTATGGTTATACAATAACCGTATGTTATATATCGTAATAGCTTACATTCTGCTCGTAGTGGAACACAGGAGCTGAGCAGAGCGGAAGCTCGACAGATGTACCCGCTGAGGCCCCCCACAACCATCAGAACCGGGGAGGACCCGAGCCCCAAGTGCTCCTGTCCGTCTTCGTCAAGGACGCCACAGCGTTAGCAATCTGTTGTGCATGTTTTTCCATTGGGTTTATCTTATCGGGGGGAAACCCTTGAGAGCACGGGGAGAACATGCAAACTCCACACAGAAAGGCATGGGAGATACCCCACCTGAGTACCTGGCATCATGGAAACCTGGTCCCCAAACGGGAATCGAACCCTGGACCTTCTTACTGTGAGGCGACAGTGTTAACCACTACACCACCGTGCCGTGTAATACAAACAGTTCAGTTTGTCAGGTACATGCAACACAGATTACAGTGTTTACATCTGTCTGCTTGAGAAAATACCATGTTCTGCAATAAAAATGATTGAAGTGAGATGAACAGACTGAACTTTATTTTATTAGATAAAACATGTTGACAGTTTTACTTTGCGGTTAAAAAAATAAAAATAAAAATATCGCAATATTCGCAATATATAGAGTATCGCGGCTCAAGTATCGCGATAGTATCGTATTGCGAGATCTCTGGCGATTCCCACCCCTATTGGACATAGTTGCTCCTTTTAAATCCAGACCTGCCTCCCGTACGAATTCTACTCCCTGGTTCAATGAGTCTATCCGCAGTTTTAGACGTCAGTGTAGAAAGACAGAGCGTTTATGGAAAGCCTCCAAGCTTGAAGTCCACAGGTTACATCTCAAAGAGCTTTTGATCCAGTTTAATGACATGATAAGGGATGCAAGAACATACGGTTATTCTATAACCATAGTTATACGAGTATAGCGAGCGTTCTGCTCGTAGTGGAACCGTCCCTTTATCCAGTCTAATAATGAATAATTTTCTCCACATGCACACACCCATCCGCCTGGCCACACCCACATCAGCTCCTCTACATAAACGGGGTCGTGGCCACACCATCAGCTCCTTCCCAAGTCTTTCACCACCGAAGGCGAAGACCACAGGGCCCTCAGTGAGTCCGAGCAGAGCGCTCGCTATACTCATAACTATGGTTATACAATAACCGTATGTTATATATCGTAATAGCTTACATTCTGCTCGTAGTGGAACACAGGAGCTGAGCAGAGCGGAAGCTCGACAGATGTACCCGCTGAGGCCCCCCACAACCATCAGAACCGGGGAGGACCCGAGCCCCCTGGACCCCCCTAAAGGAGGACGGGAGGGAATCGGATCCAACTGTGCGAAGAGGGTTTAGCACCTCAAAACGCACAGGGTGAGCAGACCGTGGGACTTACCTTCACACAGAAGGACCCGCGACCACTCAGGCGCGCATCCCACATGCTACCAGGGAACGGACGGGAAGCAAAACACCCCTGTCACAGCCACGTCTCTACAATTCGTAGCCGCATTTCTGCAGACCCCTCTCTGATTGGTTGAGGCCATTTCTGCAGACCCCTCTCTGATTGGCCGAGTGCGCGCATGCGCATGAGCCGCGACAAGCTCCTCTAGCCAGGAGTCGAAGAGAGAGAGGCTGAAAACCCACAGTTGTTGCCCGATGGATGGGAGCCGAATCCCGGATCCGAGTTTTCTGATGAATAGCCCCAAAACATGGAGGTCGAGAACGCAATTTATACGCATGGAAGTATTGATTACGCCATAACGAATCATTAAAAAAATATACCGTTAACTGGAATATGTTGTGTGTGCCTTTACACATATGTTGGATAGGATTATGTAATTGGTTTGTCATTAAAAACCAATAATAATCGCTCGCCGGCTTCGCTGACCAGAGCTCTCTCAGATTCAAAGTTTTAAGTGCAGCCTGGAACATACATGTTTCGGAACCAATGTGTAACTAGACAGTTACAATATAATATTTATATTAATTAACCCAGTTAATGCCTTAAGAGAAAGAGTCTGGTGGTCAATTGCTACGGAAATGTTGTGTCTTACTAATAATAACTAATTCCTTGGTCAATAGAAGTCTCTGATACTTTCTGAATATGATTTGGGAACATCAAATGGGCAGGCCGCGAAATAACAACATTACAATGTACAGTTTCTGACAGCTGGCTGTGTTGTGAAATGTGCATAACGCTATGAATAAACCGCGGAGTCACGCGAAATAATGTTATACGCAAATCTGGTAGTACATTTCCAATCAGAGGGGCTTCGCTCAACCAATCAGAGAGGGGTCTGCAGAAATAGAGCTCAACCAATCAGAGAGGGGTCTGCAGAAATGCGGCTACGAATTGTAGAGACGCGTCACAGCCTCCAACATCACGGGTCGAAGGTCAAGAACCCAACCCTGTGGCAAGGCCGTAGCAGCGGAGCGAGGAGGAGGACCCAGCCCCAGGAAAAACCTGAGGGCCAGGACCCCCCGAAAAAGGGGGCCCGGTGAGGCCAACGATGCCGTAGCATCGGGACCCCACCAGACGGTCACTGGTGACACCACCCCCCACATCGCCAGCGTATCGACAGGGCCCAAACCAAGAGCAGGCCCTTCCCCCCTTGGCACTCCGCTCTGAAGCACTCCACAAGAGGCTACACCCCCACAACACTGTGGGGACAGACGGCGCGCCGGGGAGACAACCCTGAAAGAGGTTGATCCCTCAATCTAGGCAACAGGCCCCAAGAGCATAACTCGACCTGTGCCCGGAGCATTGCGGACTAGTCAGGCGCCTAAGGGGTCTACTGTGAGAACAGTACCCCGGCGCAGTGTTAATTTTGTTGACTAAATTGATGACGAAAAATTTTCATCAACGAAGGTTTTTTAACGTGACGTCACGTTATTGAAGACCATGTCACGCTAACGAGACTAAATAGTTTATTAAATATCGTTGACCACAACTGAGGACACAAAAATGTAATTTACAAAAACCAGGACGAAATTTATCTTCATGTATGTTGATATTGTTGACTAAAACAAGACGAGACAAAATAATTATAACTTTTCTTAATGCCATCGTCCCGAGTAGAGCAGTGCGACGGCTGACGGGAGCTCTGTGTTATTAGCATTAGCTGAAGAGCTATTTGAAAAGCTAGTTTTAGCTTAACATTACCTTGGCTAAAGTTGGGACTATTCATAATCCAGCTGCAGACCTGCAAGCAAAGTACAGCAAGTTGGCAAAGGAGTATTCCAAGGTAAATCACTTTTTCACCAGTAACGTTACATTGTTTGTATTTCCATCTAGCTCGCGTTAGCTAGTGGCTAAGCTAGCTCACGCTAATGTGGTCACTGATTGACCTCTCCCACACAATTAATGACATGTTGCAGACAGCCATACCGGTGACAATGTTTAGCTTTTAGTGCCAAATGATAAGAGTCTGAGGCGGAGTCTCAAAAGAGAATGTGTTCTGTTTACTTAGTTTACAGTATCCTGTTATAGAATAAACCGCTGGCAGACACAGCAGAGAGAGAGAGGACAGACATGACAGAGAGGAAAGACACAGCAGAGAGAGGACAGACATGGCAGAGAGAAAGGAAAGACACAGCAAACAGAAGACAGACAGAGTTCAGCGTCGTCTCTCTGGTCAGAAACAACGTCACCACATCCGTAATGCTCTCTTTGATGCATACATTGGACCATGTCTACACCAACATATACTGTAGGAGCAACAATACATAGGACCATGTCTACACCAACATATACTGTAGGAGCAACAATACATTGGACCATGTCTACACCAACATATACTGTAGGAGCAACAATACATTGGACCATGTCTACACCAACATATATACTTCCTGTGTATCACTTGTGCCGCCGACTCAGATTCCCCTAGGTTAAAAAATAAATACGCAATTTAAATCAGAAAATGTTCCATGTTGACTATTTCTGACAAGTTTTTTTCCATTAACTAAAAATAGACAAAAATGTCATCCGTTTGTCGACTAAATCTAGACTAAAACAAAAAAGACAAAATTGAGACAAAAACTGACCAAGACTAAAATGCTCAAACATTTAGTTGACTAAAACTGACTAAAAGAAAAATAAATGAAGATGACTAAATATGATGAAAACGAAAAAGGAGCACTTGACACATGACTTAAGACTAAAACTAAAATGAAAATAGCTGCCAAAATTAACACTGCCCCGCCGGAAGGGGCGTTCGGTATGCTGTGCACCACGTCGCAACCTCCACAAACCTGACCCCTCCAGCAGGGTCGAGGTTCAAGAGAAGGCTGACACGATTGGCAGACGCCATGAAAGGTGCGGGGGCACACTTGCGGGCAGACAGGGTCAAGCCCGGCCTCAACCCGAGAGTCGACTCTGCTACCAACACACCGGGGAACCAACCACCCCCCTATGTTTAGTTTAACAGGAGGTGGTTGTCCCTTTAACCCACCAAGAAAAAACTCAGAAACATAACTGCGCGTATACACCGGCTATACAGGCAGTACAAGTGTTTCAGTTTTTAAAGGGTTAACCCAGGCCAACAGGTCGACGAGAACGAGTTCGGACCTGGGCCCGGCGGACCGGGACCTACACAGGGATGCCAGAGGGGTTCAACAGAAAAAGCTCCTCGACAGCCCCCTCCCATCCCTGCCCAGCAGGGGGAGGGAGGGGTGAAAACAAATGGAGAAGGACCAGGCCCCCTAACACAGCGCAAGGTACAACACCGTATGGACCAAGCACATCACTGTGAAGGGCAACTCGTAGTGGCATACATATGACACACACATCCATGATATCAATCCCCGCGATGCCCGGGCCGACCCGGCATTTTCCCCCCGGAAAAGCACAAAGTCCTTCGGGGTACCAGAACAGCAGATCTGCGCCCCGGCGGACAACGGGTTAACTGACCTGGTCCGGCGCAACCAGAACCAGTCCAGTGTCCTAGTCACGCCACCATCCCCAGTCCTAAGAGGGCGGTAGGTACGTGCGTCGATCCAAAACATCACAGAGGGCGCCACCAAGATGGTCAGCACGTGAATGCACTGCACCTGGTGGCCCACCCCACGGGCGTGAGACCCCTCCGCCAATGTTTTGATCTACTCAGTCATCTCCCCCCGGAGATGAACGTGAGTCGTCGAGTCTAACCTAGTACACTGGTGCTCGGTAGAGATAAAAAATCTTCTTCCCAGTCGCTCGCATAAAAAACGCTGTTTCTATGAATTGGGCAACCAAGGCGCGCCAGCCCATGACGTGGTTCCACACCGAAAGCACCCAGGGCCAGCGCTATGTACACGTCAAGACCCAAAAAACACATCAATGGTCAATTCTAATAAGAAAACCAGACAACGTTCCCTCCATGCTGTCTGGGACGAGCAGCAGGAAGCCGGTCAAATAAGACACAGATATGGGTCCCATATGACGCGTCTGAGGGAAAAAACCCTGTCAACACCGCTCTGTACACAAGAGGGAAGACAGAGAATCCCCCAGAGAGACCTTCCACGTGAGTAACAATTGAAAAGATATATGTAATCATTGAGCCACGTGACCAAAGGCCCAATACACATTCCAATAAAGAGCAGAGCAGAAAACAAAGTTTCCAACGCATCGCATCACCCAACCTTGACAATGACAGTTGTCCGTAGTACGGAGCCTGAAAAGAACTCACGGAAGTCTCATGGCCAATAGAAACGCGCCCAGTGATGTATTCCATGGCCGGGGAAATCCTGTGACCCACTTATCCTAATATGGCGTGGGACCAGGGAACTCCCCCGCCGTCATCAGGAACAGGTGCCGGCAGTGGCTGCGGCGGCAACGCCACGCCATTAGCGGCTGCCGCCATGAGCTCGGGGAACAAGGCAAGCAACTCCCCTTGCATACCTTCCTCCACGTCACTCGCATCCCTCGCGTACGGGAGGCTGCACCGGGCGCCAACGTCCGACGCGGCAGATAGCTGGGCATCTCGTCTCGGGGTTGGAGGTTCTAACCCAGTCCCGGAGTACAAGGAACCCCAAGGAGACGTAGCACCCCCTGCCACACCCTGAGTGAGAGAGTGATACGTCTCCGCTGGACCTTCGAACAAGAGAGCTCCCGCCCCCTCCATGTATTCCTCAGTTTCCATCGGAAATGGAGAAGAGGTAAGAGAACTCTCGCTCGGCTCCAGCACAACACTAAAACCAGGCCGTTCACCCCTGCTGCTCGCCGTCTTACGACGAGAGCGAGCCGAGGCGAAGAGTCTGCAACGCAAATCCTCGGCCACCAGAGGTACTGTCGGCCTGTCGGCCGACTGTCCCCTGGCGGGGGAACCAGGGCCGGAACTCAACGGCCCTTCGGCGAGGCACACTCTCCACCGGGCGCCGCCCAGGCGCACCTGGCTGCCACGACCGTGGAGCCAGAGACGCCCCACGACGCACGGAGGACGCTGCGATAGTGAAGCGCTGGTGGAGGGTAAAGTTGTGAGCGTCTAGACCAGACCTGGGCATTGTACGGCCCGCGTACAAAGATTACATGATAATAACGTTTTTTTATTTTTTTTTTACTTTTTTCTTTTCATGTCAACGTTCACACGCACAATATACGCTTAGGAGACATGCTCAGAAGATGTTGGTTCTCTTTGGATCCACCTACATATGTGAACAGACATTCTCAGTCATGACGTTTACCAAGTCCAGGTACAGATCCTCTCTCACTGATGAACATCTGGCAGCTGTGCTTCGCATCTCCACCTCAGACATGCAACCTGACTTTGATGGACTTGTTAAAGCTCAACAAAGACTGGATTTCTCACACTGAATGAAAAAAAAAGAACTGAAGAACACTAAAATGTGGAAATATAACAAGTGAAATGGGACACTTGATATTTTTTTTCTTTTTTTTGCACAGTTCTGAAAACATTAAATGTTTAATATAGGCATGTAAAGTAAAAAAGGCTACAAAACTGGGACACTTTTCTTTACACAGTTCAGTCCCATGTCTTGTTTATTTTTGCTATAAGATGATGTGATGTCTTTAGAAAGCTAAGAAAATCCTTGTTTCAATAGTATATGAAACTCAAAATGCCCTTGTTTATCATTTTGGAAATAAATTCTATTTGAATAAATGATATTTTTGAAAGCTAACCTCACCTTTTAATTGCCAAATAATAACATACACTCTTACCAGGGGTCAAAACAATGCCATTTACTGCTTTTTATATAGAAATAAAATTTATATTATGCATAATTGAGTTTGGAATTTTGGCCCGGCCCCCCAACATATTTTCAGTTGCTCATTCGGCCCCCCGGGAAAAATAATTGCCCACCCCTGGTCTAGACCCTCCGACGGCGAAGACATTATCTCTTAGTTTTTTCGGAAATTTGCGAGAGAGAAAAAAACAAAGATACAATGTCAACGTAGCTCCTTTCCAACAACTATTTTGGCAATAAACTTAAAGTGGTGTGTTAGACACTTTTCGGTGGTGAAAATAGGGAAGGAGCTGATGGTGTGGCCACGACCCCGCTTATGTAGAGGAGCGGATGTGGGTGTGGCCAGGCAGATGGGTGTGTGCATGTGGAGAAAATTATTCATTATTAGACTGGATAAAGGGACAGTTCCACTACGAGCAGAGCGTAAGCTATTACGATATATAACTGCATATTTTGCTAATCTAATATCATCCAACAAGGGAAACTCAAGGGTTTTGTTTGAAACAATCAATACTATTGTTGCTCCTGTGCCTCCATGTGTACCTGTATATTCTTATACTGACTGTAATAACTTTTTGAATTATTTTGTGGATAAGGTCAGTGGTGTTAGAGCAGGCATCTGCCCCCATCCCTTTCTGCCAGCCTTCCTACCACTGTCTCTCCTCCTCTCACGCTGCTAGACTCGTTCTCTCCAGTCACCTTAGAACAGGTTTCTATAGTGCTGCACAAAACGAAACCATCTTTTAATCCCCTTGATGCTGTTCCCTCATCCCTGATTTTAGAGGTCCTTGACTCAATTGGTCCCACAATTCTTTCAATAATTAACCGCTCTCTGGCATCAGGTTCTGTCCCTAGCCTTTTTAAACATGCCATAGTTCAACCTCTTTTAAAAAAGGCTAACCTAGACCCCTCTCTTCCTGAGAATTATAGACCAATCTCCAAACTACCTCTGCTGTCCAAGGTGCTGGAGAAAATTGTGGCCGAGCAGCTTCTAGAAACCCATAATCTGCATGACCCATTCCAATCAGGCTTTCGGAAATTTCATTCCACCGAAACAGCCCTTCTTAAGGTTACCAATGACATTGTAATGGCTGCAGATGATGGTAAACACACACTATTCGTTTTATTGGACCTCAGCGCAGCCTTTGACACGGTTGATCATGTGGTTATGGTGCGTAGGCTCAATGATGTGTTTGGGATCTCTGGGTCAGCACTGAGATGGTTCTCATCTTACCTAGCTGATAGAAGCTTTTCTGTGTCAGTGGGTCAGTTCATGTCGGACTCTACCCCACTGTCCTGTGGGGTTATGCAGGGTTCTGTGCTAGGGCCAATGCTGTTCTCCCTATATATGTTTCTCCTAAACCAGATTATTAAACGTTTTATTGGAATATTTTATCAATTTTATGCGGATGACATCCAATTGTATTGTTCTTTTAAGCCCAGTGAGTGTAATCGTTTTTTGCATTATTAACGAATGCATCGATGCCATCAAGAGCTGGATGGCTGATAATTTCCTTCAGCTTAATGCAAGTAAGACAGAAGCCCTCATTATTGCTCCCGACCACATCATCCCCATGATAAAAAATTGTATTGGACCTTTAGGTCAGTGTGTCAAACCTCATGTGAGGAACTTAGGTGTAATTTTTGATGACTCTCTGTCTTTTAACAGCCATGTAAACCAGCTCACACGGTCATGTTTTTATCAGCTCAGAAACATTGCCAAATTAAGATTAGTTGTTTCTAGAGCTGAAATGGAAATGATCATCCATGCTTTTATTTCATCACGCCTGGATTATTGCAATTCAATTTTTACCTGTCTGGATAAATCTGTGTTAAACCGCTTGCAAATCATTCAAAATGCAGCGGCAAGGCTTTTAACTGGGACAAGTAGGCGTGCCCACATCACCCCCATTTTATCCACTCTACATTGGCTCCCCATTAATTATCGTGTCCATTTTTTAATTCTTGTTTTAACTTTTAACGCCCTCCAAGGTAAATCCCCTGTGTACATTTTTTATTTACTGCGCCCCTACTCCCCCAGTCGTGCACTTAGGTCCTCCCACCAAAATCTCCTGGTTGTCCCACGGACCCGGTTAATAACAAAAGGTGACCGGTCCTTCCAATTTATGGCTCCTACCCTTTGGAACACCCTCCCCCTTTCTATGCGTTCACTTGACTCCCTATCCACTTTTAAGGAACAGTTGAAAACGTTTTTATTCAGACAGGCTTTTAATTAATTCCTGGTTGTATACTTTGTTTATTTATTTATAATTGTCGTTTTGTTTTTAGGACTGACATTTATGTTGCACTCATATTTAGTTATTTAATTTTCTTATGTTATGCCTATGCTTACTATGTGTCAGAATTGTCTTATGTGTAGTGCGTTAATCTCTATGTAACTGTAGCTATGTTTTACTTCTGTGAAGCACTTTGTGATTTTATCTGTGAAAGGTGCTATACAAATAAAGTTTACTTACTTACTTACTTAGGCTTAGAGAAAACATGGGCCTTGAGGAAGAGAGCATTGTACCAGTAGAGGTGTATTTCTGTTCAGTTGAAATAATCATGTCTGACCAGAATGGCATGTAATGGAAGACAGTGTACTATGGATTATTATCATTAACGTGTTATAAAAGGTATCCAATAACCCCACGTGGGATGGGCCACTAGGTGGCATGACACTTACATTCATTCATAAAATCACTCTGACAAGGCTCGCCATACCTTGTGCACCAAAAGGCTGACAAACTTCTTTGGGGGAAAATCAATTGGCAAATATTGTGTAAAAAGGAACTTTCCTCTAACCATAATACACCTGGCTTATATCAAGGCTGGATTGATCAACTACTTAGCAATACCTGCATCAATTAACTACATGAAACAGGATGTGTAACAAGACAATAAACTGTTCCAAGATTTGAGAAATAAGCACCGAATTATGGAAATGCATGATTTGTGAAGAACATATAGGACAAACCAGACATGAACCTGCTTAATAAATAATTGACAAAATAATGACAGTGTAAATATGGGAGCAGCAAGCCATAAAGTAGTTAATCTAGGTGTAATATAAAGTCGTGTTTTGACTGAAACTACCTGGAACTTTAATTGCCAGGAACAAAATTTCACAGAACTTTAAGTTCCTTCAGTCCACTGTTTGCACCGCCGTTAGACTGCCGACTGGTGAAACAGATTTCTAGGCATTCTAGTGTCTCATTAGAACAAAGGACAATGTTCTAATGTTCAATGATCAGATCTTCGTGATCGCGGTTAACCTCTTATCTCTTGAGGACGATTTGCCCACCGGCTCTTTGGCGACCACTAGTGGCTCGGGTGCGCATATATATATATATATATTTTTTTTTTTTATCCACTTTTTCTCCTTATTTTTCATCCCAATTTCGCCTCGCCAATTCTCCCTTCAATTCTCCCCTCCCCTGTCTCGAACGTTGCTAGACTATGCCTCCCACTGGTCGGCTGCAGTGAGGACCAAGCCTTGCATCACGTGTCCCCTCCGGTACATGAGGAGGCAGCTGTCGCATCTTTTCACCTGAACAGTGCGATCTCGATAGCCCTTTCAGGTTACAAAATCCGTTCAGCGGTTCTTGAGTTAGATGCCGATATTTGAGGCTTGCGCAAATACTACTCCCGACTCTTGGGGCTCTAGTTCCGTCAATCATGTGGAGATCTTGAAAATGATTGGACAGGGTTGTAGCCAATGAGTGTGGCTACAATCAGGAATCAGGGATCTGGGGAAAAGTTACGAGCGAAAACAGGAAGAGAAAAAACGCAGAATGAATTGAAGTCTATTAGAAAACAGAGCTTTTCTTTTGTACACAGTTTACCAAAATCACTCCTAATCACTAATTTCTGAACAGATCTTTATGAAATTTGGACATGTACTACATAAGACTTCAGGCTATACATTTTAAGCCATACGAATTTCTGGGGAAATACTGCTTTCTGGACTACTAACTACTACAGAAAAACTTGAGGCACTCCAGCGAGTGATTAAAACTGCTCAGTACATCCCTGGAGCAGCCTTCCCCTCACTAAAGGACATTACTCTACCAGGGCCACGAGGAGAGCACATAACATAATTAAGGACAGTACACACCCCCAGCACAGACTCTTCAACCTCCTGCCATCAGGCAGGCGATACAGAAGTCTGAAAGCCAGAACTACGAGACTGACAAACAGTTTCTACCCACAGGCCATCAGGCTCGTGAATGCCAGCCCCCCCCCCACACCTTCTTGGCAGACACTCTGACCTCATTGCTGCTGTGAACACACTGTCACGCTTCCCCCGAACTATGAACACTAAAGACACTTTTTAACTGCTGCTGTGACCCACTGTCACCTCCATTTATATGTAAATACTAGTGCTGTCAGGCGATTAAAAAGATCTATCTAATTAATTACAGGATTTGTAATTAATTAATCGCATTTTAATCGCATAACCATTTTAGGCCTGATATTCTATATTCTATAATCATATTTCAAATTGCATGTGTCCCGATGGCAGAATTCAGTACTGTATCTACAAAACCTTCTGTTTAATCATCTTCCATTTATTCATTTGCTTAGATTTTTCAGGTCTGGTTTTAGCATGGTGTTATTCACAGTCAAAGATAAAAAAAAATATTAATTGATATTCTCATTTGGTTCATTACAATTTACTTAAGCCTAGTAACAGACACAGTATTTCTGACAATGGGAATACATTCCCTGAGATCCATAGATGTCCCTAGAATCAGATACCAAGAACATGCAAATGGGCCATATTTGAATCAAAAGCCTATAAATGTGTATTCTACGTTCTTATGGAATGAATGAGATTTAAAAAATAAATTACAAATTATAATTTTTTTAAAATTTTGAGTACATTTTCATAACGCGATAATTTGCTGTGTAATTAATTAATCTAATTAACGCGATAAACTGACAGCCCTAGTAAATACTGATCGGAACGTGCAATTGTTACTCACTGTGCCTTGTATATATTATATTTATCTATTTTTACCTTATTTTTCTAGCACTCGCTTGTATTTAAATATGTTTAAGTTAAGTATTGTGTGATTTTGTGTGGGGCGGACTAGCAAAGTAAGATTTTCATTAGGGATGCACCGATATGAACATTTGCCACCGATACCGATACCGATTGTTCAACTAACACAATCGTCCGATACCGATTCCGATATTTGTGGCAACACATTTCTTTTACATTTTTTTTACATTTTTTTTTTGTAATATATATATTTTTTTTATGAAACTACTGTATATTTGTGTTACAAATTGTGCTCACCGATATGAACATAGGCCTCTTTACTTACTTAAAAAAAGGAAACATCAAGAAATAGCACTATCTCTCTCCCAGTATGTTCTGCAGGGCTGCACCTAGATACTAGCTCTCCCAGCATGGTCTACCTGCTGGGCTGCAGCTAGATACTATTGTCTCAACCAATGAAATTTTGATTGACAGTCGATTCTGCCAATTACGTCACACACCGCTTGCACCCGCCTCTGCTGTTACCACCAATCGGCAAGCACGTATACATTTTTTACTTCGGCTTTTGTCCGCCATTGATTTTGAGGTTACGAGAGCTTTTCTACAACAACAACAACAATGGCGGCGCGGCTGACGTTTAGCTTTTAGCTCTGCAGGATCATAGATATATATAGAACACTAGATAGCTTACCCGCGCTGCCGGCCAATGGAGAGCGACGTCGTCGAAGGGCGGCCATCTTGCCCCAGGCAGCTCAGCTACTGATAACATTAATGTCTATGGTGCATGTACTATTTAAATAACCATAGATTGCTCAATTCTTTACCGATTTTCAAACGGGTTGGTTTGCTATAAACATCAAAGATGTAGTTATCATACTGCATACTTATATATATATATATTTTTTTTAAGATGTTTTTTTACAAACCGCTTGAATCATAGCCACGTTAATAATGCTTGTAATAAACCAAACCGTTTGTAAATCCGTCAATATTTCAGCGAGTTATGAGTATTTTTGTCTGTGCAGATCACTCACCCTCACTCAAGGCTGACTGGGGCAAGATGGCGGCGGTTCAGCGACGCTGGTGACTCCGCCTTAAGCTATCTAGTGTTCTATATATATCTATGCGCAGGATGACTTAAATGAGGCACAATGATTTTACTGCAATTAATGTTATAATAAAACAAAGCCTTTCTATACATGTGTCTGATTGAAAACGTTATTAACAGATTGCAGAATGGGTAAAACTCAGGGCTCTGTGAGCAACGGAAGGAACTGAGCTAGTATGAACGCTTGCTACGTTCGGGTAAATAATATGCTGATGTTATTGAACGTGTAACACTAACTATATAACGTTAATGCCACAAAACGAATGCCTTGTTAATCATAAGTAGTAACTTTGATGCAGTAGCTTGTGTGTGTGTGTGGGGGGGGGGCGGCGTTGTACAGGTCGCGAGTGAACTTTTTTTTGTCTTGACGCTACACAAATTGATGGATATTTATCGGCGACTGCCATCGGTACATTCGAGCTTATCGGCCGATACCGATACCCGACACATCGGTGCACCCCTAATTTTCATTGTATGGCAAACTGTCTGTTTAACTGTGCACATGACAATAAACAATCTTGAATCTTGAACTTGAGTAAAAGTTAAAAAGTTTCTACTTTTAAATGTACATAAGTACTAAAAAGTAAAAGTCAAAACTTTTTTTCATTCCCGGGCAATGAAATGTTCTATTTCGTCCTCTTCACTCGTACTATCGTTTGTGGCCATCTTCTGTAGCTTGTCACTCTGACTGTCTATTCTTCTGATAGCAGGTGTTTAATCAAAGATCCCCGCTGTCTAGTCCAGGGGTTCCCAAACTTTTCAGGCCGCAATAATTATATATAATTAATAATAATTGTTGTGAAGGGCCAGATTAAACCGAATATATATATTTATTTATATATATATATTTAATTGTATTTGTATATTCTCTAATATTCCCTGATATCCCTTGTATATTCCTTGTACAATATGCATTGAATATCCATTCTAGCCTACTGAACATCCCATAATAGTCTCCATTCTACTATTGGTCGAGACCTTGGTGCCAGGCTGCCATACCCCTCAGACCCAGTTCAAACGTACCGCTCGACATGTACGAACAAGTCCTAGTTCCGCGTAGGAATTTGGCTACCGCACCACTAATGGGACTATTTGTTCATAGTGCGTATATATACTGCGCTACTAAAGTAGGACTTTCTTTTCAGTCCAGTTTCTTACCCTCCAATAGAGTCACAGACGTAAAGCCTCCCTGCGATGCCACGTGTGGGAGTAAGGCCAAGTTCGCCTACCATCGGTATTGAGACATCGTGTATATTAATATTTGAATAGTCATATTTGGCACTATATCGTCGAGTTGGACGTAGTCTATTAAGCTAATAATAGTCTGTTAATATATAGTGCTTCGTGCGGTGAGAATACTACCGTAGTCAGTACCCCATCGTTTCGGGCAGAGAACTGGCTGCTTACCCAGGGTGGTTGACCCTATGTGAAGCTGCACCCGAGGAGCCCCAGAGCCGACGAGCGAGTGGACCTGTATACCGGATTATTCTACCGACGACAGCCCGCCTTCCCAGGCACGGATTATGCTTTGGATACTTTGATTATTCTATGGATAAAGACCCTCGACACTACCGTGTGTTGGAACCCCCCCCCTGGAGAGGACACAAGGTGAGGAGACGCTCTGCAAGACGAGGTCTCTCCACATCTCTCCCCCGTGGACCGGAGAGAGCCGGCCCACAAAGAGTCCACCTGCTTTCATCTGTGGTCCAAGGATCGCCGGCGCATTGAACGGCACTACAGTGGGTTCTCCTGGGATACCCTTGGCCGGACGAGGCAGCTGGATTCTACCCCCCCCCCCCCTCCTACTCCTGTCGGCTTACAATCGACCGGATTAACCCCCTCTAGTGTATCCAGCCTATAATCATTAAAGTATCATTGCTGTTATTCCTTAACTATTCCAGGTCGTATATTTACCACCTGCGCCTTCAGAGATTGGACATTATCTATTGATATACCGACGAATACTCCTTGCCATAAAAGTGCATACTATTTCAATTCATAAATGTAATTAAGTGATTAAGTGCTTATTCTACACACCATCGCTGTGTAGGAAAATAAAGACTTGTTTCTAATTCGTACATTTGTGTTGGATCCGTTTCATCTACGTGAGAGTGTTCATGATAATATATTTATGCCGTGTACTGGGTGGCCGAATATTAAGTACAAAGGTAGTGGTAGTAAGTATCATATCTAGTAATACAGTCAGGGAATTGTACCCCTCAGTTACAATAATAATTTTTTTATAAATGGAAATGTATGGTTGAAACATGCAAACACACTAATAAGCATTGGAGGCTTTTAACCAGGGCCGGACTGGGGAAATCATTCAGGCCAGGAAATATAGTGCAAAATATAGCCCCAGTCAGGCCACTTTTTTTGATAAAAGAAAATATAAAATGGAAATCATCTGGCGACCCCCCCCCCCCAGCAGGGGACACACACGCCACTGTGGATAAACGGGGCTATCGTGGACAGGGTGAGCAGTTTCAAGTACCTGGGAGTCCACATCACAGAGGACCTGACATGGTCAACACACATAGATTCTGTGGTGAAAAAGGCGAAACAGCGCCTCTATCACCTGAGACAGCTAAGGAAGTTCAGAGTATCGGGGAAGATACTCCACTCCTTATATTCCGGGGCTGTAGAGAGCATTCTGACTGGAAACATCACTGCCTGGTTTGGAAACAGCACGGCACAGGACAGGAAGGCACTCCAGAGAGTGGTGCGCTCAGCAGACCACCCCTGCAGGACTTATATAACAGGAGGTGCAAAACCAGAGCCTGCAGAATAATGAAAGACCCCCACCACCCCAACAACAGCCTGTTCAAGCTGCTGCGGTCAGGCAAGCACCTACGTACACACGCTGCGAGAACAGAGAGACTCCGGCTCAGCTTCTTTCCCCAGGCCATCAGAACACTGAACTTTCCACTCACAAGTACACATGAGCACACATACACACACACAACACACTCATGTGGCAACCGTTAAAACAATTACTTTAAACAAAATGTCACTTCAAATAATGGAAAAGTCACTTTAAAAGGAAGGAGGTATTGTATAGATAGATACATTAACTCATTCGGGGCCATCCACGTAATTTTATGTGTTTGGCCGACAACCATTGGGTGCCAGCCACGTAATATTACGTTTTTGGTTCGTTTCCCCCCCCCCCCCGATATTAACACTTTGATTGCCCAAGGTTAAATTCATGATATACCATCCCTTGCCAGCTCTATTTAACACGAAGAAGTTCCCCTTCTTTGCAGGGCTATAACTTTTTAAATGCTATTGCTAGATTGCCATTATTAGGGCCCATTCAATGTCCTATATGTATTGTTCATGGTGTAGCAACGTTAAACTTTTTCATTCACATATTCATACTAAAATATGGTCTAAAGTATAAGTATGTTTTCATCTCTTTCTGCAGCTTTCTCCAGAACGTGATTTATAGCCCCAAATGCATTATATTGATGATCAAATACAGTTTGGTAGGAATCTGTGCGAGATCAAAAATTTCAACTGGACGTACTTCTAGAATTTACTACACGTCATCTGATGTTGACCGGATGGGCGAGGGGGCGTTTATAATTCCGTGGGCAACGTTATACCATTCATCTAATGTGGGTCATATGTTCATCATAGCAGTTTATATCGAACACGGTAATACTACACGCTAAAACTCACCCCAGTCTCCTCGGGCCGTTGGGCGATCAGCGTGGAGTAGACAGTTTTCGATTATGGGATGTTGAAATGCCCGATCTATTTCCAGGTTGTATAATAGTATATACGTCCAAATCATGTTGTTTTTTCGAGTTATTTCCACTGATCGATGTTCACTGTGTGAAGACAGAGTCTCTCTAACATTAGCGAGTGCCCGGACCCCATATGGAGTGAGTCCTGCCGGGTTAAAGGTTGATATCCGGTTTCGATCTGCCGATCGGCCACCAGATGGCGCTCTTGAACCGCTAGAGGGTTGAGAGGAGATCAGCACTGTGTGTCAAGGCTCCGGAACGGAAATATGATTTCGATCACAGATTTTTGAAATATTGATATCAAAGACGAGTTACGGCGTCCTCGGCAACTTGAGCATGGCGGGGAATGACGAGTTCCGGCGTTTTCGGCAGTCAAAGTGTTAATATCCTATTCACTGTCACAGAGCTGTATTTTAGCTGGAAAAGGCATATTGGGACTCCGAAAGTGCAGTACCAGCCAGATCCTGGTAGTGGCGCTGTCTCGAGAATGCTGTGACCCCTGTTGCAGACCTGTTGTCACACTGTTTGCGCTCCGGGTGGACTTTTTTGTTAGTCTGAAGCGAGGACTTTACTCGATCGCATGGAATACTTCTTGGGATGGGCCAATGGACATATGATCTACCAGATGGCGATCAAATAATTGGAAAATTCTTTTTGGAATCCAACCGGCCAAAGGTAAGAGCAATTTGACGTCAATTTCAGCTTGATCGTGCAAGGATCTAATAGCCATCCCCCAGATCAGCCTATGTTGTGGTAATAACGAATGCCGTTATTGGCAATCAATTAATTTATTCATGATGGAACATAATACCGATCATATGCATTTGGATTTTTAACTGTCGTGTGTAGGGACGAAACGCCAATGGATTTAACGTTATTAGCTTAGCGCCTTATAAATAGCCTTGCAGGAATTATCCCAGATAATTCCGATACAACACTCATATTCACCACGGTATTAAACGGGAACGTATTGATGAAAAAAATATTTCTTTTATGCATCTTGAATGGAAGGTTCTTACTGTCAATTGACAATGATATTGGATACATAGCTATAATATAAAATATAGATTTAGCTCTACAAACAACGTGATGTAGAGTAAATAGTAAATAGATGGATAGAAAGCTAGCATAAGGATGCATAGTATAACATTGTATAATATAGCATTGTATAGCAGTGTACATAATGACCCAGTGCCTCATCCGTAGCTAACAGTGTATTGCACTATCACAGGACCTAGCATGTCTTACCATGCTTTTGTAAAAATCATGTACATATACCGGATATGTCTTACTCTTATTACTTGTACTATTGCACAAATGTCGCATTCTCATCCTATTGGATTCTTATTATTGTATTATGCACAATCGTTGCAGGCAAGACCCCCCGCATTTCACTGTATACTTGTATGCCGTGTAAATGTCCTAACACAACCCCCTCCAATGTACAGTAAATGACCAAGTATGGTCTTGTCAATATTCCAATGTACAGTTTTGCTTGTACAGTTGTACAGTGTCCCCCACCCACCCCTCCTACCCAACCCCCCCCCCACCCACCCAACCACCTCCAATGTACAGTCCCCCCCACCCCACCCCCCCCACCTACCCAACCTCCTCCAATGTACAGTTTCTACGTCAAATGTATATACTCTCTTGTCTGGACTCTTTTCGTATCACAAACAGTACTGTATTTGCAAATCTGGTATGCCATAAATGTATAGATGTAGCAGTACTGTCTATCTGTATGTCATGTATGTCATATAGCTATGATGAATTGAAAATGGGGGACCCTGATGTAAACAAGACGAAAGTCTTTCTCTGGTCTGCATCCCCTTAACAATTGTATGTATTGAGCTGTACTGTACTGTACTCATTCTGCAATCTGTTAATAAAGTTTTCAATCAATCAATCAGTGAAAAGTTGTAATGGAAAGCTGGCCTAACTACAGCATGGCCCAGTCTAATAGCTGGCAATGATTGAGTTAAGTATAAAAATGGCGGAGTTGAAATTGTAAATTGTATATTGTATAGTAGTGTACATAGGAACCAGTTTCTCAGGAACTTAGCATGTCTTTTTTAATCCTGCACATCTTGTGTCTTAACTATTTTCTTTTTTCTCTATGCCTATTTTTATTATTGTATTTTGCACAATCGATGCGGGCATGACCACCCACATTTCACTGTATTCCCTGGTATGTATGTGACAAATAAACCTCTTGATTCTTGTACAAGTATACAAACCTAATAATACTCAAGTACCTGTGATCGGGAGTATTCCAAAAATAATATTTCAATAGTTTGATCGCCATCTGGTCCATCTGATGTCCATCTGGTCTACGACATAACCCACCACAACATATGGATCGGGGGCATTTGACGCGCTTCAATGCTCGACTCGCCCGACCCAGAAAACTGTGCCCGGAGACATTCGAGTGTAATACAGGGTCTGCAACAGGGTTTACTGCACTCTCGATACTGCCACCTGGGAGGATCTGGCCGGTACTGCACCCTCTGGGTCGCAGTATGCCTTCTAACGGCAACATACGGGTCCCTGACATTGAATAGAATATTAAAATCGAAAAACAATCAAATAACGAGTATATTCGTTGTTGGTGTTCAAAGGATGGCGCCCAATAACGAGTATAATCGTTGTTGGCGGGGAATGAGTTAATTGCGAATTTTTCATGCTGAGCTATAGATTGTGGATGAATACACACAGAAATGTACACCATGCCAATGTTCATGCTTTATTTGTTTTAAACGAGACGATTTAGAAATGGGTCCATTGGAAATACATGGCAATTTCAAGGAGGGTGGACCGCGCGGGAAACACCAATGACGTAGCCACTACACCTCCCTATTGGTCCTCACATTGAACAGGAACGTGCAACAGACAGCTGAATGCACTGGCAACTCAGACTCCAGATGACACCACTCATGTTTCCAGACGAGGCGTGCCCGACTGCCTAGTAATAATATAGCGATCTTTAAATACTTGACCTGTAAACATTTCACCTGGTTAGTTCATACAATCTATTATAATTAAGAGATATGCTGGGAAAAAATAATCACTTCTGTGCATAGATCACTATCAGCTTATAATACACATTTCACATGTCCTGGTTGAAAGCAGATGACATTCTCATTAAATACTCAAGCTACAAATGTAGGACTGTTCTGACAGTACAATATTGATGTAACTAAAATATTTGCTGGGTGGGGGGTGTTAATGCATAGCTCAATTAACAAAAAGAAATGGTTTGTCTCAACATTCAGCACTGAACTCTTCAGTGCCAACGAGCACCACCCCCAAAGTTCCTGCACATCGGAGAGGTCCTACTCCCAGAGAATAAACTTTTGAGGGGTAGAATAATCTCCTGGAACTTCTGCTTAGACCCTGAATCCTACTTTGATCCTACAATGATTTCACATCGATCGCAACGATCAACGTATGTAGTATTCAAAACGTATGCCGTTGCAGACGATCAGAGCATCACAAAACGACCCCCCCCCTTTGATGCCTTCATGATGAAACATAATACCTATTATATACCTTTGATTTGGAAATAGTATCGTGTCCAGACGAGCAACGCAAACGACTTTAGCAAAATGCACATAGCGCTCCATAACTCAGCTTCCAGGAATTAGCCCGGATCACTCTGAAACTATACAATATTCACCACGGGATAACACGTTAACGCTTTTTTACATATTAGACTACAAATAGTGTCTGTCAAATGAGCCGGACTATTTTCTCTATAGCTATAATATAGAATAATACAATAGATCCACAAAGATCGTGACATTTCGTGAAAATAGGCAATGGAAAGCTGGCGCTAGAGAGCAGAGATGGGCGCTGGCTATGGCGTTGAATGAGTTAAGTGTAGACCTAGGGCCCTTTCTCACTTACGTTTGGGGATCGAATCACTGCTCCCGGGAACGGGGGGGGGAGTGTTCTCACTCACCCCTTTTGGGATGCGAAACTGCGCTGATTCGTTTTACCCCCCGCTGAACGGGATCAGTTGGATTAGGTGGTCTCGGAATAGGGCCGTGCGGGTGCGGGTGACACATACAACGTCGTTACTGTCATGCTTGCTTGAATTTTGGGCAGATAACACCATACAGCAACAACTGGAGAATACCCACAAAAACGATATTTATGGGCAATTTGAGAGTTCATACCTCAACCAAAAACAAGTGGATGAAAACATGAAGCCACGTTACAAACGCACAGCACTTCCCTGGCTCGCATTAGGCCTGGCAATTTTTGTTTGTCATGCTATTTTCTATACATTAGTTTCTTGTTTGAATGCATTTATTTCTATTAGACCAGTGGTGCCCAACCAGTCGGCCGTGGTCGACCAGTAGATCAATGACATGTAATATAATTGCCACGAGCGATGGGATAATGTTAGCTGCTGGACAGGCTAAGCTAACTAGCGTTAGCTGTTAGCTTAGCGTTAACCCTGCAAAACGCTCAAAAGCGGACTCTACAACAGAGTTCCATTCGTGAGAAAAGAGGCAGAACACACAGTGAATGTATCCATTTTGTTTATTGCACGTTCTTTGCTGAAAAGAAAAAGTGCTACAGGCTATACTAGACTAGGCTAAGCTAACTAGCGTTAACCGTTAGCTTAGCGTTAGCCCTGGGAAACGCTCAAAAGCGAACTCTACAACACCATCCATTCGTGATAAAATGGGGTGGGTTATATTGACAAGGTTTGACAACAGAGGTTCAAATATAACTTCATATCTATTGCTTATTTATTCATTTTATATCAGCATCCAGACTCCAGCGCCATGTTAACACTTCCTGTGTTTACATTTTCGAACGTGACATCATCGCCTATGGCAAGCGTAAACGCTCAAAAGGCAAACCGTAAACAGAACCCGGAACGAAACAAGACTGCAGTGTGTACGCAAACTAGAGGGGGGAGAGGGAGGGGGGCGAGGGGGGGGGGGAGTTGGCATCAGATCTCGGAACGGGCCAGAACGGAACGGAATAGAAACGAATAGGGTGAGTGAGAAAGGGCCCTAATTAAATCAGATTGCCCCACATTATTCACATTACATGATTACACTATTACACAATATTATTACACTAGAATACTATTTCACAATGACACTATTGCACAGTATTCTTTACACTAGAATACTATTACACTATGACACTTAAAGAAACTTGAACTATTACACTAAATAAAATAAAAAATATCTCAACACTTGTAGGTGGAATCTGAGCCTCTAATGGCCTCCTGGTAGGTGCTTTTGTGAAACCCGATTGTCGTGGTCTTTTGCTATCATAAAAAACGTATTTTCTAAAAGTAATTTTTCAGGCTTTGCACTTACGCTTCCACTCCTCTAGGGACAGTGTGGCATTGTCATGACTGTCGTCGTATGACTCTGACTCAGGACAGTCTTCTGGGTCCCTCAAGGCGTCAAAGTACGGGTGTTCCAGAGTCAGCTCAGCTGTTGGCCTCTCCTCTCCATCCAGGACCAGCATCTTCTCAAGCAGGTCGATGGCTACAACAGGTTAGTTGGATAGAAATAATGCAACCGGTTACAGAAGGATCTTCTGAAAGACCTCCGTTAATGGACCCTGTGGTGGAACTGGATTAAGCAATTATGTGCATGGACATATCTTCATGACCAATATAACTTTATTAGTAAGATACAATACATGTAAGAGAGGTCAATGAGCTTAGCTAGAAGGAGTGTGGTGTCTGGCCACTGAAATCACACTGAAGGAGATGAGGGGGCTGTGGAGAAATTGGCCCTCCAAAAGGTGAGAGATGTGGCTATTGTCCTGATCAGACAATGGAATGTTAGATTCTTCCACAACCCTTTTCACAGATGTGTCATAGTGAGGTAAAGACAGCTGTAGCTAATAACTATTTTTACCCTGCTGATGATCTGTTAAAAAAGGGTTCATTAACTCATTCAGCGCCATACCCGACATTTCTCGGGTTATCTCGCCAGCGGTTGAGCGCCATACCCGAGATTTCTCGGGTTTTGATCCTTTGATACTTTTCCTCCGATCCCTGTTCTAAACCATCATCCGGATCATTCTATGTGTCCCTGGCTCGTTTGCCGACCAAATCTCACCAGGTGGCAGTATTGCCTACCTTTTGAACTCAGAAAGAAATGGATCAGGAGAGGCAATGAATGAACCGGACTATTGAGACTCGCTCTGAGGGGGAGCTCTTCCAAAGCAATCGCTAGAAGATCTGCTCTCCTCAAAACCTATAGTGTCCCGTAAACACGTGTAATTACTCGCGATCGCCGATTGTATCATTGGAATTATTCTTTTTGGATTACCTTCTGGCTAAGGTAAGGACCCCCTATGTCTATTTTACCAAACCGGAAACATCTTTATGTAACGATCACAGTGTCTTACTTTACCGGACATAAACCAAGCGTTTTGTAACAATCGCATTTTCGGGGTAAGACTACCCCCCCCCCCCCCCATATATATGTGTACATGGTATATACCTTTGATTTGGGAATATTTGGGGTTTAACGGGATCAACCAGAACGGTTTGGGCTTATTCCATATAACGCATTTTATCTCGCAATCTATGGAAAAAGACTGGATTATCTTGGAAATGGACGATGTTTAGCGTGTAATAAACTACAAACTACAGTGTGTAAAAACAAACTCTTTTTTACATGTTGGACTAGAAATAGTGTCCGTCAAATTAGCCATACTATCGTCTCCATTGCTATAATATAGAATATACAATAGTGTCCGCAAAGATCATGAAATATCGCGAAAATGGTCATGAAAAGCTGAAAAGTGAAGGATGGGGGAAGCTTATGGCGCTCAATGTGTTAAATAAGCAAAAATATTATATGTATAGGTATACATTCATAAAATAATGCTATATTCTACATTACATTCTTAGATTTACGCTAGGTTTAGGGTATGTGGCCGAGTCAAGTTCAGAAAGTGGGGTTACTACAACAGACCAACTTACCCTGTACACTAGCTCTAGGGAACAATGTTGAGAAGTCCTTTCTGGGGTAGCGTGGAAGGGACTTGATGTAACTTTTGGCCTATTGTCAGAGACAAATGGCATAAAAAAATACATTAAATTAAATAGAAAAATCATATTAATGGACAGGCACTGAAAACAAAATACAGTAAGTTGAATCGAGACAATAAGTCATATTCATATAAAATAGAACATAATTAAGGATGGCTCAAAAATCCACTGAAATGACAATTGATGTCCCACCTCCGGACTGTCCAGTTTTTCTGTGAATTCTGATCCAGGTACTCCAGTCACTTTCATGATCTGTGTTAGCTGGTCCATGTCTTGACAGGTCAAGGGGTTACAGTCAAGGTCCTTCAGACTAGATCTCTGGTCATATAATAATGATAATCTTTATTTGTATAGCACCTTTCTACATAAAATGAGCATAAAATAGACAGAATAAAAGCAGAAAATCTGTAAAAGGGTAAAAGCAATGTAGACGATAACAATACAAGAAAAGAAAACAATAGAAATAGCAGCATATGTACGATACACGGTACGATACACACTACTGGCATGTTACTGTAGAACTAGGGATGCTCGATATTGGCTTTTTTACCGATACCGATATACCGATATTGTCCAACTCTTAATTTCCGATACGTACCGATATCAACCGATATCAACCGATATCAACCGATATATGCAGGGTTTCCCCCCCAAAAAATGGAATAATTTCAGGTAATTAACATTACATATCTCTTGTTGTGGAATTAACACAACATTATGCATACTTTTGACAATAAATAAAATCAGAATTTGTTCTTACTTGCTTGCCTGGGTAAATAAAGGTTATAGAAATGTGAAAACCGATACCAATATTTTCCGATATCACATTTTAATGCCGATATCGGCGATAATATCAGTAGACCGATAATATCGGACATCCCTATGTAGAACCATGCATTTTAATGGCACATCTAGGCATGTTTTCTCCTTATTGATGGTTCACTATCTGAGCAGAACAGTACAAAGTCCAAGGTGGATGAAAAGGATACAATCTTTGCCTTTGAAAAGGGTCTTGCCATTGATCATCTCCGCCATGATGCAGCCCACGGACCAGATGTCCACTAGAACACAGAAGAGGCATTAATGAGAAATCAAGCAGAATGCACACTGTAACAGTGTATTGAGCTTTGCTTGGTGGAGTAGGAAGGGTTCCCTATTCATGAGAGAAGCGAGATGGTATTGCGGTATCTACTGTAGCATAACATATGCTAGTGAGTAATTAGTGAGTAATGTGATCCAGCAGGGCGTGTCGACAGAATGCATGGGGTTGCATTCTGTAGCCGATATACCGACTCCGTTTACCAATATAGATGTAAATGGTTCCCGGGGAATCAACGCCGTCATTCCTTTTGAGAGTAAATTTAATAGCAGCAGCAGAAACCATCCATAATGACGACAGCTCTGTCGTTGATAAGTAAGCGCTTTAAAACCATTCACTTTATTTAAATTCTTGGAAGATTATTGAGGGTGGACCATTTTCAATAATGCCAAGATAACAATAGGCATACATAAATAAAAGTAACAAACAAATAAGAAAAACAAAAAGATAAATCAGACAATAAGACACAAATATTAATATAGATAAAAATGTCCCAATGTTATCAGGGTGTCAAAGTGCTTTGTAAGTTATTCAGAGTACAGAGCACACCATCTAAAAGCAGTTAGGAGTAACATCACTAGAATAGAGTTAGGAGTAACATCACTAGAAAATGAGTTATGAGTTTTAGTACTGTAAAAACAGCTCAGATTAAATAACAGTGAGAATGTGTAACAGCTGCGATTGTCTTACCCGTCTGCGTGTAGTGCATCCAGTTCAGAATGACCTCAGGTGCACGGTACCAGCGGGTCACCACATAGCCCGTCATCTCAGCATCGGCACTGCGAGCCAGCCCAAAGTCCAGGATCTGCACCAATCGTAACAAAGTCTTGGTCAGAATCTGGTCAGGATTTTAACAAAAGGGTATCCACCCCGGCACCACTGAAAACCAAAGTATGTTACTGGGGGAATCCTTTATGCTAAAAAGTATTGACTCAAATCTTGATACAAGGACTGTAGGACACCTTTTTATTTATTTATTTATAAAACAAAATGTATACTGCATTTCATAGCTGTGAAAGCTTGGTTTACATGTGACATTTGTTATAATCATTGACGTAAAACAGGCCTGGATTTTGAGTTATGATGGGTTAATAAAGAGTATTTACCATCTAAAAATCAGTTTTCTCAAGAACACGCACATACTGTATAGCTATCCCAAATTTCTATTGAAATACAAATGTAAAGGCGGTCAGGTGGCGTAGCGGAGATTGCGTTCGTCACCAACACCGGAGACGCTGGATTCGCCTGTTCGAATCCAGCTCACAGCTCCGGCGTTGTCACCAGCTTGGCTGGCCGTTCACACTAATACAATTGGCTGTATTAGAGGGTGGGAAAGCTGGCGGGGTGGGTCCGGGTCGTTGTAAACAGCGACTCCTACAGTTTCGGTCGGGGCGCCTGCTCAGCGCGGATAGGATCCAAGGGGGGTAGTGTGATCCTTCCACACGTTACACCCTCTCAGTGAGAGTCCGCGCTGCCAGGTAAAAAGAAGCGGTTGATTGGCTAGACGTGTGTCGGAGGAAGCACGTGATAGCCTCCACTCTCCCAGACCGACTGTGGGGGGTAAGTGCGCAGCGACCAGGAAGGGGATTGGGAATTAGCATAACGACTAACATTGGGATGGGAGAAAATCTGAGGAAAAAGGAGGGGAAAAAAGATAAAAAAATTAATAAAAAATTACAAATGTAAAATAAAAATGGGTAAACGTAAGTTTAAACCTAATAGATGTAGCATAGTGTAGTAGTAGCAGAAGGCGTCGATCTGATCAACAACAAGATTGGTTCTGGGACTCACTGTGTCACGGGCCCGTTACATAACATCCTGGATGCTGGTGAAATGTTCTAATGGCTTTCCTAGCAGCACACAAACCTTCAACTCGCAGTCTTGGTTTACAGCCAAGTTTCCAGGCTTGAGATCCTGCAAAAAAAGAAAGATGCGTTTACCGACAATCCTTCTGCCGTTAGCAGCGTATTGAGAATGTATGTCCGTGATAATCAAATCATGAAAGCCAAAATGTTCAATACTTGTAAGTGCTCTGGTTTAGAATTCTGCCCCCCCCCCCCCCCCCCCCCCCTCTTATAAACATCTAGAGAGGATTTTAAATCGTCTTTTAGTGGTACAGGTATGACTCAACCATTAGGTAGTGCTGCAGACTAAAGATAGTTCCAAGGTTCACGCTTATGTGATTCTGCATTTAGCCGCGTCGTCATGGGAATTGGTATGCTGCTGTGCATTTGTGGGCCCTGCTCTGTACTATAATGTCACATGTAATGTGCGACTGTGACTAAGTGATAGCACTCCCATCTGCTCTCAAGAGTGATCGCGGCATGCAGCTCTGCCATGCTGCAACATCGTTGCTCCGTTGGGTATCATATTCCCCTCTCTGCCGCGGACCACTTAATCCTGTCATTAAACAGGACTTGAATCAGATGACATAGAACAGGCCCTCCCATAAACGTACCCATATCCCAGTAAAATCACCACTATGTCCACGTTGTCATAGTGATCCAGAGGTTGTTCCATTATTCACTGTCTATGGAGCGGTTCCAGGATTTATCTCTCAATGACATAATCACTAGAGCTCTGGTGTTTTGCACACAGAGAGATGTAGGTAACACTGTATATAACAATGAATAGTTATAACCAAGTAATCTATAAGCTATTAGTTAATGATGAACTTATCCTTAACAAATAATTTATACACATTTGTAAATGATTAATAAATAATTTCCTGTCATATTGTTAATGACCTAATAGCGTATAAATTATATATATAACTGATCATTATTATTGACATGGTCTAAAATCCAGATTGAAACTGAGCTGCACAATGTTATAGAAATAAAATATGTGAATTATATTTTAGGGTGGATTTTCCCATTAATAAAGTCTGATTGACCACCTGACGACCCCAATGAAGTGAGTACCCCTCCCACCACTCAAGAAATCAAGAAGTGCTGATTATTGTAAGGGTAAATTACAAGTCCTATGAGCTCAACTGATAAACTGGATAAATCCAGTGACTGTTGTGAAAGTGCAGCCGACAACCTGACCATGTGACGTGAGGACAGACAGCTGACAGGAGGAAAAGACCATGTGATGTGAAGACAGACAGGAGGAAAAGACCATGTGACGTGAGGACAGACAGCAGACAGGAGGAAAGACCATGTGACGTGAGGACAGACAGGAGGAAAAGACCATGTGACGTGAGGACAGACAGCTGACAGGAGGAAAGACCATAGGCTTGTTCGAGATGGGATAGGCGGACGCAGATCTGCGCAGGTTTTACTACGGCCTCGCCAAACGCGTTGCATGGCGGTTAGAATGTTGTCCGACTTGCTCTGAAAATCTGACGAGACGAGGCGCAGAACTCTCGCGGGAGCGAGCCACGCACAGCCTTCAGAGCGAGGCGCCACAGTACCTCTCACTCGGCTGCTCCCGGCTGGGAAGCGACTTGCTACGGTCGCGCAAAGCACCTATTGGCTCAGAAAAGTTGTCAGTCACCAGCCACGTGACAGCCAGGGAGTTATGAGACGTTTGATTGATTGATTGAAAACTCTATTATGTTATGCGTTATCATCATATCATCATGATACACTTCAAGCTGTCAGACACACACATACACACATGCGTCGTCTGTTTTGCCTCAATACTGTATATATAATTCTGTTTTGCCTCAATATACACAGTATACATATATATATTGATGCAAAACAGAATTATTCAGCAGTGTGTTGTGTGTGCGTGCGGCCAGGAGCGCGCAACAAGATGGTATACATTATGGTATATGAATAGTATATTCCACTATAGCAGTATATGGTGTGCTGTACATTTGAATCTGATCTAATTTTGCACACGGCCATCGCATTATAATGAGCTGGACAGGTGTGTAATGTGTGTGTGGTGACGTGAAAGCGTATCTGCCATGCGAGACTAGGCGAGAGGCTCTCGTGAAATCGAAAGTGTCCGCCTTTTTAACTCCTCCCCCGGCTTCACTCGGCTGCTCTCGTCTACTAGTCGAGGCAAACCGAAATCCATCTCGAACAAGCCTCATGTGACATGAGGACAGACAGCTGACAGGAGGAAAGGCCATGTGACGTGAGGACAGACAGCTGACAGGAGGAAAGACCATGTGACGTGAGGACAGACAGCTGACAGGAGAAAAGACCATGTGACGTGAGGACAGACAGCTGACAGGAGGAAAGACCATGTGACGTGAGGACAGACAGCTGACAGGAGAAAAGACCATGTGACGTGAGGACAGACAGCTGACAGGAGGAAAGGCCATGTGACGTGAGGACAGACAGCTGACAGGAGAAAAGACCATGTGACGTGAGGACAGACAGCAGACAGGAGGAAAGGCCATGTGACGTGAGGACAGACAGCAGACAGGAGGAAAGACCATGTGACGTGAGGACAGACAGCTGACAGGAGGAAAGACCATGTGACGTGAGGACAGACAGCTGACAGGAGGAAAGACCATGTGACGTGAGGACAGACAGCTGACAGGAGGAAAGACCATGTGACGTGAGGACAGATAGCTGACAGGAGGAAAGGCCATGTGACGTGAGGACAGATAGCTGACAGGAGGAAAAGACCATGTGACGTGAGGACAGACAGCTGACAGGAGGAAAAGACCATGTGACGTGAGGACAGATAGCTGACAGGAGGAAAAGACCCCAGGAGTAGCTATGCATGACGGTAGTTGTAACTGAGGGGTACAATTCCCTGACTGTATTAATCAAGTATGGTATCATTAAACCACTACCGTCTTATGTACATTATACTGGCCATACCGTACACGAGTATATGATGAGAACACTTCCCCACAATGATACGGTTTCCACACAATCTGGATTTAAGTATTTATTAGCAGCAAGAGTACATAATATACTTTACTTGAATGCGCTTATAAGGCAAAGGAATGTGCGTAGGCAAATCAATAATGAATGTCCATTCTCATATTACGCATGAGATAAGAATACAACCTGAATATTAGGAATTATATCTAGGGGATACTGGTAGGGGGTTCCTACCGGTTGTAAGCCAGCAGGGGGAGGCAATGCTCTAATGCAAAGTCTGGTTCCACGGGACTCAATAAGCTCCTGCTCGGGGAGGCGGTATTACTCCCTGGATCAGCGGACGAAAGGCAGCCGCTGTAATCCCAGTATGCGTGCAGCACAGGTGGAAGCCGGTCAGCCTCTCCAATAGAGACGGGCTCGAATGATGTTCCTCACGGGCAGGTCCCACAGCAGTGGGTGTAGACGATTCTTATCCGATCCAACAGCCTGGTCCAAAGCAATAATAATAATACTCCAGCCGGAAAGGGCTCTGCATTCACCGGTGTAGATCCTCCGGTGCGCGGTACTTCACATTAACTAAGTTGAACTTGACGTTATTCAACCAAGCTCTGATACTTTCCTATCCTATTCACACGCGGCTATAAGTGCTCTATTTAGACGCACAGTTGCTCACTTCACTTGGTCTTTGACTCGTGATGAAGGCTTACTAGTAAGGAGCGAACGATACGTTGAACAAACGTATTAGGATAAAACAAGACTCTATTTTGGGGCAATACGGGCCCACTTCACAGCACGTTGTATCGTAGTGTGAGGCTTCAACTTGTTACTAAGACTCGAACTGAACTGAACTACTTCTGTATTCACCTGCGCCATATTTATATGTACGGGGACAAACTAGTACCAGCCTTATTCCTGTCTCGTAGTCCTGGGCAGAACCGGGCATGTACAGACATGTCTTGACGGTAGCTTTGAACTCGACTCTGGGGGTAAGACACTGGCGCTGGTGGCACGCCATCCAATAAGAGAACGAAATATTATGGTCTGTACCAGGCTAAAGGGATATTCCGTGTATATGTACAAAGAATACACAAGGGATATCAAACGATATACAAATATTATGCAATATATATCAATCAATAAATACACATATTCGGTTTAATCTGACCCTTTGTAACAGTAGTCTCCGTCACTTTGATAGGTGCATAGGAGTCACCCCTCATCACCCCTCAATATTATATAAATTATAAATGAAAAAGTGAGACATTACCTGAATTATATTTGAACCAAACTAGTTTGCATTGCATGTTCTATTATATATTCTGCTCTAAATAGCTTAATCTTCACTAATGATGAATTTAACTTTATATTAATAAAGTAAAATGAATCATTAATGAAGATTACGCTATTTTAAGTTTACTTTATTTGTTCAAGGGGGACAGTGTACATTAATAAAACATTTTACAGATGTAAATGCACCCAATTTGAGCCAAAAGGCTAATTTCCATTGGCAGTCCCCCCGCCAGAAGGTACAGGCTAATAATAATAATAATATAGAGCAGAATATAGAATAGATTTATTAGGTAATAGGTAGGTATATTAAAAAAATATATATGAGTGAAGTCACAACGTCTGATATCCTCTCTACTAACTTTAAACCACATATTCTCTACTCTCTACTATCAAGCTAGCTATGATTGGCCCCAATGAAGTGATTACCCCTACCACCACTCAAGAAAGTGCTGATTATTGTAAAGGGATAATTACAACAAGTCCTATGAGCTCAACTGATTATAAATATAGATCGCTATATGTTATAATGTCCTTACTCATAGTATTCTATCGCAGACATCTTAGTAGGCAAACAATAGGTTATTGTAATCAAATAACTGGAATCATTAAATGACAAACATAGCCAATGAGCTGTGGCATTGGGCCATATTGGCCAACATGACATTGATTGATTGATTGATTGAAAACTTTATTAACAGATTGCAGAATGGGTACAATACAGTACAGCTCAATACACACAATTGTTAAGGGGATGCAGACCAGAGAAAGACTTTCGTCTTGTTTACATCAGGGTCCCTCATTTTCAATTCATCAGGACATATATGACATACATGACATACAGATAGTCAGTACTGCTACATCTATACATTTATGACATACCAGATTTGCAAATACAGTACTGTTTGTGATACAGAAGGAGTCAAGAAAAGGGAGTATATACATTTGACGTAGAAACTGTACATTGGAGGAGGTTGGGTGGGGGGGGTTGGGTACATTGGGATATTGACAACCATACTGGGTAATTTACATTGGAGGTGGTTGGGGGGGGGGGGGGGGGGCACACTGTATAAACAAGCAAAACTGTACATTGAGGGGGGGGGGGGGGGGGAGACACTGTACAAACAAACAAAATTGTACATTGGACTATTGACAAAACCATACTAGGTAAATGACTGTACATTGGAGGGGGTTGGGTTAGGATATTTACAGGGGCCAGTGTTGAATTGCAGTCTCCCGTAGGTGTCCCTTGAGAGAGGTTTTGAAAGTGGGTAGTGATCCACATTCCTTTACAGCTTTGGGTAGGGCGTTCCACATTGATGTGGCATAATTGCGAAACGTGTTTAGTCCCTTATTTGAGCCGAATCTGGGTTTAACATGATTTGTGGAGCTCCCTCTGGTGTTGTGATCGTGGTATTCACTGACCTTTGACCTATGTCACAGGATTTAATAGGAGATTGAATACTGTAATTCCACACTCACAAGTGTACTACTATCAATTCCACTGTATATTAACTAGGCTTGAGCGGTATGACAGTAATACAGTATACCAGGATATTTCGAAATCCCGGCGGTATAATTCTCAATACCGTGACTTCACAGACTGCTATTACACTGACACGGAGTTGATTGTAGTGCACAGCACGCGCCAGCAGAGGGCAGGGCAGTCTGTCTTTCCCTCTCTCAGTCAGAGCTCAGCAGAGCAGAATGCCGCAACGCCCGTGTTCCTTTGAAATGGTTCCTGCATGAGTGGACTCGGGGACACGTTTGGGTACCGGTAAGTTATGTTATGGTTAAGCGATTGGAAGATGAGCGTATGAGATATGAATGCTGGTAGTGTATGTTTGGTAAAGCGTTCCAGTTCGACTGTGTGTGTGCGTATTGGCTTCGCGATTCACTACATTGGTTTAACGGCTTAAGCTGGGTTTTGATTATCACTTAATCAATGCAGAATACATTTTGTGCGTCTGTATGTGTAGTTGTGTACTAGGGCTGCAATGATTAGTCGACATAATCGACGACGTCGATCATAAAAACTCGTTGACGCAGACTTCTTGCATCGATTAGTCGTTTAAAAAAAATATATAAATTATTATTTTTTTCTTTTTTTTTTTTTTTTGCACTACCTATCTTTGTGAAAGTGGCTTCTCAGCTCTGGTCCAGCTGAAGACTTCTTAGCTTAACATAACAGATCGACAGTAAGTTTGGGGGAACTAATGGGATAACTGGGGATGTTGTTTGGTCCTGACAAGTCTCAAAGTCTGGGGTGATGGTAGACAAAGCAACTCTGAGGTCATGCTCAATGTCCAATCTGTTCCTCTGCTCTGTCTTCAGCTGGACCAGAGCTGAGAAGCCACTTTCACGACTAATCGAAAAAATTATCAACAGATTAGTCGACTACCAAAATAATCATTAGTTGCAGCCCTATTGTGTACTACTGTCGTGAGTTTGTGAGTCATATTGCTCTAATTTCAGCCTCCGTTATACGTTATTTGTTCTGTATGACTTGTTTCATATCTGTGTGTCTTGACTGTGCGCGCTGATTTGTTTACTTGGTAACACAGGTTGCTAAGGAATTTAGGTTTGAGGTTGAAGAAAGTGCACTTTTAGGTTGAAAGAACGTCCCTAATGTCAACGTGTTTCAATATAAGCGTTATGTATGGTGATAACGAGTATATTGTTAGCGCCGCTCCCCCCCCCCCCCCGCTGATGAAAATTAAAGTCAAAAATGTTTACCGCCCAAGCCTAATATTAACCTGTGTAACTCAACTGCCCCATACTTCCTATATTAGACTGGTAGGTGTTGCTACACACATAGCAGTAGCAGGGCTTGGGCAGGGTGTGCCTTAACATCTCCAGACAAGCAATCATACAACAGAGATACAGTAAGTCTACTCAACCTACCAGTCAGGGCAGGGTGAGCGATGACTCAACACCAATGATTAATTAAAACAACATTCTCATGCTTAATCCTGGTGTGCCATGATAACTGTCCAGCCAGGGGTGCCTTCTACATAATACATTTGACCACAAAGCTTATAAAAACCTGTTTTAATTACATGTCAAAATTAATTTATAAGATAATCATTTAAAATGCCATATCAAATTGAATACGCTATATTCGCTACTGAATGTGTATTTACATTGTGAATATGGTTTCTCAACTTTCATCAAGTGCAAATGGAAAATACGTGTTATTTCTTCTAAAATATTTCCCCCCAATGAATGACTAGCTCTGGGATCACTTCAGTCCGGATGAACTAGCAGAATTATTTACAAATAGACCGCCAAACACACACTAGTCTCAACATTATCCAGACCCATCTCCACACTGTGTTTTAGCGCTGTGCCAGCCCACACAGTGAGTTTGGATAGCTTTTGCCTTCTGGAGGCGAATGTCCCTCCCTCTCAAAGTGTGTGAATGTCGAGAGAGAGCGAGAAGGAGAGAGAGTGAGAGGGAGAGAGAGTGAGAGTGAGAAAGAGAGCGAGAGGGATAGAGAGCGAGAGAGCATGAGCGAGAGAGCATGAGCGAGAGGGAGTGAGGGGGGGAGAGAAGGAGAGAGAGAGAGCGATAGAGATGGAAAGCACTTTGTGCAATTCCTGTTTCTTTCTCTCTCTCCGTTCTCAGAAGCAAGTTGTTTATAAATATCCTATCGTCATTGCCTATTCTTTTTTGTTATTAACTCTGCCAAATTATCTTTTTTTATCCATGTTTTTTATTATAATTTTTCAACACAACTAACATACATCTCCATTCATACACATAACCTGCCAATTAAAGTGTTCATAAATAGTATATATATATATATAGTAAAAAATTATGTTGTAGTTTCCTTTAAGTAGCACCCACATTTCCATTTAGCATGACAGACATAAACTCCTCTGGACGCTGGTATTGAACAAGTGAAGGAGGCCAAATTGTTGGGTGTAACTATTGACGAGGCACTACTTTGGTCTACCCAGATTAATAACATGGTTACCAGGATGAGTAGAAACATCTCCATAATAAGAATAAATGCCTACCCTCCTAACGAATACAACAATTAAAATGGTAGTACAATCTTTAGTCTTGTCCCATCTTGACTACTGCCCAGCAATTTGGTCTAGCGCGTCAAAGCAAGAGCTTAGTAAACTCCAGCTCACTCAAAATAGAGCTGCCCGACTCACTCTTCACTGCTCTATAAGGAATAGTGTGGAGGGAATGCATGCTAGACTGTCGTGGATGAGGGTGGAGGAGAGACTAGCATGCAGTTTGATTGGGTTTTTAAAGAACATTTGTACCTTGGGTAAACCCACTCAATTGTATTCTATGCTTTTATCCACCAATGATAGACATGGCCATAATACCAGACATGCTTCAAGTAGTCGCTTCACCCTACCTCTGCCTAGAACCAACGCTCTAATGAAAACGGCAATGTATAGAGCCATAACATACTGGAATAGGATCCCATTACATATTATTATACGGACGGAAAACAAGGACAGTTTAAAAAAGAAACTTAAGGGACGGCTAGGTGGTGCAGTGGGCAAGGCACTCACCACAAATGCTGGAGAAGCTGGGTTCGAGCCCAGCTCTCCACATTGTTTTCAGTTTGGCTGGTCGTCCGTACTAATACAATTGGCAGTATTAGGGGGAGGGAAAACTGAGGGGTGGGGATCGGACGTTGTGGACAGCGACTCCTACAGGTCGGTTGGTGCGCCTGCGCAGTAGAATCAAGAAGCGATGGGGGCGGTGCCCCTCCAAAGCGCAGACCCCTGACGCTGAAAGATCGCGCCGCGCAGGTGAAAAGATGAGACGGCTGCTACCTCGAGTATCGGAGGGGACTCGTGCTATGTATGGCTTCGTCCACATTGCAGCTGGCTTGTGGGAGGCAAGAAACAGCATTTGAGACAGGGGAGGGTTGAATTGGACGATACGAAATTGGGATGGGAGAAAAATAGAAAATGAGAGAAAAAGTGGATAAAAAAAAAAAAAAAACTTAAGGAGCCATAATCCGGAAGGAAATTAATATATGTCATGCATGAGTGTAGCTGCAGCCATGTTATCCAAAACTTCTTCTGTTTACTTTGTGTGTTTTTTTTTCTTTTTAAAAGGTATGGTGAAATTGATGTTTTAGTAACATTGATGAGCATTCTGAAAGCAATTCTTAAAAAGATTCACTTTTAAAAACAATCTTAAATTGTATTTAACACTGTAAAGTATTTTGTTTTGTTTTTTTGTTTTCTGTTTCTTTGCTTGCATGTAATTTTAGCCATCTTAATTGTTAGTTTCATTGTGCATTGTGTGTCGAGTACTGACTTTTAATAATTCTGTTTTGCAATAATTGTTTTTGTATGTTTTTTTGTGTGGACCCCAGGAAGACTAGCTGGTTGCCATGGCACCAGCTAATGGGGATCCGTAATCAAATCAAATCAAATCAAATCCTCAAAAAAGTTCGGAAGCGTTATTTCGGGCGATTATTCCTCCACTTTAATAATACCAATTGGTATTGTATTTTATATCGTTGGAAAGCCTGATTAGTTACCATGTGTGTAGCGGCCCAAAGAATAATATTCTTCTGTTGGTATTCACTCTCGTTTTGAGTTGTTTGGTGGATTGGATGATTGTACTCTCCCACAGTAATAAGTTCGTGCCAGAGTAACCAACGCCACCATGTTGGCTGACTTGCGGAAAATCCTGGTTGAGGAATGGGATGTCATGTGTTCCGACTTTTTTCTGTATTTTTGCTCCCATCCCAATTTAGTCGTTATATGCCAATTCCCTTCCTGGTTGTTGCGGCATTGCCCCACTGTCGGGCCTAGGGAGGGTGTAGAACTACCACATGCCTCCTCCAATACATGTGGAGTCAGCCAGCCGCTTCTTTTCACCTGACAGCAAGGACTCTCACTGGGGGAATGTAATGCACGCTATTTCCCCCCGATCCCCTCCCTGCTGAACAGGCGACCCGACCGACCAGTAGGAACCGCAGTTTACAACGACCAGGACACATACCCCGCCGGCTTCCCACCCGCTAACAATTGTGTTCGTAGGGACGACTGACCAAGCCGGAGGTACCGCTGACAGCTGGATTCGATCCCAGAGTCTCTGCGGTGGTAGGCGAGTGCATTCTCCACTGCGCTACCCAGCCGCCCTTCCAAACTTTTTTGAGGAGTTTATGGTTCCCAGAGTTGAACAAAGTCTTTGTGCTTGCCCTTAGCGATGTAAGTCAGTCTTTCCAGACCGATACAATCTGAAGCCGACGGCTTCTCAGTTACAGTGGGTGACAATATTGTCACAAGGAAAGATGAAATTACATACCTAGGTTCCATCCTAGAGGCACATCTTTCCTGTGACAAAATGGCATCCAATGTAATAAAAAAAAGTCAACCAACGAACTAGATTCTTGTACTGGATCTCTTCTCTGGTAAACAAGAATACCCTGAAGACTCTGGCAGGAGCACTCATTCAAGGGTACTACGACTATGCTTGCACCTCATGGTACCAAAGCACCTCAAAGGCACTAAAAACTAAATTACAAACATCACAAAACAAACTGGTCAGACTACTGCTTGACCTTACTCCTAGAACCCACCTCACCCCTGCCCACTTTTCTTAGGGATTTGGTACATCTAACATAATTGATCGAAAGAAAGCAAAACTCTGTCTTCATAAAGATCACTAACTTTTTTAACGTATCTGTGTTTTATCTTATCAGTGTTTTTAATAAATTGGAAATCAAAGTTGTATTGTTATAATTCAAAGGAACACACCAACATTATGGGAAATGCGTATATCGTCTTGAGTCAGACAAGAAGATAGACACCAATTTCCTCTGTGCGTTCAATAGGAAGCTATCTGGCTGCAATCTAGCCTATTTTAGCACAAATTAATGGAAGCGGATATGGATCAGCTAGCCTAGCTGTTGGCCAAAAACACATCTCCTGGTGTTTTAAGCTAGGCTAGTGGTCCTTCCATTCATTTGTGCTAAACTAGGTTAGCTTGCAGACTGATAGCTTTCTACTGAACGCACAGAGAAGAAATTGGTATCTACACATATTGAAATAACGACTGTGGATGATGATGATCTGTTCACACAGGTAACATTTCCAACCCTGTGTCTACAACACTTGTTTTTCTAAGAATGCAGATATGAGTGTTAGGTAGCAGGCGTTTCCCATCTCACTTACCCTGTGTATGATTCCAGCTTTGTGAATGTACTACAGAAAGAGAGAGAGGCGAGAGGTTATAAACATGTCATCATTAATAAATAGATAAATACATTTATAAACAATAATAGTAACTATTAACTCATTGGCTGCCAGCTATTAGCCTTATCCTGTAGTAGCTACTGCCACCGCTGTAAACGATGGGAGTCGCTCACCTTGTTTGCAGGGCTATAACTATATATATATTATAGCTATGGATGCAATACTATGGCCCATTTGACATCGAGTATCTATCGTTCAAGATGTGAAAAAGGAATAATTTTTCCATCGATACATTCCTGTTTTATACCGTGGTGAATATAAGAATGGTTTTAGAGCGGTTTAGGGTAATTCCTGGGAGGCTAGTAATAGGCAGCAAATAGGCCGCAAGGCCTATTATACTTAATCCATTGGCATTTCGTCCCTATACACGCTACAATTAAAAATTCAAATGCATATGATCGGTATATTATGTTCCATCATGAATGCATGAAAGGGGGGGGGGGGGTCGTTTCTGATTAATTGATTGTCAATAACGGCATTCGTTAGTACAACAGCATACGCTGATCAGGGCGATGGCTATGAAAACAAGGCACAATCAAGCTGACATTTACGTTAAATTGCTCTTACCTGTGGCCGGTGAGATTCCAAAAAGAATATTCCAATTATTTGATTGCCATCTGGTAGATCGTATGTCCATTTGGGCCACGACATAACCCACCACAGCATAATAAATCGGGGGTCCCGAAAACGATTCAATGCGATCGGGTGAAACCCTCGGTCCAGGCTACTAGAAAAGTCTGCACGGAGGAATTTCATCGACACACAGCCCCATACACAGAGTCTCAAAGGGAGTGCAACATCTGCCGCATACCACCAGGCGGCGGTATTGGACTTTTGTGATCTCAGACTCATTCCCTATGGTCACACAGCTTTCCTGGATGGATTATGAATGGAAATAGCGAATAAAATAAATAACGATCAAATAACGAGTATACTCGTTGTTGGCGTCCAACGATTGGTGGCCAATAACGAGTATACTCGTCATTGGCGGGGAATGAGTTAAGCGCCAAAAACGAGATATCTAATTTTTTTCCCGTTTTTCTGATTATTATTGTTCTACACACTCACGCAGGCCTTTGTGAGTCTTCCTGTGGCCTCTGATTAACTTAGAATTGAAATGACAATTGAATCCTGATAGTTTACTGTGAGGGGCGGTTTGCTCACTCACTGCTGGCCAGATTAGTCGCCACCGGAGTTGAGAGCACTCCAGAGCAATGATAAGCCATTCGTATAGCAAACTTGTGTGTGTGCGCGCGTTCGCATCCCATCTCTGGTCTTTGGAAAGACCAGATGAGGTCAGAGGAGTTTGATAGTATTTACGGAGGATGGACAAATAATGTTGATATTTAAACATAAAAAATACAATACATAATAAATGTATACATGATCATGCAACATGAGAAAATTGTTGTAGGAATTTAAAGCTCAATATATCAAAACTGAGGTCTATTTGTATTAAAAACAATAGATTGTTTTTCATTTAAATGTCGAAGAGCTTAAAAATAAAAATGTCAAGTGATATTTCCGTTGCCTTTTTTGTGAGTTGATCTAAATGTTACCGATTGTGTTAAATGGGCATATATCGTCTTATATCGCAGGCACCTCAAATGAATCGTATCGTATCGTGGCAGACTTGTGATATCAGCAAATATGGTATCATTGTCCAAAGAATCTATATTGTATCGTATCGTGATGAAACTGATTCCCACTAGTGGTCTGCAAGGGCCTTGAAATAAAGCCCGAGCCCTGCCCGAGCCCGTGAACTTCAGGCCCTGCCCGAAAATAAGCCCGACTGTAAATAATATTTTAAGCCCTAGCCCGCGTGAAAACCCGAAAAAAATTATTATTATTATTATTAAAATATAAATTTTTTTGTATTTGTTTTAAATATTCTAAACACTTTATATATTAACTTAATAAATAAACAAAAACGAAAATGTCCAATAGGTCTGCCTAAATAACGCATATCACGCTGAAAACTAAGAATCATTTACATAGCCTGTTTCGCTCTTAGAATGCCTCCCTCCCAGTGCTCGCTTATAGAGCAGCCTCGTAAAACGTATTGAAGGCTATAGAATCTTCTTTGTCACACACACACACACACACGACACACAATAGCCTACTCAGTCACTATTAGGGATGGGTACCTTTCACATTTGAACCGATACCGGTACCTGTGAATCGATACCGGTACCCAACGGTACCTTTTTTCGGTACTTTAGTCTCAAGAAATTTAATTTACCTACCTCAGTCGTAAAAAAAAAATCCAAACTTCAAATAACTACAATTTCGACAGTTTTCGGCTTGTCATTGCTCCGACTGATTTGTTGTTGAATCAAGTCAAATCCTAGGTAAGCATATATTGTGCGTGTGAACGTTGACATGAAAAGAAAAAAGTAAAAAAAAAAAAAAATTAATAAAATAATTTTTTTTTAATTTTTTTTTCGGTTTCTCACTTGATTCGATACTCGGTAGTACCGACGTGTTTCGGTTCGGTACCTCAAAAGTACCGAATTCGGTACCCATCCCTAGTCACTATACAAACAAACATAAAACAGAAATCAGATTTCGAGCAGAGCAACATAATGAAAAGCACAACAAAACAGGTAGCGACCCAGCAAATAATAAACACTCACCACGACGTCAGCAACGCGTTGAACAACTTTAACAAAACTTCGCCAACCGGCTACATACATCCAAGAACAAATAAAACGTTCGCCAACTGGCTATATTCCAACACAACCAATCGAGTTGTCCCCGGCCTGAGTTCTCCCTGCGCGCTGCTGTAATTACATCCAAATGTTTCTCTGATGACAGCTTGGCGCAAAAGAGAAAACGAATCTTAAGGAAAACGAAGGTTATCCTATAACCCTAGTTATATGAAGATTTTTTTTTTTTAAACGCAATAATATAAAAAAAAAAAAAAAACGGCGGTGCCCGGGCCCGGCCGAGCCCGAATTATTTATTAAAAAAAAGCCCTACCCAGCCCGAACCCGTCGGGCCGGGCCGGGCCCCGTCGGGCCTGGGCAAGGTTGCAGTGCACTAATTCCCACCCCTACCCGCCAGTCAAGGCTAGATAAATATCCTTCCTATCCCGCCATGCCTATATAACCATCAGTTTCAGTGAAGATGGAAGAAAACATAAAATAAACCGAGTTAAAGCACACATGTGTGTGTTTAATTTTTTATTTATTTTTTTTATCACTCACCCCTACTAAGAAGGAATGACATCCTTCTCTCTTTCAAAATAGCAAAGTAGCTTCCCTCGCTTAGCCGATCCAGTTAGCCATTCCGTTTGTAGTTTTCGATATTAAAAGAACGTTGTCCCTTACTCCCTCTCGTCTGAACAATACACAATTGCGGTGTCGGCCTTCCATTTTCAATTGTTGTTCAAAATCTTAACTTTATGAAATCGTTCACTATCAGAAACTCTACATCAGTACATCCCCATCCCCATCTATAGTTAGCTAGAACAAAGGCTATGATGATGTTTAGCTTTTAATGCGATTTGATTGGTCTGAAGCCAAATCTCATCTGCTTCCCTTGGTGGGTGTTTTGATGTGCACTGGCGAGGCGGAGGCATTGGTGGAGGTGTTTCCTGTTTCATAATAAAAGTTCTCTGCGCTACGAATTTCATAATAAAAGCGGACACTATTGTCATAGGAGAAACGTATAACCGCCTATTGGGAACCCCTGATATAGACATATCATACATAGAAACCGCCAATAAATAATGTCTGTTTAAAAAATTAAAAAAACACGAGGTTGAGCAAGTGGAGATGGACCGGTCCGGCCCGGCCCACCGGGAACATTCCCGAATTTCCCGATGGCCGGTCCGCGCCCGCCAGCTAGCCTTGCTTAAAACTCTCGGAGAGGTATTTTTGGCCAACAGCTAGGCTAGTGGTCCGTATCCACTTCCATTAATTTGTGCTAAGCTAGGTTAGCTTGCAGCCGGATAGCTTTCTACTGAACGCACAGAGACGAAATTGGTATCTATCTTCTTGTCGGACTCTGAAGATGGTTAGCACAATTCCCATAATGTTGGCGTGTGTGTATATGCAGGCTATATAATGCATTATTAGCAGGCGTTTTAGGTCTAAATGGGTTAAGAGAAACACATACTGTACATGAAGGGTTGGAGTGCAGGGTCACCCACCTTGACCTGTAGGTGTGACCTCTGACCTTCAGGGGACAGTTTATCTAACCACCAAATCCACCCTGCCGCCTTAAATGTATTCATGGTAGCTTCTTATAATCTCTCATCATCCTTCAAGTAAAATGTTCCATTTCTATCGAAGGAAATGTTATTCTGACTTGCTGACAGTCTTACCCTGAGTCCACAGAGCATCTGGTAAACCAGGAACTGGACTCTGTCTTCCGACAGGTGGCCTCGCACCTTCGACAGATCAGTAAACATGTAAGGCATCACCAGGTAGCTGAAAGAGAGAGAGAGACTGTGACTTTTCATGCTCTTTAATGGATAATTGTACAAAAATAACAGAATAGAGGAAAAGATACCTCAACACCTACTCTCGCATAGACTATACAAACCTACATAGAGAAAGGCAGAGAGAAAGACAGGAGAGAGAGAGAGAGAGAGAGAGAGAGAGAGAGAGAGAGAGAGATGAAGATTATTTCACTGGAAGCCTCCATCTTGATCTTTCAGCTGGGCTTCAATCACCGTCATTTGACTATGACTTTGCATACAGCCGTTTTTGTGTGCTACTTTAACACTTTGAATGCCCAACCCGAGTTCTCGGGTTTACCCCCCGCGGGTTGAATGCCCATAACGAGAATATTCGTTTTTTCTCCTTTTTTTTTTTATTAGCGATCTGAATTCATTAGCAATCTGAATTCATATTTCATCAACCGAGTCTACCGTTGGTAAATCAGCCACCCCAGGCGCTCAGATGTGAAAAAAGCGCCCACTATCGTCTCCCAGATGGTAATTCACCCTTTTGGATTGGACTCAATGAAAATGTAACCGGGGCCGATCAGCTTCATGCTGGACCCTTAGCACAGCGTGTATACGCTGTTTTACAGTATACGCGTGGGATCAATAAAAGGATCGATTTTTGGAATGGTCGATCAAGAATTGGAATAATCCATTTGGATACCATCTGATCTCAGGTAAGGAACTATTTTACCAGTCTTAGGATAATCAGACCTGTTTTCACGGAGATATAAGCTTTCCCCCTATATGTGATATGGCTGTTTTGACTGTGCGAGTGATCAGGAAATAAGAGAATCGATTTACAGCTTGCGGCACCAGCGTGCATACGTACACATATACTATCGATAATCTAGCGTTTATTTGAAAACTATTCATAAATAGGCCGAACAATGACAACGTTCTAGAATATTACAGTACATCAGCGTTTATCAGGGATTATTTTTTTTTCTTCTTGAAAACGAGGGCTTTTCAAAATGCTATAAAACGGAAATGAACCGATAAAAAAACAATCCGCTTCGACAATGTTGACTGGAAATGGGTCATTGATAATGCGACGGGCAGATTAGACACATAGCCATAATTTAAAACATAGATTAGGCAATATTAACGTTAACATTGAAGTGGTTGCTGGGCATTCAAGGGGGTAAAAAGGAAAACACGGCCGGCTCATGGATGCCAAAAAAACAACCATTATCAAAATTGTATTTTGTTCTTTTGCCCCATATCCATACCTTGATGTGAAGTAAAAATTATACTATGGGTCAGTCAAATCCCCCAAAATAATGAAACTTTAGCTCATTGTTCCAAAACTGTTATACTGTTGTGATAGTGGAGGAATACTCGCCCAAAATGGATCATTTGTATATCAATGACTAACGCTGTCATTCCTTGAATACCTTTTTTTCCTTGCATGCCTCCACAGTGAACATAAATTCCCAAAAACCGGTAGCTGTACTTGATTAATTGAAGTTAACAGGGGCCAATTTTAACAACAGCAAAACTATATCAAAACATCAGTTTACAAACTGTCAAGACACATCATGCAGTATATTCCAAGTCTCATTTATCCAGTTGTATGCTCAGTACCTCCCAAACACATGCATTTTAGCTAAAAACTAGATAATTTCTGATTAAACACTCTCACACAGGAACGAATAGCATGCCTGGCAAAACTGCCCTCATGTCTAGCAAAAATGCATTTGTTTGGGAAGAACTGAGCATATATCATTCACAGGGATGGGTACCGAATTCAGTACTTTTAAAAAGGTACTTACCGAAACACGTCGGTACTACAGAGTATCGATTCACGTGAGATACCGTTACATTTTTTTTTTTTTTTTTTAACTTTTTTCTTTTCATGTCAACGTTCACACGCACAATATACGCTTACCTAGGATTTGACTTGATTCAACAACAAAGCAGTCAGGGCAATGGCAAGCCAAAAACGGTCGAAAGTGTGGTTATTTGAAGTTTGGATATTTTTTTTCACAACTGAGGTAGGTCGATTACATTTTTAGAGACTAAAGTACCGAAAAAAGGTACCGTTGGGTACCGGTATCGATTCACAGGTACCGGTACCGTATCGGTTCAAATGTGAACGGTACCCATCCCTTCATTCATAATTTTTGGGTGAAGTATTCCTTTAAGAAAGTTTAAGTGTATAAATAATGTACTACTGGACACTTCCCCTCTAGAACCGCAAACATTAATTAAATATACATATAAAAATATATATATTCTATTGTATTGTTTGTCTTGTTGTCCCCAGGTGCATTGTATGCAGGTTATTGTTGGAGGAGCACTCATTCAAGGGTACTACGACTATGCTTGCACCTCATGGTACCAAAGCACCTCAAAGACGCTAAAAACAAAATTGCAAACATCACAAAACAAACTGGTCAGACTACTGCTTGACCTTACTCCTAGAACCCACCTCACCCCTGCCCACTTTGACAACCTAGGATGGCTTAGAGTAGACGACAGAGTACAGCAACTTGCAATGGGCCTGGTCTACAAGATACACTACACGACTAAGGTACCCATGTACATGTCAAAATACTTCCCAAAGGTCAGTGAATACCACGATCACCACACCAGAGGGAGCTCCACAAATCATGTTAAACCCAGATTCGGCTCAAACAAGGGACTAAACACGTTTCGCAATTATGCCACATCAATGTGGAACGCCCTACCCAAAGCTGTAAAGGAATGTGAATCACTACCCACTTTCAAAACCACTCTAAAAGAGCACCTACGGGAGGCTGCAATTGGAAACTGGCCCCTGTAAATGTCCTAACGCAACCCCCTCCTCCAATGTACAATAAATGTCCTATTAAACACAATAATACACGAGACCCTCTTCTTGGGACCAAGTAAGGTTTAGTCGATAATCCAATGTACAGTTACCCCCCCCCCCCCCCCACCTCCAATGTACAGTTTCCCCTCCACCCCTCCTACCAACCTCCTTCCTACCAACCTCCTCCAATGTACAGTTTCTTCGTCAAATGTATACTCTCTTTTTTAGACTCTTGTATCAAAAACAGTACTGTATTTGTAAATCTGGTATGTCATAAATGTATAGATGTAAGCAGTACTGTCTATCTGTATGTCATGTATGTCATATATGTTATGATGAATTGAAAATGGGGGACCCTGATGTAAACAAGACGAAAGTCTCTCTGGTCTGCATCCCCTTAACAATTGTGTGTATTGAGCTGTACTATATTATACCCATTCTGCAATCTGTTAATAAAGTTTTCAATCAATCATGTAATCGACGTGTAGGGCTATTACTCAGCATTTCATGGATTACGATAGACCGCCCTAAAACCATACGTATATTCACCACGTTATAACACGGGAACGTATGGATGGAAAAAATATTAATTTTTTGCATCTTGACCGGAAGAAACCCAGTGTCAAATGACTATAGTACTGTATCCATAGCTATAATATAGAATATGGTTATAGCTCTACAAACAAGGTGACCATTTACATGGGGTTAATAGGTGGCATGAGGGGTTAACGATGAGTAAGAGGCGTGGCACTGGATCTGTTAAAGGTCCAGTGTCTTGCTATTCCTTTCACTATTTGGGCAACTTTACACAATTCCTGTGAGTTTATGGAACACATATGTAAAAATAAATTCCAAAAAATTCATTGTTTTGTATTTCTAATCAAGTACTCTAAAGCAGCATTTTTCCACTTCAAGATTTCAAGCTGTTTTGGGCTGGGCTCAGCCCATAAGCGCTTTGAGTGACCGTCACCCACAGTCTGCACTGACAGACAGAGAGAGACATGGAGAGATTGAGGGGGATACTAATTCATTTCGCCGCGGGGGGGGGGACATAATCCCACGGGACAATGCATTGGTAACTTGTTTCAAATGACAATATATACCCCTGTGAATATTATTGCACGGATCGGAATACGGGCGCACGCGTGGGAGCGTGCGCAATGATATTTTGCAGCAGGTTGACAGTGATATGCGAGTGCTCCCGACTGCGTGTGTGTTTCCCCAAGAGAAGCTCCTGCCCCGCGCAAGCGGTCGGGAGCGTGTGTGTGGGGGGTGCTCCTGTCACTCTCTCCCTCTCTGTCTCTCTCTCCCTCTGTCTCTCACTCGTTCTCTGCTCTCTCTGTCGGCACCCGTTTGAGGAAGTGTCAGTATTTCCACTCGCTCTGTTGTTGAGTGCGCTACAACCATAGAGGGGGCGTTAGTTATGCAGATCAGCAGCACCTACTGACGTCAGGGAGCGAGTCAAATCAGAATGGCTTAGTTCACTGGGGGAGGATATTGTCTCAACTGAATTGGAGCAATCCGCCAAAATGAGAATTAGAGACAGACCCCATTGATACAAACCCCCATTGCTAGAAAACAATGGTAAACACTGGAAAAGGATATTTATAAGACAGGGGACCTTTAAATTATGAGTGTCTCCATGACGGATATGGTTGGGAAGGGTGTTCCAGAGGGTGGGGGCAGCTGCAGCGAAGGCCTTGTCGCCCAGGTCTGGAGCTTAGTTCTGATGGGTTGGAGGAGGTTAGCATCTGCGGACCTAAGGCAGCGGGTAGGCGTGTGGTGGAGAAGGTAGTCAGAGAGGTAGGAGGGGGCCAAGTTGTTGAGGGCTTTGAAGGTGATGAGTAGCATTTTGAACTGAATCCTGTACACGATGGGGAGCCAGTGGAGATCGTGGAGGATGGGGGTGATGTGGTCGGAGCAGCGGGTGGAGGTGAGCATTCGAGTAGCAGAGTTTTGGACATATTGTAGTTAATTGAGGATTTTGGTGGATGTGCCTTAGAGAATGCTGTTGCAGTAGTCCTGGTCCAGTCCGGATGTGATAAGTGCGTGGGTCACTGGGTCAGTGTTTCGGCAGCAGAGAAGGATAGTGAGGGTTGGTAGTGAAACCCTAAATGAAGTTGCAAACTATGTTTATAAGTTGGCACCAATCACAAAGGTAAAATAGCTTGTTGGTACCTGCCTGTGGATGACATGTGCACTATATCTGGCTAAGTCAACAGCAAGCAACAGCTTCCCACAATGGTTTCAACAGTGTCAGATTGATACTCCAGCCCAGTATTACATCTATTTATCATCAAAGACATTTTCCGTCTCTGCCTTAGGGATATTCCATCATGGCCGTAAATACTCACAAGTCCTGGAAGTCGTCAAACCCCAAGGCAGGTGTAAACACATCAAGAAGGCCTATCACCTGGTGGAAAAGAGAGAGCGAGAGAGAGAAGGAGAGAGAGTGAGAGCGAGGGAGAGAGTCCATGTGTTACAGATAGAGACACAGAACACAGGGAAGTGACATATTATTTCATATTAACTTCTGAAAGGTGTGTGGTACCTGCCCGAGTTTAGAGCCTGTACAGTATAGTGAGTGAGCACATGTGAAGTCACTTAGATATACTATATAGCATGCACTCTATGCAATTTCATGTTCACATTGTGTCTGTTGCACAGTATAACTTTTAGAGTCCTTGATACGTCTTTGAGGGGGCGTAGCAAGGAATTCTGGGACCTCTGCACATGATGCATCTTGGGGGAGAGAGCCCCTCTCTCCGCCTCATCCGTGACTCATATGCACGCATCTCCAGACAATCTAACAGATTAGTTATACAGGCACACAGGGGGGCGAATTTAGAGCCCGCCATTGGCGCTCAGTTTTTACGTTTGGCGCCTCCCACTGAGAGGTCTGCCCGCCGTGTGGAGTGTAATCAATCAATCAAGTTCATAACGATACTCTTATTTTGAAAATCTGTGCGGGTCTCATTTCCGCCCCAAGCGCATCTCCAGTCATAATATCGATGGCTCCGGCAGTTAGCAACATTCGGTTCGTATGATACTTATTTTGAAAGAAAAACGTGGCAACGAGTCATATCCGCCCAGCCCTGCAGCGGGATACTATTGGCTAAGGGCTTCTGCTCGTATCAACACAGAGGCAGTCTGCTCTAGTCTAGAAGAGCGGACCTCCATGAGCTACCGTTACTGTTTAAAGGGGAACTCCAACATTTTGGGAAATTAGCTCATTTAACATCTTCCCTGGAGTTAGACAAGAAGATACATACCTTTTTTGTCTCTGTGCGTGCATTTTAGCTTTGGGAATAGACGCTCCGTTAGCATAGCTTAGCTTCATCACTGGAAGTGAGGCAGGACAGTAGCCTTACAGTGCCTTACAGTGTATTGCAAGGTCTGACATTGACCAAACTTGATATGCATGACCTTGGTGGGCTCTAGGTCAACTCCTGAAAAGGGGGTCAATGTCAGACTTTGCAATCAAAAGTTAGGGGGCTAATAACCCTTGCCATAATTTCAGTGCGCCCCCTAACTTTTGATTGCAAGGTCTGACATTGACCCCCTTTTCAGGAGTTGACCTAGAGCCCACCAAGGTCATGCATATCAAATTTGGTCAATGTCAGACCTTGCAATACACTGTAAGGCACTGTAAGGCTACTGTCCTGCCTCACTTCCAGTGATGAAGCTAAGCTATGCTAACGGAGGGTCTATTCCCAAAGCTAAAATGCACGCACAGAGACAAAAAAGGTATGTATCTTCTTGTCTAACTGCAGGGAAGATGTTAAATAAGCTAATTTCCCAAAATGTTGGAGTTCCCCTTTAAACAATGACCCAGTCAACTATTCACTTTTAGTTTAATACATGACGAGGCATTGTCTAACGGTATCTAGCTGGCTAGCTACTGATAGCTGCTGATATCAACAAATGCTCCAGCAATAGTCGACTCGAGTGCATAATACCTCCGTTCCCTCGTTAGCTAGCTCATGTTAGCTAGCTCACGTTAGCTAGCTCACGTTAGATCTATATGTCCCAGTAAACTAAATTGTCTTAACGTTATCTAGCGGGCTAGCAGTAGCTACAGATAGCTCCTGATATCAATGTCTTATAACATTGATTCAATGCGTATTCTAGCTGAGGGCATGTTGAATGTGATTTGACCAAAGAACCGTAACATTATACCAATAGGGTCCAGCTGCATCGCCGGAGAATCCTTGCATGCTGAATGTAGGGTCTAGCTGAATATAGGGTCTAGCTGCAGCACCGGAGAATCCTTGCTGGTGCTGGAGGCTACTCAAGTATACACACAGACAGTGGAGCTGTTTGCAGATAGCGAGCATTTTGACTTATTGCGTGGTGGCGATGTCTCGCAGATAAAAAATCTTTTTTATATAAAATATATATATATATTTTTTTTAATCAAAAGAAATTTGGCAGGTAAGAAATATGCTTGGCGGGTAGATTCTTCCCATCTACCCGCCACTGGCCGGTGAGTCAAAAAGTTAATTTCGCTCCCTGCAGGCACACCCATAGTGGAAATAAGGGCAACACTGTTATTACCACACACAAAATTGCCTCGTTTAGTCATAAAAGGAACATTTTAAGCCTTAATAGCATGCACCTTTTTTTTCTTTACCTTTATAACCTTTTAAAAACAAACCTAGTAGTCCAGACCCTCTGAATACCCCCACCCAGTGCAGGGCCCTGGGTAATCAGTTCCACTATTCCCCCCACTTGCTATGCCCCTGTGTCCCAAAATGTATACAAAAAAACCCAGATAAAGAAATGTTGCACAGTGAGAAGATTTGTTATGATTGGCGAATAATAACCAAGGTCTTTCAAACCTGCAGAAGCCTGCAGCGGTGACATGTGTTGGGTCTATAAACTCCGACTCACATTTTCGTGTTTCATATGCCTAAGCAGCCGTAGCTCCCGATAGGCCCTCTTGGCGAAGATCTCTGACTGGAATGGCCTATGAAGCTTCTTGATGGCCACTTTCTCTTTAGTCTTCTCATTAAAGGATGAGCTGAAACAAACACCGTGAAATAGCTGGTGACTAGATATACTATATATAGATAGACAAACAGATAATAGACAGATAGATGATATATAGATAGACAGACAGATACATACCAGTAATACAGATGAGCATAAATAGCTAAAATAATATAGATATTCTCCTATTAAACAAAAGCCCCCAAATGTGAGATCCATTAATCACATATTGTGGGTCAAAGGGTAGTTCACACTGCAAGCCTTTGTGCTCAATTATGCTTTATTGCTCATATCCAATTTCACGTTTGGTACTACAGATTCCAGTGTGCCACGCTCGCTGAACAGGCTGCGTAAATGAACAATAACAAGATGTTAGTAAACATGGAGGACACTGAAGTCACAGTTATAGTTTCATTTATACGTTGATGTGCAGTTGATGTGGACAATAGGGGTGGGGAGGTGGTGAAAGAGAGCAATTTCTGCTTTCAATATGCTTTCAAATAGGGCTGGGCGATATAACGATAATTATCGCGATATATTTAAAAAAAAAAATCTTCTTTTTTTTCTGACCTGCAACAGGGCAGTTTTAAAACCAGAGACAGTGGACAGACTTGTCTTTCTTGCCTGCAACTTAAAGTAATGGCTTTGCTTGTCCAAATGACAATACTGACCAAATTGAGATTTATTTTTCTCTTTTATTTAATTTGCTTTCTAATTTAAAATACAGTTTGAAACCGTCTGTACACAGTAGGCTATGTGTGCTAGCAGAGCTAGTCTCCAGTCATGAGTCACAGTGCACATGTGCAGTGGTTTGTCCACCAAAAAAGCACCAAAAGATAGAAAAGAAACTAGCAGAGCCAACTCCCCTGGAGCCACAGCCAGCAGAGAAGCCGGTTTACTTTCGCTTTCAAACCAGCTGCAGCCTGAGAACTGGAGTGTGAGGGGATGTAACACTAAAGATGGCGGCAACAACAAAGAATTGCTGCAAAATAAACATACATCTGTTGATTTTTTTTTATTGATATCGTTATCGCAATATCATTTTTGGCCATATCGCCCAGCCCTACTTTCAAACACAGACGGTTACGATACGTCCCCTCAGGTTTTGCTTGTACAGAAGTATCACAACAAATACGTATAAGGTAAACACCTCACTGTCCCTCCACTGACCACCGGCTGACCGCCGGGGGTTGTGCCCATCTTATACCACTCTCTGCCAACACTGTAAGCATATGGAGATGTTTACCTTCTTTGCAGGGCTATAACTTTTTTTTTTTTTTAATTGTATTGCTATATTCACATTACTATGGCCCATTCAACATCGATTATCTATCGTTCAGGATGTGGGAACGTTATACTTTTTCATTCATACATTGTTGTGTTAATACCTTCGAGAATATAAGTATGTTTTTAATCTTTTCTGCTAGTTATAGGCCCAAACGCATATGATAGATTATCGATTGGCGTTCCTCCTGTATTAAAAAATTCAAATGTATATGATCGGTATACATTATGCTTCATCATGCGTGGAGGAAAGGGGGGGGGGGGGGGTCGTTTATAATTCCTTGATCATCAGTAACGGCTTTATGTAGTATGGGTGGATATATTGATCAGACTGTTTGCAAACAAGGAAATGCACAACCGGGTTGAAAATACACTGTTTACACGATTACCGTGCGCCAATGATACTGGAGGAGAAAGATCCCAATTATTCGACACCGATCACCTAGATCCATTTCCGGTTTGTATGGCGCAATAAACGCCGAAATCATATCGATTATTGCGTTATGGCAGCAATCCATATGTACTATAGTGTCTGTCAGGAGTCCCTTAGCGAGATGTGACTGCCGGAGGAATTTCCCCGACGCACCGATGACAACATCCGGTTTTGGCGAGAGTGTAACTCGCCCGACCATCCACCAGGCGGCGGTATTGAGCCGTTGCAGTCCCATCTAGGGTTTCGCTAGGCGAAAAAATGAAATATTTATCTCAAAAACGCTGTACAGCGATGTTGGCGGTCAACGCATGGCGGGCAATAACGCTGGAAAGCGTTTTTTGCCGCCCAATGTGTTAATACTCATAGACAGGCCATTGAGATGGTCCTGTGACATTGTAGACCTCAAGTATGTTTTAATGAGCTTCAATTTTGAGAAGCTACTCTCTGCAGAAGCTATTACGGCACGGTGGTGTAGTGGTTAACACTGTTACCTCACAGCAAGAAGGTCCAGGGTTCGATTCCCGCTTGGGGACCAGGTTTCCATGATGCTAGTTACCCAGGTGGGGTATCTCCCAGGCCTTTCTGTGTGGAGTTTGCATGTTCTCCCCATGCTCGCAAGGGTCCCCCCCCCCCCCGATAAGATAAACCCAATGGAAAAACATGCACAACAATAGATCGCTAACGCTGTGGCGTCCTTGACAAAGACGGACAGGAGCACTTGGATTGGTCACCTGGCACGGCTCACGTTGACGCCTGTCTGCTCCCGGCTGCCCTTGGGGGGGGAAGGACGACGGGATGGGTTAATCGCAGATACGTGCCGATTGATGACCTCTGAGCAGGTCCTAAATTATTTATTATTATTACAGTCACTGGAGAAGTGGCAGAAATTCTGAGGGCCACCCACATATTTGGGTACATTTCTTTCAGTTTCTTCTCCTGTAGAAAGGATCAAAGTTCCAGGGTGGTCATGTTGGCCTTGGGAAAATCTGGGACATTTTGCATTTCCAATGAAAGTTCTTTTCCATCCAGGTGTGACTGGCCATTGCAGGTGAGGGAGATACTTAGTGCTGCACACGGCTGTTTCTGCTCCTCAGTGGAACGGGAAGTTGATAAGCACCCCAAACTTGCTCTCAACTTCACTTAAGGTCTGAAATCGCTCATGCAGTGATCCAATGGAGACATCCTCAACCTGGATGAAGAAGGAAACTTCCATTTGTTTCAGTGCATCACTGAAAGGCTCATCAGGAAACTCGTAGGAGAATTGCTGTTTTGTTTTTCTCAGCCTCTTCTGCTTCAGCACAGCCTCCACATTAATCTACTCAATCCGGTGCTTCTGTAGCTGATCTAGACGCTTCATATCTGATACCAGCCTGATATCTGATACTAGCCTTGTACCAGCCTGATATCTGATACTAGCCTCTACGCCTGTACGTCACACAGCCTGAAACACACTCCTACACAGAGCTGCCTCTACGCCTGTACGTCACAAGTGGTCCAGTGGTGGTCCCACGCAGTACCACGCCGACCCAGCAGTTTTCTGAGCAGAAGTACGCGCACAGATGTGCATGCGCGTGCACACAAAAATGCTTTCACAACTTTCACTCGACTCGTCGTGCCGTGTGCCAAGTACCCGGCACTTATCTATCACCTAGTCTTTGCATAACAATAGGATACCGATAGCATAACAAAGAAAGAGAAGTGCAAAACCAAAATACAAGCCCTGTACCAATTGGTGGGGGTTTGCTTGAGCTGTGGAGCTCTCATGTGACAAATGGTCCCGACTGGAAGGATGAGGCATTAAGTTGTGCTTCAGAAGGAAACTGTCCTTCATTGTTAAGCGCACGTGCACGTGGTGCCATTTAAACAGCGTACAGGCAGTTCTGATATAGGATATTACGACTGCACCCCTGTACGTCACACAGCCTGAAACACACTCCTACACAGAGCTGCCTGTACATCACACAGCCTGAAACACACTCCTACACAGAGCTCCCTCTACGCCTGTACGTCACACAGCCTGAAACACACTCCTTCACAGAGCTGCCTCTACGTCACACAGCCTGAAACACACTCCTACACAGAGCTGCCTCTACGCCTGTACATCACACAGCCTGAAACACACTCCTACACAGAGCTACCTGTACGTCACACAGCCTGAAACTAGTGATGGGTCGGTCATGAGCGACTCGTTCATAAGAGCCGATTCATTGCCGTGAGCGTGAGTCGAATCGCTCACGTCTGGCATGCTAACTGGGAGCATCACCTTGATACAAGCATTCCACCTTGCTTCTCCATCAAATGGCTTAATGAAGTCCTGAACTCAACGGATATCGTCGATCGGGGGCTCAAAGTCTGACACGTTTCTATGAGAAACTGAATGAATAGTAGTACTATACCTATTGACAGACATTGACACAGACAACTGAATGAATAGCATACTTATTTGGTTGTATAGGAGTCGAGTGGCGCTAATGAGTGTCTTTTGTTAAACAACAGTAGCCTATGAATAGGCTATGCTAACGTAACGTGATGCAAATATGCAATTGATCACCCTCGTCCTAGAACTGCTTTAAAGCGGTCTTTTATTTATAGGTGCATAACACTCTGGATTGATTGATTGATTGATTGAAAAGTTTATTAAGCGATTTGCAGTGTCAAATTTCCCTCGGGATAATAAAGGTATTTATATTTATCGCATTTATCTTGTTGAAATCCTCCAACAGGCTCTTTTTTGTAAGTTGACTGGTTTGCACACCAATAATACAGTGCAATAATAGAATAGTAGAATAGATAGTAAAATTATGCAATAGAATGGCCAGAGTAAAATAGTGCTACAGTACAATCAACAGCGGGGTGTATTAGAAGGCTATGGTGAAGAGGTACGTTTTTAGCTTATTTCTGAAAATATTAAGAGATCTAGCTTCCCTAATGTCCATAGGTAGTGTGTTCCATAACTTTGGTGCATAGTTAGCAAAGGCTGCATCCCTGATTTTCATCTAACATTGTAGATGATCGCAATGTTTATACTTTGTATATAAGGAGGAGGACCTTGAAATCAATTCTAAATGTTACCGATGATTACTGATGTAAACAGGGGGATCCTGATGTAAACAAGACGAAAGTCTTTCTTTGGTCTCCATCCCCTTTGTATGTATAATTGTATGTAATTGTATAACATCGGCCAAATTTTTTTTGTGCTCGCGCGCGCGCGCTTCATAGTTTGGCTAACGCAGCTTCCTCCGGAAGTGTCACTGAGCCGTGAGTCGATTCAGTGAATCGGTTCATTGCCGTGAGCGTGTATCGAATCGCTCACTCACTGAAATGATCCGTTTGGCACATCACTACCTGAAACACACTCCTACAGAGCTGCCTGTACGTCACACAGCCTGAAACACACTCCTACACAGAGCTGCCTGTACGTCACACAGCCCAGGGTTAGAAATTAACATTTTTTTTCAAGGGCTTTTTTTGCCCCCCTTAATTGATTTTCGGGGGCTTTTTTTTGTATTTCGGGGGCACAACATTTTTATAATGAAAATTAACATAAAGATTATAAAACATTGTTGACACTTTTTTTTACAGTCTTCGTCCCTATGTTTGATAACGTAATGTTAATGTCTCCATATATAGGGCTCTACGCTAACCTTTTTCCCAAGGAGCACATGTGCTCCTAAATAAAATGTTAATAAATAAAATCTAAATACAAATTTAGGAGCACACAGAAATTTAGGAGCACAGTGACAATTGTTCAAGTAACACACACACACACACACACACGATGTGTGACATCATGGCTTGGTTTCATGTTTTGAGGTACCTTCAATTATCTGTAAATAATACATACATACTCTTATCTAAATAGATTAAATATTATTGTCCCTGAGGGCAAGTTGTGTTGTTGTCTTGATATATCTACAAATAGCAGACGAATAACCGGTTGCCTCTGGATCAATGAATGTCTAATATTGAATAATATTATTAGATTTTTAACATCCCTAATTCCAACAGTCAAGAGGCTTGTTTCAAATTGATGAAAAACCCCACACACGCAATGTTTGTGAGTATAGGCTCTGGCCAGATCGATCAATGAAATACGTTGCGCGCTCAGCGCTGTGGAATGAAGGAAATGCGCATCGGGATCGGATTTGGATGTTACAAATTGGAGTTGTGTTACAAATGGAACGGTCTTTCCCCGCCGAACACAAGTTACTTAACGTTACACAGGTCGCGCTATGCAGATGCTTAGCTTGCTAACGTTAAGATAGCAGTGTAATGCTTGATGAGAGCAGAGCGCTCTGTCTGTGTTCGCAGCACCTCTCAAGTGCCTGGAAGCATCTCCCTGTAACACGCAGCGGGCCCCGCCTCCCTCCTCCTTGGAACAAACATTCCACCCAAAAACTGAATTTCAGTCCAGTTTCAATCTGAACTATTAACAGCGGAGCTGTTTTGTAATCTTCACAATCACTTGTCTGTCTCGCACACTGCAAGTAATTGATTTTTCCGGTTCGCACACACACATTATTAGGGGCAAATACGAAGAAATGCTCGCACTGTAGAGCATATATATAATTATATATATAATTAGTAAACTGTCGGGGGCTTTTTTTGCCCCCCTTAACTGATTATCGAGGGCATTTGGTAAATTTTCGAGGGCATTTTGCCCCAAGCCCCCGTTAATTTCGAACCCTGACACAGCCTGAAACACTCCTACACAGAGCCGCCTCTACACCTGTACATTCAAGTTTCTTTATTAGTTGTGCAGAAGGAGGTGTGCTGAACAAGATGGCTGCCTGAGCTGAGAGCTCTGCATTTCCTCGACTTTAATATCATTTCTTACCTTCACTCAGTGAATAATTTAACTATTCTTTTACTCCAACTTAGAGTAAAAAGTACAGACAACAAGATGTCATTAGATCGTGGTGGTCGTGGTGGCACTGGTCGAACGACACGCAAAGGCAAACAATTCGGCGAGGACCAAACACAAGAAACCGAAAAGGATGAACCTGAACTTACATTACAGGCAATTATGTCAGAATTAAAATACCAACATACTGTGGTAGTAGAACGACTGGATGGCATCGACACACGCTTGGGAGATATGACCACCGAAGTATCGGCAATCAAAGTCACGCTAAAGAAAACCAACAAAGCACTGGAGACACAGAAGCTACGCCTGGATGAAGTAGAAACCCGGGTCTCAACAGCTGAAGACACTCTGACAACCAACAAGAAGTCAGCAGACAGTGCAAATAAGAAGATACAAGCATTAGAAATAAAATTGGACATACTAGAAAACAAAGAAAGGATGAAGAGCTTGGTTCTACTGGGTCTCCCAGAAAAATCCGAACATGGACAAGAACTCATTAACTATATTGAACAGAAGTTACCACATTGGCTGAAGATCCCCGACAAACAAATCGACCTAGAACTAGCCATGCGCTCCGGCCGAACCCCACCTGAGCCAGGAAAACCACCAAGACCAACATTGATTCGTCTCCTACGGGTCAGAGATGCGAAAATGATACTACAAACAGCAAAGAGGACACCAATGCAAGAAGAGGGAATCAAACTCACCATTCGTCAGGATCTGCCAAGGGAGGTGCGGATTAAGCGCAGAGAGTTCGACGAGGTGATCAAAGTGCTCATTCAGAAGAGTATCTTCTGAGGGTTTGCATATGCAAATCGACTGCGAGTCCTTCAAGAGAACAACATCATCCTCTTCAACGATCCAACGGCGGTGAGAGAATTTCTCGAGACACTCGAACTGTCGTCGTAAGTTACACATTGACTCTGCATTCTGCCACCAAGAGTGGAGGTAAGACGTTGTTAAATCCCCTCCTCGTGGTATGTGTTGATTGTTTAGTTCTGATCGGTTTGAATTTGTTTTGTATACACTATCCTGCAGTCAAGTTTGCGATCATACTTCCTGCAACAACGAGTGACGTCACACGGACCATACCAAGTGAAAGGGGTGTACCCAACCCCTAGTAGACTATAATACTGTCGCTCGCAATGACTTTCTTTCAACTCTACACAATTTGACATGGATGAAATCGAAGAACTATTTTTCATGATGGACATGGGGGGAGGAGAGGTTAAAAAATAAATGAGGGCAGGAGCTCCGAGCACCACACCACACGCGTATCTCAGCGGGAGATGCTTCGGCGTGAGGGGGGAGGAGGGAAGGGGGAGGGGGGAGGAGGGAAGGGAGAGGGGGGAGGAGGGAAGGGAGAGGGGGGAGGAGGGAAGGGGGAGCGGGGAGGAGGGAAGGGGGAGTAATGTTGTCTGCATCAGTTCTTTTTTATTTTTGTGTACTTGGCTTGGTCGCCCTATTGCAGTTTTATTTGATTGTTTTCAGTGTTTCTCATTTGTGGTGTACCCAGCACATTTATTCATTATCTTGCCGGTATTATGACCCAACCTAGATCAGCACAGCGGTCGGGAGGTGTACTTAGGTTTTGCAGCTGGAATTGCAGAGGCCTAAATCAACCGATCAAATGTAGTAAGGTGATACATCATCTTCAACATCTTGGCGCTAACATTGCTTTCCTTCAAGAGACCCACTTAAAGGGAACGGATCATATCAAATTAAAGAGGAGATGGGTGGGTCAGGTTTATCATTCGTCATTTCAAGGGAAATCCAGAGGGGTAGCCATTCTAATCCATAAATCTGTCAACTTTGTTTACTCCGATATTATCTCAGATCCTGGCGGGAGATTTGTGATAGTTATAGGACGGCTGTATGATGTACCAGTAATTCTGGCTAATGTATACGGCCCCAATTGGGACAATGAGAACTTTTTTCAAACAGTTTGCCAGGATACCTGAGATATGTCAACACATTATCTGATTCAGGGTGGAGACCACAATGTCTGGATTAATCCTAGATTAGATCGCTCATCACCCAGGAATAGTGTACCTTCAAGATCTGCCAAAATCATTCATGCTTTTATGAATGAATTCAAGGTCTCTGACCCCTCGCGATTTTTAAATCCACAAGGAAGACAATATTCTTTCTTTTCACATGTTCATCAAACTTATTCTCGTATTGACTTTTTTCTGATTGATAATCGACTCATCCCATCACTACACTCCTGCTCTTATGAAGCGATCGTATTGTCGGATCATGCTCCAGTGCTTCTGGAGTTGTGCTTCCAGGAATATAACAACTCGCCACCTCCCTGGCGCCTAAATTGCCGTTTATTGTCAAATGAGAATTTTGTTAATTTCATACACAACCAAATCGATTTTTTTATATCAACCAATAAGACCCCTGAGATTTCAGCATCTTTACTGTGGGAGACATTGAAGGCATATCTGAGGGGTGAGATAATCTCATATAGCGTGCCTATGAAAGGAAGGTTAGAAAAAGACAGATGAGTGACTTGACTAAGCAGATTAGTCAATTAGATAGCATACATGCTACTCAACCATCCCCGGATGTCTATAAAGAACGTCTCTCCCTCCAAGCTAAATTTGATGTCCTCTCCTCTGCTTACGTGGAGGATCTAATGATTAAATCCAGACAGACTTACTATGAGCATGGAGACAAGTCTAATAAATTATTGGCCCATAAGTTATGACAGGCCTCTGCCTCACATCAGATCCCTCAAATCCAGACAACCAATGGTTTAACTACGGATCCCAAGCTAATTAATGAAGAATTTAAAAACTTTTATTCCTCCTTATATACATCTGAACAAACCTCTGACCCTTCTGCCTATGATAATTTTTTTAATTCATTGGATATACCACAGATAAACCCGGAGGCTGCCACGGGGCTGGAGGGACCAGTCACGATAGATGAGCTCAGAGAGGCCGCCTACTCTATGCAAACAGGGAAGTGTCCGGGGCTAGATGGTTACCCTATAGAGTTCTACAGGAAATTCTTTGATAAACTGGCACCCATTTTAATTGACATGTATGCAGATTCATTTAGGTCACTTAAGTTACCCCCATCCCTTACTCAAGCCTCGATTTCTCTGTTGCTAAAAAAAGATAAAGACCCCCTATCCTGTGGAAGTTATCGTCCTGTCAGTCAGTTGACGGTAGATTTAAAGCTTCTATCAAAGCTCTTAGCTATGCGCTTAGAACCTGTCCTTCCCACTATCATATCTCCAGACCAAACAGGTTTTATCCAGAACAGATATTCATTTTCCAACATTAGGCGTCTCTTTAATGTTATATATAACCCTTCCTCCACAACTAGCCCGGAGGCTGTCATCTCACTAGATGCGGCCAAAGCTTTTGACCGTGTGGAGTGGGGATATCTCCCACTGCCTCAGTAAGGACTAACAACACACGTTCAGCACAGTTCCATCTACACCGCTCCACGAGACAGGGTTGCAATTTGAGCCCACTCCTGTTCGATGTTGTCATTGAACCGTTGGCCATCGCACTTCGATCAGACCTTCGTATAAAAGGTATAATCAGAGGGGGTGTTGAACAGAGGACCTCCCTATATGCAGATGACCTGCTTCTATACGTGTCTGACATCTCCACATCTATTCCAGCTGCACTTGACATATTCACCCGATTTGGCCGTATTTCAGGGTATAAACTAAATTTAGACAAAAGTGAACTTCTTCCATTGAATGCAGAAGCTCGAAGTTATCCACTGCATAACTTCCCATTGAAAATGTCCCCCCATGGCTTCAAATATCTCGGTATCCAAATTAGGGATACATTTGGGGACCTATTCAAATTTAATTTTGGCTCTCTACTGACTCGATTTCAGGAAGATTTTGAATGTTGGTCATTATTACCTCTCTCTCTTGCTGCACGTATCAATTGCGTTAAGATGAACTCTCTCCCAAGGTTTTCTTATCTTGTCCAGTGCCTGCCTATCTTTCTTCCCCACTCATTCTTTCAAAAAATTGACAGCCTAGTGTCCAAATTTATTTGGAATAACAAAGTTCCCAGAATTAGTAAAGCTCTATTACAAAGGCGTAGATCTCTGGGTGAGATGGCTCTACCTAACTTCAGAGCCTACTATTGGGCAGCCAATCTCAGAATCATACAGCAATGGCTACAGTCAGACAAACCTCTGGTGTGCCCTATGTGGGTTGACATCGAAGCCTCATCTGTCAAACCTGCTTCACTAACCGGTCTTATACATGCCCCCATTAGTTCTCCATTGGCCCCCTACTTCAAAAATATAATCGTTAAAACTACATTCAGAATTTGGAATCAATTCAGACGCCACTTTGGGTTTAAAACTCTATCCCACTTGGCCCCGATAGCAGCTAACCCTTTATTTCACCCCTCATTGATGGATGGAGCATTCTCCTTATGGGCCTCACTCGGTATTAACACACTAGGTGACCTGTATATAGATAATGTTTTTGCCTCCTTTCAGCAATTATCAGAGAAATATTCAATCCATAGCCGACATTTCTTTCAGTATCTACAGATTCGTAGCTATGTCTGTAGCATTAACCCTATATTTCCCAACCTTCCAGAGGTAACACCCATCGACTCCTTTTTAACCCCGATGTCTTCCATCAAGGGCATGATATCGACTATGTACAATCTCATTCTCTCCTTATGTCCCACCACAATACACAATATTAAAAGTAAATGGGAGGAGGTTTTAGAGGAGGAGATCTCGGATGACATTTGGGTTGACATTCTACGTCTTGTTCATTCTTCTTCTATTTGTGCAAGACACGGGCTGATACAATGCAAAATTGTTCATCGAGTACACCTGACGAAAGTCAGATTAGCCAAAATGTATGAAGATATCGATCCTATATGTGATAGATGTCATTCGGCCCCAGCCACATACTCGCATGTTTTGGACATGCCCCTCCTTGCACAGGTATTGGACAAATATTTTTGAAACCATCTCGGGAAGTATTGAGACAAATCTTGAACCAAATGTATTGACAGCGCTTTTTGGATACTCCCCACCTATGTTATCACTTTCAAAGCACAAAGCACACGTTGTGGCATTTACCACTCTACTGGCCAGGCGGCTGATTCTGTTTAAATGGAAGTCCGCTGCTCCCCCCACTCACCTTCACTGGATTAGAGACATACTATACTTTATCAAACTTGAAAAGATAAGATGCACTCTGAGAGGTTCTTCATCTATGTTCAAGAAAACGTGGGGTTCATTCCTTGTACTTGTGGATGATGTACAGTTCCATACTATTCCAGAATAGCAATTTGTATGCTGCTTGTTGGTATTCATCTGTGTGAATGTTAATTCAACATGAGTTATTTGATATACCGGATATACATTGGAGAAGCATATTTGGGTACCTAAACATGTGCTATATATTTGATATACTATGTATATACGTTTGAGACGACTGTCGTGCGACCAAGTCAGTGTTTGTTTGTATTATTATTTACTTTTGAACTCAGTTTTATTTTTTCTTGTTTTTTTTGTTTTTGTTTAATGTTGTTATGTGTTCTATGTGGACAATGACAATACAATAATGTATATATGCAGACATATACTTATAATTTCTATGTCCTCAAAAAAAGTATAATAAACAAAAAAGTGAAAAAAAAATTAGTTGTGCAGAAGTACAGAATACTTTTATACAAAATGCTTCTGTTATGTACATTATAATTGTTAGACTAGAAGTCTTTATTTGTCATGCAGTTTTAACACACACACAAGATGGGCGACCCACAGGAACACACACACATGCACTGAGTCGCAGATGAAATGTCTCTCTGCACTTTTCCCATCCCGTTGTCCTTCCCCCCATGGGCAGCCGGGAGCAGATAGGGCGTCAACGTGAGCCGCGCCCCGGGGACCAATCCAAGTGCTCCTGTCCGTCTTCGTCAAGGACGCCACAGCGTTAGCGATCTGTTGTGCATGTTTTTCCATTGGGTTTATCGGGGGGAAACCCTTGCAAGCACGGGGAGAACATGCAAACTCCACACAGAAAGGCCTGGGAGATCCCCCACCTGAGTACCTGGCATCATGGAAACCTGGTCCCCAAGCGGGAATCGAACCCTGGACCTTCTTGCTGTGAGGCGACAGTGTTAACCACTACACCACCGTGCCTATTCTGGAAATGATAGATAGGTGGCCTATTTTAGTTGACGAAATATTTTTTAATTTCAGTGTCACAGTATGACCTCGATCTCCAAAATAAGATGTAAAATTTTTTTTTGTTGGTGCCCCCTCCAGCCATTGGCACCCTAGGCAACCACCTAGCTCGCCTATGCATAGAAACGGCCCAGACTGAGGTCACATTGTAAAATAAATCTAACCTGTGTCTGATTTAGGACCACGTATTAAAAATGGCCCAAATCAGAATTGAAAAGATCAGATTCCATGTGATTTGTGCTATTCACAATGTCAGCAAAAACACCACTTTTGCCTGCAGTCTGAACGTAGCCTAATAGGCCTGTAAACAAATTGAGTGCGAGAACATTGCAACACGAGCTAAAGATGATATAAAGCAGCAACGTATCTATGATATGTACTAGTCTGTACCTAGTCTATCCGCAGCGGTGCATTCCTCATATCAACTCTGATTGCATGCACGCTAATGACGTCACGTGCACGCACGCTCCCGGCGTGTGCGCGCGCTCCCGCGCATGCGCATAAATGTTCCCTCGCTTAAGCACAGACAGGAGCCTTATAATCATGATCTGGCACAGACTAAAGACGATGCCTAATTGCCTCTACGAATGGAATGTAACACATTTCATTCACAAGTTAGGTGTGAATGTATCCGAGAACGTATTTAACACACCTGACGACTGGCGCTATTGATATGCAAAGTAGCCCAGGTGGGTACTTATAGCAAGTGCAGCGCATTCATTCCTGTGTGCACACGCGTGCCGTGCACATCCGTGCATGTGCGTGCTTCTGCTCAAATCTTTGGCTACGCAGGCCGCCTGTAGCCTTTCTCCAACACGTTCGTGTTGCCGCGTCTCTGATTGGCCAGGTCATGTGACATGTACGCCCAATCGTGGGACCGCAAGTTTCTACACTGGTTAAGCTTAGGCACTCTTTCGAAGTTGGTTAAGGTTAGAGTTCGTCTTAGAGCATGGCGATAGAACGCCTGCCCTGATTCCAAACTGTAACCTTAACCAACTTCGAAAGAGTCGCCTAAGCTTAACCAGTGATAAACTAGGCGTTAGGTAGTTTGCAGGCTGTTCGACCTGGAAATAGGCGCAGAACTTGCCATCCCACGATTGGCGCACATGTCACATGACCTGGCCAATCAGAGCGCAAAACGGGAACCCGGACGCGTTGGAGAAAAGCTACATGCGCACGGGCCTCGTCCCATGAAGAACGCATCCCTGTATCCGTTTGAATGCGTGTTTCGCTACTTTCACTCTCGACGCGAAACCTCGTCGTTCACCACACGATTTGCACACAACTAAGTGCACACACAGCGCGTGAGGTACAGACAGTACAGATCCCAAATAGCACGAGACCAAGAGAGACTGCAAACGAACCATCCAATGTAGAAGACGAGTATACAGTTCAATTTCATTATATAATGCTATATTTGGCTACTATGTAGTAGTGTTAGAGTATATTGTAGCAGCCTGCAGGTTAGAGCCCGACGGTGTAACATTTATTTAACGATGACGTCGGCAATGTTGACAGCACGCGACGCCTTGACATTTGTAACATTTCATACCGGACCTCTGCGCCGGACACTGAATACATTGTCAATTAAGGCCCGCATTAATGCGATACGTCTACTGTACATGCAAGCGGTTTGTGTAGTGACCAATGCACGACTCGACCATACAATGCCGCACTGTACTCGGTATCCTGCAGCCAACAACGATCACAAAAAACACCAAATAGTTGCCCTGCGACAAGGAACTTACCACACAGTGCCGTACGCCCCTGTCCCGATTTGTTTTAATCGCGTGTACTTCTCCGGCACCTCCCATACGGTGCTGTTGATTTCCTCTTTGGAAAAATGTGCCCGAGCTTCCATGATTTTGAGATTCTAAAGTAACGCCTGGGTAGAAAGACGAGCAGCGTATATATACCAGGCTACTTCTTCTCCCCCACCTCCTACGCCTTTCAGAATCACTTGTTGGAAAGGTCACACAATACTGTATTGTCGGCACTTGTCTGTAGTAGCCTACTATAGAGTCACTTGACTAGTGTAAGAGCTAGTGTGCATCGTTCCCCTTGGCAAAAACACACCGGTATTCACGAAAAGATTCATCCCCTGCGATATAGACGACTAAAGATGTTGTAACCGCCGCTTCCCGAATCCCCTGAAAGTATTCACTGGAACCAGATAGCTTGCTTGCTAAAACATGTCAATATGACTGTGTATGATAATTTATCCACACCCACGCTATAGGAGGTGGTACTTGTCGTGCATAATTATACAGCCTGGCCAATGAGCTATAGTTTATGAATCAGAACCACACAGCAGGACATGCACAGGGGGGAAACAGACACTGAAGATAATATGCAAAGATGACTAATAAAACATATACAATCAGTTACAGATCAAGTTATGCAACAAGTTACAACGGCTCAAATCACAACACCACGGTATCATTGCAACCACAAGGTTGCCCTTTGAGAAATGCCTGTACGGTACCCATTCATTTTTTAAATGATAATCACAGGTGTGACCTGTCACCTGACCATACACCTCTGGGTTAAAACAATTTGCATATTGTTCTTTTGTTGGTTGGGGTACATCTGTCAACATTTGTGAACACAAACAACTCTCCCAGAAACCAGAAAATCAAGACTAGACTAACAGAGGGCTTAGCGCAAAAGTGACATTTTCAGAATTTTACAGGAGAGCAAAGCCAAACGCCAAACTCAATGGAAGTTCCCACTTAGGCCTTTTTTTGCCTTTATTTGAACAAGTTAAATTATAGTCAACTTATTCTTTTACCATTTGAAAGAGCTCATCAAGAGCTCAATTTCGCCTGAGGTGTCACTTACGCCCCTTTTGCGCCAAGCCCTGTCATCAAATTCTAACCTACAGCCCGGAGCTGTGACCGAATGAATGAGAGGCGGACATTGTGGATTCATAGAAGCTTGTTTGAGCTTCTTTGAATGGAAACGGGCTGCATATTTTTAGCGGTGGTGCCAACAGTCATACCCGTTGAAATCACCCTGAGCAGAGCTGTAAACCTGCATCTGACTCACATGGCTAGCAGCCAGAGGCGTTTACATTTCTCATAGCTATAAAGATATTACACGCCAACATTGTGTGAAATGCGACAAGAAGATAGATAGGACTTCAAAGGACTTCAAAATTGCGAGAGTAACACCCCGGGCCCTGCACAAAAAGGGCAGCAAACTAGACCCAGGCAACTACCGCCCTGTTTCTATCCTTACATCCATCTTGAAAGTCATGGAAAAAATAGTATACGAACAGATCGAAAAGTACCTTGCGGAAAAAAATCTAATCTACGAATTCCAATCTGGCTTCAGAACATCCCACTCCACTGACACATGCCTTCTCTATTTGAACGACCACATCAAACAAGAGGTGGACGCGGGCAAATACTGCAGCATGGTCATGCTGGACCTACAAAAGGCCTTCGACACTGTCAATCACACCATTCTGATTGACAAGCTAAAAGCAATAGGTTTTGATAGTTTATCAGTGAGCTGGATACAATCCTACCTGGAGGGGAGAGAACAGATGGTGGAGGTAAACGGTACCCTATCCCCCCCCCTCACAGTGAGCTGTGGTGTTCCACAAGGAAGCATACTAGGACCGCTACTATTCCTAATTTATGCAAATGACATGTCGTCAGCTTGTGACTGCAACTTGTTCCTGTTTGCGGACGACTCAGCCCTGCTGGTCTCTGACAAGAACAAGTTACAGGTTGAAAAAGCCCTCAGCTCGGAACTAGGCAAAATCTGCATATGGCTCGCCGACAACAAACTATCATTACACATGGGCAAAACAGAGTCCATACTCTTCGGTTCAAATAACAAACTCAGCAAGACCGACGGCTTCTCGGTTACAGTGGGTGACAATATTGTCACAAGGAAAGATGAAATTACCTACCTAGGTTCCATCCTAGAGGCTAATCTTTCCTGTGACAAAATGGCATCCAATGTAATAAAAAAAGTCAACCAACAAACTCGATTCTTGTACCGGATCTCCTCTCTGGTAAACAAGAATACCCTGAAGACTCTGGCAGGAGCACTCATTCAAGGGTACTACGACTATGCTTGCACCTCATGGTACCAAAGCACCTCAAAGGCACTAAAAAACAAATTACAAACATCTCAAAACAAGCTAGTCAGACTACTGCTTGACCTGACTCCTAGAACCCACCTCACCCCAGCCCACTTTGACAACCTAGGATGGCTTAGAGTAGACGACAGAGTACAGCAACTTGCAATGGGCCTGGTCTACAAGATACACTATGCGACCAAGGTACCCATGTACATGTCAAAATACTTCCCAAAGGTCAGTGAATACCACGATCACAACACCAGAGGGAGCTCCACAAATCATGTTAAACCCAGATTCGGCTCAAACAAGGGACTAAACACGTTTCGCAATTATGCCACATCAATGTGGAACGCCCTACCCAAAGCTGTAAAGGAATGTGAATCACTACCCACTTTCAAAAACACTCTCAAAGAACACCTACGGGAGACTGCAATTCGAAACTGGCCCCTACAAATGTCTTAACCCAGTTGTACAGTAAATTACCAAGTATGGCTTTGTCAGTATTCCAATGTACAGTGTACAGTGTCCCCCCACCCCACCCCCCCCCACCCCCCTCCAATGTACAGCCCCCACCCACCAACCCCACCCCACCCACCCAACCTCCTCCAATGTACAGTTTCTACGTCAAATGTATATACACTCTTTTTCTGGACACTTTTTGTATCACAAACAGTACTGTATTTGCAAATCTGATATGTCATAAATGTATAGATGTAGCAGTACTGTCTATCTGTATGTCATGTATGTCATGTTATGATGAATTGAAAATGGGGGACCCTGATGTAAACAAGACGAAAGTCTTTCTCTGGTCTGCATCCCCTTAACAATTGTATGTATTGAGCTGTACTGTACTGTACCCATTCTGCAATCTGTTAATAAACTTTTCAATCAATCAATCAATCAATAGCCAAGTTTCAAGTTCAAGTTTCTTTATTAGTTGTCATACAGAAGTACAGAATACTTTTATACAAAATGCTTCTTTCTGTTTTGCCCCAGAGACTGTGCTAGGCAAAAATAGATAATAAAATAAGTATAGCAAGTATAAAACAGAAGTCAAGTACGTAGACTTGACTTCTACCAATTTCCTCTCTGTGCTTTCAGTAGAAAGCTATCCGGCTGCAAGCTAGCCTAGCTTAGCACAAATGAACAGAAGCAGATACGGATCAACTAGCCCAGTTATTGGCCAAAAACACCTCTCCTTAGGTTTTAAGCTAGTATCTGCTTCCATTCATTAAATGAGCTAAACTAGGTTAGTTTGCGATAGATTTCTTCTGAACACAACACACAGGAAATTGGTATTGTGGGATATTCCATCACCCAAATTAACTCATATATCTGACTATATTCAATATCCAAATTGTCATGGTTATCAATAATATCCAATAATGAAAGGTAGAACATCTTTCAGAAGGTTTATTCAAAAAGTGGATCAAACAATTTACAGACAGGAAAAGATATGTTGCAATGAATTGAGGAATTGATCATTGAAACGGGCAGACCTATAGGTTCTGCCAAGAGCAGGAAGTAACAAGTGACTTTTATCTTGTCCATAGGGCAATGGAAATGCTTCTTCAGAAATAGGATCAGAGAAACAAGACTGACAAAAGAGTAAGACCAAATAAAGAAATAAGTATTGCAGCTAGTTAGGATTGGATTTCTACTGAGCTTAACATTCTTAGAACACAGACTCTCGTCTCCTAACAAGAATGTATGGATTTGGGCGGCTAGGTGGTGTAGTGGGCAAAGCGCTCGCCACCAATGCAGGAGACGCTGGGTTCGAGCCCAGCTCTCCGCATTGCTATCAGCTTGGCTGGTCGTTCATACTAACACAATTGGCAGTGTTAGGGGTGGGAAAGCTGATGGGTGGGGATCGGACGTTGTGGACAGCGACTCCTACAGGTCGGTTGGTGCGCCTGCGCAGCAGAATCAGGAAGCGATCAGTGTCCCTCCCACGCAGACCCCCGCCGCTGAGAGATTGCGCTGTGCAGATGAAAAGATGCGACGGCTGCTTCCTTGAGTACCGGAGGGGACACGTGATGTAAGGCTTCGTCCACATTGCAGCCGGCTTGTGGGAGGCATGGCCTAACAGCGTTTGAGACAGGGGAGGGTAGAATTGGACGATACGAAATTGGGATGGGAGAAAAATAGAAAATGGGAGGAAAAAGTAGATAATTTTTTTTTAAACGTATGGAGTATGGATTTGACATTCCCTGTGTGCACACATACCAATAGTTTTAACACAGTAGATAACAGTTCATTGTACACAGGGCTGTGTGTGTGTGTGTGTGTGTGTGTGTGTGTGTGTGTGTGTGTGTGTGTGTGTGTGTGTGTGTGTGTGTGTGTGTGTGTGTGTGTGTGTGTGTGTACAATGGTGGCTGTGTTGATGATTATGTCATGAAATTGTGTCCGTTTGCTTATTTACCATATATTCACAGAATTTGAAAAGATTAGATTTTGAAACCCTCTAACACAAAAGTTAACAATATTAGCTTTCAAACCGTCCATAGTGGTTTATTTCTTGCCATTAGGGGGTTAGGGTTAGGGTTACCCAGACAGAAAGATTAGGAGAAGGTAAAATCTCATCCCTGTGCCCATGCCCACCCCAACCTCCCCTAACCTAACCCTAACCCCAACCCTAACCCTAACCATAACCCTACAAACGGAAATATTTGGAATCTTTGATAGATATGTTGAGTTAGGTTCATAGTGGTATTCATAAAAAAAGAATTGGAACGAAATATTACAAATTAAGTTTTTTATGACCTTGAACGTGATGCAATCTTTTCATGCACTAACGTGACAACTCTGTCAGTTACCTAACAAGGCACAAGGGTTAAAACACAATATAAAGGAAGTTACAAACACACCCCTTGCCAGGTACTATACAAAAACAACCTCTCACCATGAACACACCTGATTTTAAATCGAGGCTTGGTTGACTAGTCAAGATCACCTGCATCAATGAACTCCTGACAAATAAGACATGTTCTGTTTTAAGGTTTGAAATGAATGTAGCTCTGAATTATTGTGACATATAAAAAGTGAAATATAGACAAACCAGACATAGCCTACAAACTCATTAAAAGTTCTACAGATAAGATTCAGCCACTATATGTCACACTAAAGCACCAGCATGTCATTTATCCAATCAGGTGCGTTCTACAGGGGGAGGGGATACATGCCTGCAATATGTTAACAACAACATTCATTTTGGACGTGCACATTTCTTTAAATGATAAATTCATGAATCAATTACTTTTATTCCCCACCTTAATGATTACTTTACATAATTTTTTATTCTTCCTTCGGTTAATTTAGTCTAGCTTGCATCACAACCATCTTTAACGTTAGTTACCCCTTCTCCTTGACTTACTGGGGTTGTAACAGTAATACTAAGAATACAGAGGCTTTTATTTGTCTATGAATTATAGCTTTTATTTGTCCCACAGGCCAAGTCTTACTCAAAGATGTCAACAACGCATTTTAAAGTTTGAAAAACATACACATTTCAGTTGTAAGAGAGTATGATTCATTATTCTCATCTTCATTGAAAAACATTACAATTATTGTGGTGTGATTTTTGCGGGTACCAAACAAATTTCCATGGCCCATTGCCAGAATATGCCACTAGGGGGCCCCAGGGCAGGAAAGTAAGTAGAAAGATTTCTTTTAACAGCTCTGGAATACTAATTTCTAAGGATATCTGACAAAATTGGTGCCCCTGTTGATATGGTTTGACTGTAAGACTCTAGCGCAGAGAGATGTTTAATATAAAATACACAGAGTAGTCAGACAAGCGAGAGGTCGTAGACGAGGCCGGGTACTCAAACAGTTCAAAGGGTAATCCGGGAGAAGAGTAATCAGACAAGCAGGGGGTCATAGACGAGGCAAGCAACTCAGACAGTCCAAAGGGTAATCCGGGAGAAGAGTAGTCAGATGAGTGATGGTCATACACAGGATCCAGAACGAGCGCAGGGAGGGGAGCCAGGAAGAGGACTGAAGGCAAAGAGGACAAGGCAGGATGGGTACAGGGATAAACAGGAATACGAGCAAAAACGAGGACTGACTGGGTTAGCTGAAAATACAACCTGGCGTTGTATTGCAGTATTATGGAAGCAAATGAGTGACAGAAGTATTTGAATTTTATCAGACACCGAATTTATAGCATTGAAAATAATTACTTTGAAAATCATGTATCTGAATTTTTTTGCTCCAAATTTACCTATGTGAAATACAAACTCAGTGTTTAAAATTCAATGTAAAAAATTCGAATGCATAATAAAATTCAATGTAAAAAATGCGATGCATAATTGCGGTGTATAAAATTCTATGTAAAAAATTCTATGCATAATTGTGGTGTATAAAATTCGATGTAAAAAACCATCATCCGGGCTGCCTGAATGCCTTCTACAACAGAACTTTGTTTCCGCGTCTCTGATTGGCCAGGTCATTTCTGGTCATGTGACATGTACGCCCAATCGTGGGACCGCAAGTTTCTACACTGGTTAAGCTTAGGCGCTCTTTCGAAGTTGGTTAAGGTTAGAGTTTGTCTTAGAGCATGGCGATAGAACGCCTGCCCTGATTCCGACGGTTAAGCTTAGGCACTCTTTCGAAGTTGGTTAAGGTTAGAGTTTGTCTTAGAGCATTGCGATAGAACGCCAGGTAGTTTGCAGGCTGTTAGACCCGGAAATAGGCGCAGAACTTGCTGTCCCACGATGATCATGTCACATGACCTGGCCAATCAGAGCGCAAAACTCGAACGCGGAAACTAAGTTCTGTTGTAGAAGGCATACACGCATCCGGGCTACCCAGACAGGATAAGCAATCGAGCCTGGATGCAATCGAACTGACTTCTGGCCTATCACTGCACGGCTTTGTCAGTCATGTGATCACACCAACCCGGGAGAAAGATGGCGGTATATATACATACGGTGGGGAGAGAATATACATACAGTGGGGAGATCCCACCCTCAAGGATTACTCTCACCTGTCAGCCAGACACAAAACCTTCTCTCGAATAGACTATGCATTCGCGTCCCCTAATATGTTTGATAGTTTCGACATCTCATTGATTCCCCTGGCTCCCTCGGACCACAAGGGGATTTTCCTTACGGCAACCTTTGGCAGGCTCTCCGCGAGAGCTCCCAGGTGGCGTTTTAACTCAACCTTATTAAAGAACGATGATTTCTGTTCTGAATTCAGGAGTAAACTAGCTGAATTCTTGCAGATCAACGTTGGCACGGTCGAAGACCCTAGGGTCCTGTGGAACGCATTGAAAGGATTTATCAGGGGTCATGTCACACTTTTCGCCTCCAATTTGCGTAAATCCCGGTCAAAAAAGCTAGAAGGACTGGAAACATTATATGCGGACCTATACACATCCTTGCAAATTAACTATAGTGAACGACTAAACACACAACGTAAGATAGTCAAGAAAGAAATAAACTCCATACTTAAACAACAGTCTGAGTTCTTGATACATAGGACAAGGCAAAATTACTACTTTCACGGTTCCAGGCCTAGCCATCTATTGGCAATGAAAATACGCTCGAATGATCAATTCTCGGATATCCCTTCGATCAAGACGCGACAGGGAACAGTCACTACTGATTCGAAAAAGATCAACAACACTTTTAAAGAGTTTTACTCACAGTTATATAGCTCAGAGGTTAATCTCGACGACTCTAAATTTGAGTCGTTCATTGGCGGGCTTGAGATACCCCACATTTCTGAGGAAGAGGCCAAGGAACTGGGGAAACCGATCACTCTTTTGGAACTGAGGGAGACGATTGCTGAAATGCAGAGGGGTAAGGCACCAGGCTGGGATGGTATTCCACCCGAGGTGTATTTAGCTTTCTGGGACCAACTGGGTCCATTGATGCTCGATATGATCAATTACGCTATCGAACAAGGGGAGTTCTCAAGAGATGTCAACATGGCGTTGATTTCTTTCCTTTTCAAGAAGGACAAAGATCCCAATGATTGTGGTAGCTATAGGCCCTTGAGTCTTCTCGGGGCCGATTTAAAAGTGTTTGCCAAGGTGCTGGCCCGCCGCCTGCAGAAATTTATGACGGTATTGGTACACTGCGATCAAACTGGTTTTATCCCGGGGCGCCTGGCTGCAGATAATCTTAGGAGGTTGTTGCATGTAGTCGATAACAGTAAAGTAAATACAGCTCCGTCCACAGTTCTGTCTTTGGATGCCATGAAGGCGTTTGACAGACTAGAATGGTCATACCTGTGGAAGGTACTTGAGGTCATGGGTCTTGGAAAGAATTGTATTCATATGATCAAAGTCCTGTATGCCTCGCCGTCGGCAATGATACTGACAGGCAAAAATTGTTCCACACTTTTCCCAGTCTCCAGATCTTCTAGACAGGGTTGTCCTCTGAGCCCAGGACTATTCGCGCTTTCCCTCGAACCATTGGCCCAATTTATTAGGCAATCGGAGGACATCGTCCCCATAATGATCAATAATACACCACACAAAATTGCTCTCTATGCGGATGACCTACTGATTTTTATGGATGACCCTTCCCGGTCGGCCACAAAATTATTGGGAATAATCGACGACTTTGGTAAATTGTCAGGCTTTAAGATTAACTGGAACAAATCAGCCTGCCTACCTCTTAATGAGCTGGCCAAGGCGGTGCGACTACCAGCTGATATCCCCATAGTGGAACATTTTAAATACTTAGGTATAGAGATATTCCCCACGCTGAGTCAAACTACTAAGTACAACTTCACGGGTACTTATGATAAAATACGCCAGGATCTAGACAGGTGGTCGTCCCTTCCTAACTCCTTACAAGCCCGGGCTTCCATAATCAAAATGAACGTCCTGCCTAGGATAAATTTTGTTAGCTCAATGCTCCCCTTGGCCCCTCCTATAGACCACTGGCGCAAGGTACAATCGATGGTATCTAAGTTTATCTGGAATAACAAACGCCAGAGAATCAAAAGAGCTACTACTCAACGTAGAAAACAAGATGGGGGCCTAGCAATCCCTGATTTTAAGCTTTATTTCTGGTCCTTCTCACTGAGACCTCTGATGTGCTGGCTAGACCCTGTAGAGGCTGTATCTTGGCGCTCCTTAGAAGCGGCGGCGGTTTCACCACTAAGATTGCAGGATGTAGTGTACTCCACTGTCCCTATTTCGAAATGCCGACTGAGGTATGGACCGATCATAACTCACGTGATCCAGACGTGGCGTAGTGTACAGAAGTCGTGTGGGGTTAAATGCCCATGGCACCTGGACTCTCCAATTTTTAATAGCCAGCAACTACTTATTGGGCACAAGCCGGTTAATATTCCTCAATGGCAAAGAAGGGGGGTTCATACTCTGGAGGATATTTATGATAAGAACGGCCTCCGTGCGTTTCAGGACTTAAGAGATTTTTATGATCTTCCCGGCGAGTCCTTCTTTCTTTACCTTCAACTAAGGTCAGCGCTGAGGGCGCATGGCGTGCCGTGGGCTCAAGCTTTGCAACCACACCCCTTCCTCAGGCTCATAGTGGACAGGACGACCTCCAGAGGGTTTGTCTCAGACTTTTATACGCTCTTAATTCAGTCCACGTATAAAAATGTATCATTGGATACAATATGGCGTGTGGATATCCCGGAGTTGGACCCCGAGTTTGACTGGGATGATGTTTGGGCAAATGTGGCATTGTCTTCCCGCAACCCCAATCACCAGCAAATTAATTTTAATTATATTCATAGGACCTATCTTTTTTTTTTTATCAATTTTTTTTTTTTTATTATTATTAATTACATGAAACAAGACAACACAATAACCACAGTAACAAAAAACATAACTCCACAGGAAAATAACAAACAATAATAATACAGAATAACAAATTATAAAGACAAAAAAGAAAAAGAAACAGCGTCCAACCTATCAAATATAGATGGCAACTTCAATAGCAAAAATGTCTTCAAACATGCCAACCTTCCCCCACCTTTACAAAGTGGAGTGACTGAAAAGATTGTTTACGAGAGTGTTGCCGCAGATTTACTGTAGATAGCCTAGGTCCCTTACACATGTTCAAGACTGCTAAACTCGCAGAAGGTAAAGTGTAAGAAGAAAGAGGATCTTCCTCCAAGTTGGTTGACAGGTCAATCAGTCTGCCAATATTAGTCCCTTGGGGAGATGGCATGTGAATTGACAAATAGCGCAGAATAGCTAAATATCAACCCCCCCCCTAAAATCCTCCCAGTCACAGTTAAGAAGGACAAGACAAAAAACAAGACAGACAAGACATTTCCTCCATCCCCTCCCATGAGACCGCCGGACCCCCCCGATCAAGCACCCCAACCCCGCTCAGCCGCACACGGCGGTCCTTACCTTCTCAGCTGCTGCGAACCACAGGTCAATGCCAGCCTGTCCTACCCCAATCACCCGCGCCGTGGATATCTCAAGATAAATCACATCCAAGAATGTTAGGGACCAGTTAATCACTGTAAGCTTCTCAGGCTCCTTCCATCTCATTGCTATTAGCTTCTTCGCTGCTGTGACGCCCGCTAGGACAACCCTTTTCAGTTGTACGGACGCGGGTAGTGTCGTTATATCGTTCAGGAGTAGCGTAACAGCTGTGAATGGGATAGTTAAGCCACACAGATCTGAAAGTTTGTCCGTTATTGACCTCCAGAAACGGGCCACTGGTGGGCAATCCCAATACATATGCATATAAGTGCCAGTGGCCTTTTGAGAGCACAAAGTGCACCGAGAGTCGGCTATCAGTCCCATAGCAAATAACTTCCTAGGTGTAAGATAGGTCCTATGAATATAATTAAAATTAATCTGCTGGTGATTGGGGTTGCGGGAAGACAATGCCACATTTGCCCAAACATCATCCCAATCAAACTCGGGGTCCAACTCCGGGATATCCACACGCCAGATTGTATCCAATGATACGTTTTTATACGTGGATTGAATTAAGAGCGTATAAAAGTCTGAGACAAACCCTCTGGAGGTCGTCCTGTCCACTATGAGCCTGAGAAAGGGGTGTGGATGCAGAGCTTGAGCCCACGGCACGCCATGCGCCCTCAGCGCTGACCTTAGTTGAAGGTAAAGAAAGAAGGACTCGCCGGGAAGATCATAAAATTCTCTTAAGTCCTGAAACGCATGGAGGCCGTTCTTATCATAAATATCCTCCAGAGTATGAACTCCCCTCCTTTGCCATTGAGGAATATTAACCGGCTTGTGCCCAATAAGTAATTGCTGGTTATTAAAAATTGGAGAGTCCAGGTGCCATGGGCATTTAACCCCACACGACTTCTGTACATTACGCCACGTCTGGATCACGTGAGTTATGATCGGTCCATACCTCAGTCGGCATTTCGAAATAGGGACAGTGGAGTACACCACATCCTGCAATCTTAGCGGTGAGACCGCCGCCGCTTCTAAGGAGCGCCAAGATACAGCATCTACAGGGTCTAGCCAGCACATCAGAAGTCTCAGTGAAAAGGACCAGAAATAAAGCTTAAAATCAGGGATTGCGAGGCCCCCATCTTGTTTCCTACGTTGAGTAGTAGCTCTTTTGATTCTCGGGCGTTTGTTATTCCAGATAAACTTAGATACCATCGATTGTACCTTGCGCCAGTGGTCTATTGGAGGGGGCAGGGGGAGCATTGAGCTAACAAAATGTATCCTAGGCAGGACCAGGGGCGGATTTAGGATTGTAGGAGATCCGGGGCTTAGCCCAGATGGGCCCTTTTTTTTTTTCTTTTTTTGGCAGGCAATGGGTGGTTTTTTTTTAAATTTAATGAACCTGTACGTGCAATTTCCTGCAATATAGAGCCTTCAATCTTGACCAATAAAGCTGCTCTTTTCACTATAAAACTCAGTTAACCATAGCGTAGTTATGGTTAGATTTATATATTGGGGGGGGATATATCATATTTTTCATATAATCAAAAAGTGATGGAGCAAGATCATACCTTTGCTCCCCCAAGTTCAATAGTGGGAGAGCAGAGATGCTCCGAATGCTCTTATGGCCAGGCGTCTATGATTCACTGATACAAAGTAAAATAGTGCAGTGCAATAAAATAGTTAGTAAAATAGAATAAAATAATGCAATAGTGCATTGCAATAAAATAGTTATCATCGTATTTTTTCGGGAGGCCGGTAAGGAGTGCATTACAGTAGTCGAGTTGGCTTGAGATAAAGGCATGGATCTGGTTTTCAGCGTCCTTTTGATTTATAAATGGCCGTACTTTAGCTATGTTTCTAAGGTGGAAGAATTAAGTTTTTGTCAACTTGTTGATTGTGATTTAAAGCTTAGGTCTGAGTCTACCATAACACCAAGACTTAACTCACTCAAATACAGTTAGCAGCTGGATAGACCACAGATGGAAATTAGCTTCTGCTAAATCTGGTGCAAACATATTTTCATGTAACAATGATGAATTGTAATTTCTTTTTTTTTAATTTTTTTTTTTTTAAATAGATTCAGGGCTTTTCAGAATACATCCGGGGCTTGAGCCCAGGTAGCCACCCCCTAGCTCCGCCCCTGGGCAGGACGTTCATTTTGATTATGGAAGCCCGGGCTTGTAAAGAGTTAGGAAGGGACGACCACCTGTCTAGATCCTGGCGTATTTTATCATAAGTACCCGTGAAGTTGTACTTAGTAGTTTGATTCAGCGTGGGGAATATCTCTATGCCCAAGTATTTAAAATGTTCTACTATGGGGATATCAGCTGGTAATCGTACCGTCTTGGCCAGCTCATTAAGAGGTAGGCAGGCTGATTTGTTCCAGTTAATCTTAAAGCCTGACATTTTACCAAAGTCGTCGATTATTCCCAATAACTTTACGGCCGACCGGGAGGGGTCGTCCATGAAAATCAGCAGGTCATCCGCATAGAGAGCAATTTTGTGTGGAGTATTATTGACCATTATGGGGACGATGTCTTCCGATTGCCTAATAAATTGGGCCAATGGTTCGAGGGAAAGCGCGAACAGTCCTGGGCTCAGAGGACAACCTTGTCTAGAAGATCTGGAGACTGGAAAAAGTGTGAAACAGTTTTTGCCTGTCAGTATCATCGCAGACGGCGAGGCATACAGGACTTTAATCATATGAATAAAACTCTTTCCAAGACCCATAATTTCAAGTACCTTCCACAGGTATGGCCACTCAAGTCTGTCAAACGCCTTCATGGCATCCAAAGACAGAACTGTGGACGGAGCTGTATTGTCTTTACTGTTATCGATTACATGCAACAGCCTCCTAAGATTATCTGCAGCCAGGCGCCCCGGGATAAAACCAGTTTGATCGCAGTGTACCAATACAGTCATAAATCTCTGCAGGCGACGGGCCAGCACCTTGGCAAACACTTTTAAATCGGCCCAGAGAAGACTCAAGGGTCTATATTCATAGGACCTATCTTACACCTAGGAGGCTATTTGCTATGGGTCTGGTAACCGACTCCCAGTGCACTTTGTGCTCTCAAAGGGCCGCTGGCACTTATATGCATATGTATTGGGATTGCCCACCAGTGGCCCGCTTCTGGAGATCAATAACGGACAAGCTTTCAGATCTGTGTGGCTTAACTATCCCATTCACAGCTGTTACGCTACTCCTGAACGATATAACAACACTACCCGCGTCCGTACAACTGAAAAGGGTTGTCCTGGCGGGCGTCACAGCGGCGAAGAAGCTAATAGCAATGAGATGGAAGGAGCCTGAGAAGCTCACAGTGATTAACTGGTCCCTAACACTGTTGGATGTGATTTATCTTGAGATATCCACGGCGCGGGTGATTGGGGTGGGGCAGGCTGGTATTGACCTGTGGTTTGCAGCAGCTGAGAAGGTCAGGACCGCCGTGTGCGGCTGAGCGGGGTTGGGGTGAGTGTTCGGGGGAGTCCGGAGGTCTCGTGGGAGGTGGAGGAGGAATTGTCTTGTCTGTCTTGTCTTTTGTCTTGTCCTTCTTAACTTTAACTGGGGGAATATTATTGGGGGGGAGCTATTTTGCTGTTTCTTCACTAGTTGGGCACTTTTGCACGATTCCTGTGAGTCTATGGAACACTCTGTAGGTTTTTGTTTTTCGAAGGGGTTCATTGTTTTGTATTTCTGGTCAAGTACTCAAAAGCAGCGTTTTCTACCTCAAGATCTTAAGATGAGAATTAAAGACATAAGTCTTATTAATATAGAGCCACACGGCCGGGAAACGGTACTGAATACTGGGAAAGGCCATTTGTAGGATAGTATCCCCTTAAAATTTAAAATGTAAAATGTTGTACTCTGTTTTTATAATTTGTTATTCTTTTATTATTGTTTCTGTTATCTCCCTGTGAAGTTCTGTGTATTGTTATTATGGTTATTGTATTGTGTTGTCTTGTTTTCATGTGAATAATAAAAAAAAAATTATCAAAAAAAATACATACGGTGGGGAGGAGACTGTACATTAGGAGGGGGTGGGTGGGTGGGAGAGAAATATACATACGGTGGGGAGAGAATATATACATACGGTGGGGAGGAGACTGTACATTAGGAGGGGGTGGGTGGGTGGGAGAGAAATATTCCAAGGAGGTTGTTGTAAGAGAAATCTTAAGACAATGTTGGTGAATGAGGTCCAATGATACTAGGAGACAGGGGACATGACACCTGTACTTTAAACGGCATACTGGGCCTTTCAAATAAAACCATGCTAGCATGGGCACATATTGACCTGAACAAGCTGGTGAGGAAGACTAGCTCTGTAGTGGGAGTCAAACTGGTCAAACTAGAGGTGATGTGATGAGAGGAGGATGAGGAAAAAGCTGGCCGCTATACTGGAAAAACCCTCACACTATGCTATGAGGAGCTAGCCAATCTGAGGAGCTCGTTCAGCCATAGACTTATTTCCCCCTGACACACCACAAAATGCGTATTGCACACCTGGTATTAGAAGAAAAAAAATTTGTTTTTTAGTTAGTTAATTTTTTTTCTTCTAATACCAGGTGTGCAATACGCATTTTCCCAGGCGGTGGCGCCTCTTGGAAGAGGTGGTCATCGTGGAGCCAGGGCTTGTCCGGCTCCACGTCCGCTAATTTAATATAATGATAGTGAATTTTTTTTAACTCTGTCAAAATAAACGAGCTGCATAGGCATAATAAACTGTAAGCGACATATACATGTTTGCAGTGTCTTTTTTCTATTATAAAGTGCCTCTCGGGTGCATAACACATGAACAGATCAGTCATTTGATTTTAATGCAGGTGCTCGCATTATAAATCGAATGTATTATTATTATTATAACACATGAACAGATCAGTAGGGTGGGCATTTGATTTGCAGCACCTCGACGGGTGTATTATAAATCGAATGTATTATTATCATTATAACACATGAACAGATCAGTAGGGTGGGCATTTGATTTGCAGCACCTCGGCGGGTGTATTATAAATCGAATGTATTATTATTAAAACACAACTCACCATAATGCAGCCCTGCCCATTGTTTCGGATCCTCCAAAATCCCAACTTTGAAACATGTCAAATGTGCACTCACGTTGAATGCAACTACTTTATCTTCTGCAACTTGAACACAGTTGCGTCATTACCTCGTGTTGCCATGTCAACACGCGAGAGTCACCTGTTGCGATAAACCCACATTTTAAGTATGACTACTGTTTATTAAAAGAAGCTTTATTTTTATGGTTTGAAACCGACCCCAACAGCACGGCACATACAGGTAGTTCAGAGTTAGCCAAAAACTAGGGCGTATTTATTTATAAATAGGAATGAGCAAATAAACAACAAAACACAAAGGGAGAATGTTCTGGGCAGAGTTGTCCGCGGCTCTGCAGCACGTCTTCTGGGTTGAGAGGCACCGTGGCGTTGCGCCACTGCCTCTGCTGCTCTGCAGCTACACGTCGATCCACTCGGGAAACAGAGAGAGAGAGAATGTCACTAGACGAGCAAACGGGATTACAAGCAGTCCAGTATTGTCTTAGCTGAGTCCGTGATAACAACAAGCGGTTCCTCTTCAGTGTTTAACTAGCTGAGTCCGTGATAACAACAAGCGGCTCCTCTTCAGTGCTTAATATAACACACAAAAACAGAAAGGTCCCGAGTCCCGGAATTTACGAGAAAAACAGTATCCAAAAAAGAACGTTCCAAAAACTCACAAAGGCGCAATTGCGCAAAGCGGTCTACGAGGCAGGGGTCCAAAGAATGGCAAGCAAGCAACAGCGGGGACTTCCAACAGACGTCCTGAAGAGAAGAAGGCGAGGTACAACACGGGGAAAACAAGCAGCAGCCAGTGGAAATCCAAAACGACCCGACAATGAACGTTAGGAAACCCAGAGTATATGAAGACCTCCAGTGAGCTGATTACAACACACATCAGGTGCGCGACGGTAATTGGTACCTTGACCTTGAAGCGTGCGGCGGCAACGGGCCAATCCTCACAGTACCCCCCCTCCACGGGAGCCACCCGGCGACCTACCCCGCCTCGGCTTGCCCGGATGGGACCGAAGGAAGCCGGTGATCAGGGGCACTGGAGAGGGGGACAGAGACAGAGGCCCGGAAAGGCGGGCTAGAGACAGGGACAGAGGCCCGGAGAGGGGGACCGGAGACGGGGACAGAGGAGCGGTGAGGGGGGCTGGAGACGGGGACAGGGACCCGGTGAGGGGGGCTGGAGACAGGGACAGGGAACCGGCGAGGGGGGCCGGAGACGGAGACAGGGGCCCGGTGAGGGGGCTGGAGACAGGGACACAAGGGGAACCCCGGGGCGAAGGACCGGACGCCGCCTGAAGACACTGGGCATGACAGGAGGAGCTCCACCCCCTGATGGTGCCGGAGGACCAGGCAATGTGGGGCTCATGCAGCGCGAGCCAGGGCCGACCCAGGACTACTGGGACAAGAGGGGATCTGGTAATAAAAAACTGGAGTTTCTCAACGTGGTTACCAGCAACGGTGAGGAGGACAGGACAGGTGCGTTGAGTGATGTCAGCCAGGCGGTGATGATCCAGCGCGAAAACCTCCAAGGGCCTCTCGAGGTCCTCAAGTGGAATGTTGGCCCGGGTGGCAAACTCAACGTCCAGGAAACTCCCATCAGCACCAGAGTCAATGAGTGCACCCACCGTCGCCCGCTGGTCCGCCCAGGCTAGGGCGACGCTCGTCAGACGGTTAGGTGGTGCACGGGTGTGGGAACAGGAAAAACGGCTCACCAGGATCTCCCGGGGTCCTGGCGAGCCTGGTCCTCTGGGCCGGGTAGGGCAATTGGAGATACGGTGTCCATCCCGGCCGCAGTAGAGACAAAGGCCGGACCAGAGCCTGGACTCCCGTTCGGCCGGGCTAAGGCGGGTGCGTCCCAGCTGCATGGGTTCCACCTCGGTCACAGCTCGGGAGGGAAAAAAAACACCAGTCACGGAGGGGGCAGGACGGTCAGCAGAACGGTCACGAGGACGGGGGGTCTGGGGAACGTCTGGGGGTCCCAGTCGTGCTCTCTCACGCCTTCTCTCCCGGAGGCGTCCGTCGATGCGGATAGCGAGGCTGATTAGGCCCTCGAGAGAATCGGGCTCCTCTTGGGTCGCGAGCTGGTCCCTTACAGTGTCGTTGAGCCCCTTCAGGAAGGTGAGATGAAGCGCCCGATCATTCCAACCGCTCTCGGTTGCGGCCAGTCTGAACTCCAGCGCGTATTCGGTGACACTGCCACTGCCCTGCCGGAAGGTGCCCAGCCGAGCTCCCGGGTCCTGGCCACGAGCTGGGTGGTGGAAAACCCTTCGGAGCTCTGCCACGAAGTCTGGGTAGGAGAAACAAAAATCGGCCCTCATAGACCAGGAAGCAGTGACCCACTGTGCTGCTCGGCCTGTGAGCAGGTTAGTCATGTAAGCTACTCGGGCTCCCTCTGACGAAAATCGGCTGGGTTGATGAAGGAAAACCAACTCACATTGCATGATGAATGTGGCACAATCCTCGAAGTTACCCTCGAACAAACGTGGTTCGGAGAGACGGGGCTCCCGAGGTGCGAGGTCGGGAGGCGCGGGGTCTGCCGCGGCTGCGGGTGGTGATCTGGCTGAGACTCCTGGGACAGGTGGGGTTAAAAGCAGGGTGTAAAATGCTGCACTGAGAGCCTGTAGCTGGTGCAGAATAACAGCCTGCTGATTACCCTGGGTAGTCTGCTGGGTGGCCAGAGTGTCAAGGGAATCCAGAATAAGCTGGACCTGGGCCCGGAGGTCCTGCACAGCAGCCGCAGCCGCACCTAACTGTAGGCTGTGGTCGTTGGTCAACTCGATCTGGACCGCCAACGCTGCCCTAACTCTGTCTGTGTCGGCTGGGGTCGTCATGGTCGGGTCGTAATGTTATGGTTTGAAACCGACCCCAACAGCACGGCACAGACAGGTAGTTCAGAGGGCGTATTTATTTATAAATAGGAATGAGCAAATAAACAACAAAACACAAAGGGAGAATGTTCTGGGCAGAGTTGTCCGCGGCTCTGCAGCACGTCTTCTGGGCTGAGAGGCACCGTGGCGTTGCGCCACTGCCTCTGCTGCTCTGCAGCTACACGTCGATCCACTCGGGAAACAGAGAGAGAGAGAATGTCACTAGACGAGCAAACGGGATTACAAGCAGTCCAGTATTGTCTTAGCTGAGTCCGTGATAACAACAAGCGGTTCCTCTTCAGTGTTTAACTAGCTGAGTCCGTGATAACAACAAGCGGCTCCTCTTCAGTGTTTAATATAACACACAAAAACAGAAAGGTCCCGAGTCCCGGAATTTACGAGAAAAACAGTATCCAAAAAAGAACGTTCCAAAAACTCACCAAGGCGCAATTGCGCAAAGCGGTCTACGAGGCAGGGGTCCAAAGAATGGCAAGCAAGCAACAGCGGCGACTTCCAACAGACGTCCTGAAGAGAAGAAGGCGAGGTACAACACGGGGAAAACAAGCAGCAGCCAGTGGAAATCCAAAACGACCCGACAATGAACGTTAGGAAACCCAGAGTATATGAAGACCTCCAGTGAGCTGATTACAACACACATCAGGTGCGCGACGGTAATTGGTATCTTGACCTTGAAGCGTGCGGCGGCAACGGGCCAATCCTCACATTTATAGGTCGTAGGCTCCTCTTCTGGCTCATCAGTTGGTATTTCCCCGTTGCAAAGAAGCTATCAAAGACGTTTGTTTTGTTTTTTTAACACATTTTTGCAAGCGTTCGCTCGCAAATACGTTGCTTGCAGTCGACTGACCTGTGATGGCAGGTAGTGCCACCAGGTATAATGTTCGGGCAGAACTCTTGTTCCTAACAATAGTTCCGTGGGTGAATTATGTACAATTAACAATCACTACATGTACTACATGTACGCTATTATTATGCAAAGACGAGTACTGTAGCGAGTCACAGTGCTGGCCGCGCGGTCGCCGCAGTCGCGTGCATGTATTATCTTTGGACAGTAAAAACGTGGGGGGGACAATAAGTGCATTCTGAAATCATGCGGGGGACATTTCCCGGGGACCCCCCCCATAGTTACGCCCCTGAAGGTCACACTCCCAGATCCTTCCCTTGCTGTGCAGGCGCCCCGACCGAACTGTAGGAGTCGCTGTTTACAACGACCAGGACCCACCCTCACCGGATTTCCCACCCTCTAACACTGCCAATTGTGTTAGTATGGACGGCCGACCAAGGCGGAGGCACCACAGCTGGATTCGATACCACTGGGTCTCATTCCCGAAATTTTTTCAAAGATATATTCTGGAAGACTTATCTTGGAACCACTGAGACATAATCAATGACAAGTTCACTGAACAAGTCCTGAACGTGCTGGTAATATGTCTTAAGTGGCTGAAAAGGTCGCACAAATTATATGATCTGATATCTGCTTGGAGAATGGCATTCTGTCTTAAACTCGAAAGCGTGTTCCCGTTCAGATCATTTGCATACAAAACACCGCCTCCAGAGCTCCTTATAAGGCAACTAGTGACGCAGCTGTGTGCAAATGGAATGGAGGAAGTGCTTTGCGAGTCTTGCGAGCCGCGTGATTACGAAACCTAGCGTCAGTCAGTGCCAATCAGAGAGCGTCTCCGAGAAATGCGGCTAGGTTTCGTAATCACGCTTGCTCGCCATCAAAACTAGATTAGATTAATGTATTGGCATCATATACAGCTCGCGGTACACCTGCCGCAGCGCGCGCGCACACACACACACACACGCGCGCGCGTGCAGTACTGTATATGAATGAATGAATGAAATATAATATATAGCCTACGGCGGGCGTAATGAATGAACGCAGTATGGCTTATTATTCCATAATTAAGCCTATAGGCTACTGTTCATTGATTGATTGATTGAAAACTTTATTAACAGATTGCAGAATGGGTACAATACAGTACAGCTCAATACACACAATTGTTAAGGGGATGCAGACCAGAGAAAGACTTTCGTCTTGTTTCCACCAGGGTCCCCCATTTTCAATTCATCAGGACATATATGACATACATGACATACAGATAGTCAGTACTGCTACATCTATACATTTATGACATACCAGATTTGCAAATACAGTACTGTTTGTGATACAGAAGGAGTCAAGAAAAGGGAGTATATACATTTGACGTAGAAACTGTACATTGGAGGAGGTTGGGTGGGGGGGGTTGGGTACACTGGGATATTGACAACCATACTGGGTAATTTACATTGGAGGTGGTTGGGGGGGGGGGGGGGGCACACTGTATAAACAAGCAAAACTGTACATTGAGGGGGGGGAGACTCTGTACAAACAAACAAAATTGTACATTGGACTATTGACAAAACCATACTAGGTAAATGACTGTACATTGGAGGGGGTTGGGTTAGGATATTTACAGGGGCCAGTGTTGAATTGCAGTCTCCCGTAGGTGTCTCTTGAGAGAGGTTTTGAAAGTGGGTAGTGATCCACATTCCTTTACAGCTTTGGGTAGGGCGTTCCACATTGATGTGGCATAATTGCGAAACGTGTTTAGTCCCTTATTTGAGCCGAATCTGGGTTTAACATGATTTGTGGAGCTCCCTCTGGTGTTGTGATCGTGGTATTCACTGACCTTTGGGAAGTATTTTGCCATGTACATGGGTACCTTGGTCGTGTAGTGTATCTTGTAGACCAGGCCCATTGCAAGTTGCTGTACTCTGTCATCTACTCTAAGCCATCCTAGGTTGTCAAAGTGGGCAGGGGTGAGGTGGGTTCTAGGAGTAAGGTCAAGCAGTAGTCTGACCAGTTTGTTTTGAGATGTTTGTAATTTTGTTTTTAGCGCCTTTGAGGTGCTTTGGTACCATGAGGTGCAAGCATAGTCGTAGTACCCCTGAATGAGTGCTCCTGCCAGAGTCTTCAGGGTATTCTTGTTTACCAGAGAGGAGATCCGGTACAAGAATCGAGTTCGTTGGTTGACTTTTTTTATTACATTGGATGCCATTTTGTCACAGGAGAGATTAGCCTCTAGGATGGAACCCAGGTAGGTAATTTCATCTTTCCTTGTGACAATATTGTCACCCACTGTAACTGAGAAGCCGTCGGTCTTGCTGAGTTTGTTATTTGAACCGAAGAGAATGGACTCTGTTTTGCCCATGTGTAATGATAGTTTGTTATCAGCGAGCCATATGCAGATTCTGCCTAGTTCCGAGCTGAGGGTTTTTTCAACCTGTAACTTGTTCTTGTCAGAGACCAGCAGGGCTGAGTCGTCCGCAAACAGGAACAAGTTGCAGTCACAAGCTGACGACATGTCATTTGCATAAATTAGGAACAGTAGCGGTCCTAGTATGCTTCCTTGTGGAACACCACAGCTCACTGTGAGAGGGGGGGATAGGGTACCGTTTACCTCCACCATCTGTTCCCTCCCCTCAAGGTAGGATTGCATCCAGCTCACTGATAGACTATCAAAACCAATTGCTTTTAGCTTGTCAATCAGAATGGAGTGATTGACCGTGTCAAAGGCCTTTTGTAGGTCCAGCATGACCATGCCGCAGTATTTGCCTGCGTCCACCTCTTGTTTGATGTGGTCATTCAAATAGAGAAGGCATGTGTCAGTGGAGTGGGATGTTCTGAAGCCAGATTGGAATTCGTAGATTAGATTTTTTTCCGCTAGGTACTTTTCGACCTGTTCGTAGACTATTTTTTCCATGACTTTCGAGATGGAGGTGAGAATAGAAACAGGGCGGTAGTTGCCTGGGTTTAATTTGCTGCCCTTTTTGTGCAGAGGGGTCACCCTCGCAATTTTGAAGTCCTTGGGGACGTGTCCCTGTTTTATGGAGAGGTTTATTATGTGTGTGATGATTGGGGTGATGGCGGCTGCTGAGTCTCTGAGGAATTTGGAGGGGATGTTGTCATGGCCAGTGGCCTTGTTAGGTTGGAGGGCGCTCAGTTTATTGAGTACCTCATCTGTTGTTACCATTTCCAGCTTGAAGTCGTCCTTGCGGACCCCTAGGTTTTTGTAGTAAGCTACTATGTGTTCTACCCCATAAAGCCCTGAGTGGGAGGGTAGTTTGTTTACCAGTGTTGTGGCTATGTTTGTGAAGAAAATGTTTAAGTAATTGGCTACATCCAGCTTGTCTGTGATGAGCGTGTTGTCCGTTTTTATGTTTATGTTTGAGAATCTGGTTTTAAGTTTTTTACTGCATCCTAGTTGATTATTGAGTAATTTCCAAAGTTCACGTAGTTTGTTTTTGTTTTCCTCAGTTTTGTCATTGATGAAATTCTTTTTTGCAGTTTTGATCATGGAGTTTACGTCGTTTCTTAGTCTGTTTCTTTCTAGTTTGAGTTCAGTCACGTGGGCTTGGAGTTCACTGCTCGTGCTTTTAGTAAGCTTTGACTGATTTTTACGAAACTCAGAGCATTTTTTGTCTCTGGTTTTCATAGCGGCCAGTATTTCGGAGTGCATCCACGGCTCAGCGCAATTTTTTACCCTGGTGGTTCTTAGGGGGGCCATGTCGTTTAGTATTGTTGAGAATTTGGTTTTGAAACCAAGCCATGTTTCTTCAACCAGTGTACCATTGAGTTCATCTGACCAGTCCAGGCTCTCCAGTTCAAGGTTAAAGGCCTCGCTAGAGTAGGTTTTAAGGTAGGCGCACACAAGACTTGTTATGGAATATTAATGCAGTCTATTTCCACCGATTAGCTTTTAAGGTAGGCGCACACAAGACTTGTTATGGAATATTAATGCAGTCTATTTCCACCGATTAGCTTTAGTTCTTATTCATTCATCCACTGTCATTTCAGTGTTGGTGTATAGGCTATATAGTGTATTTCAATATAAGTTTAATTGATTAATGATATATTCGAAGGAATGCAGGTTTATAGCTATATCAACCCCCTCCAATGTACAGTAAATGACCAAGTATGGTTTTGTCAATATTCCAATGTACAGTTTTGCTTGTACAGTGTAAGTCTATCCCCCACCCACCCCTCCAACCCAACCTCCTCCAACAATTTCTACGTCAAATGTACTCTCTTTTCTGGACTCTTTTTGTATCACAAACAGTACTGTATTTGCAAATCTGGTATGTCATAAATGTATAGATGTAGCAGTACTGTCTATCTGTGTCGTGTGTGTCATATATGTTATGATGAATTGAAAATGGGGGACCCTGATGTAAACAAGACGAAATTCTTTCTCTGGTCTGCATCCCCTTATGTAATTGAGCTGTAATGTACTGTACCCATTCTGCAATCTGTTAATAAAGTTTTCAATCAATCAATCAATCAATCAATAAAACAAAGGTCTGTCCCATTGTATACCAATCAATGGGATACATTGCATGTTGACCTGCATTCTTTCAAATGTATATAATTAATCATTAAAACAGATGTGTAACAAATAAGAAATACAAATTCCACAGAAGGCATTAAATAATTATTATTTTCAATCATTTCACAATAATTGCATAATTGTGTTTGAATATCTGAGTAATTAAAGTAATTATACATTTGTCCAAAATAGATGGTTCAGATATGCCTGTAGCGTTGACGTGAAGGAATCACTATGAGAACACAGTCTGTCAAGTTATAATGAAATTTTAAATTAGTCAATCAATCATGAGATTTGATCGTGGCTGAGAGCAGATTTAAGAGTGCTCCTCAGCACTCTTAAATCTGCTCTCAGCCACGATCAAATCTGATCTCAGGAAAATTTGGGGACTCCCACTCCCAGCCCTAATATGTTTTAAATGGGCCGAAATCTGGCTAAGACGAAATTTTTTGTCGTAACTTCGTTCGGGAATGAGACCCATACTGTCTCTGTGGTGGTAGACAGACCCTTAGTCCGCTGCGCTACCCGGCCGCCCTTTTGTCACGATTTTAATACAGTTATGTTATAATAAAATATAATTAGGATAATAATGAGGTTTTATATTTATGTATCACCTTATATTTGAATAATTTCTTTAATTAATGTATCGAACTACACATTTTTACTTCTTTGTCACAGTTATTGCCTTTGCGATATTGAATACACAAGTTCCCCTAAGTTTATACCGGCTCTCTCTAGTTTCGAACAACTCCTGAATGCAACTTGGAAGTGAGTGGTTATGTGCTTTGTACATTATTATTGCAGTGCTAAGATCAACAAGATCTTCCAATTTTAAGGTATTTGATTTAAAGGGGCTATGTACTGCTATTCCTAGCAATATTTGGGCAACTTTACACAATCCCTGTTAGTCTATTGAAGACATTTGTAAGGTTTTTTTTAAAAAAATGCATTGTTTTATATTTCTAATCAAGTACTCAAAACCATAATTTTTCAGCCTCAAGATTTCAGGCTGTTATGGCCTGGCTCCGCCCATAAGCACTTTGAGTGACAGTCAGTCCACACAGTCTGCACTGGTAGAGAGAGAGAGAGAGAGAGAGAGAGAGAGAGAGAGAGAGAGAGAGAGAGAGAGAGAGAGAGAGAGAGAGAGAGAGAGAAAAAAAGACAGGCTGTTATTGACAAGGCCCCCTCTCTCTTCCTTTCTCTCCCTCTCGGTGATGAGAGTCCGCGCGGCAGAGAGAGAGAGAGAGAGAGAGAGGGAGGGGGTGGGAGAGAGAGAGAGGGAGAGAAAAAAAGACAGGCCGTTATTGACAAGGCCCCCTCTCTCCCTCCCTCCCTCTCTCTTCCTTTCTCTCCCTCTCGGTGATGAGAGTCCGCGCGGCAGAGAGAGAGAGAGAGAGAGAGAGAGAGAGAGAGAGAGAGAGAGAGAGAGAGAGAGAGAGAGAGAGAGAGAGAGAAAGACAGGCCGTTATTGACAAGGCCCCCTCTCCCTCCCTTGTGTGAAAACCACAAGCAGCCATTTCCATTATCTATCTATCTATCTATCTATCTATCTATCTATCTATCTATCTATCTATCTATCTATCTATCTATCTATCTATCTATCTATCTATCTATCTATCTATCTATCTATCTATCTATCTATCTATCTATCTATCTATCTATCTATCTATCTATCTATCTATCTATCTATCTATCTATCTATCTATCTATCTATCTATCTATCTATCTATCTATCTATCTATCTATCTATCTATCTATCTATCTATCTATCTATCTATCTATCTATCTATCTATCTATCTATCTATCTATCTATCTATCTATCTATCTATCTATCTATCTATCTATCTATCTATCTATCTATCTATCTATCTATCTATCTATCTATCTATCTATCTATCTATCTATCTATCTATCTATCTATCTATCTATCTATCTGTCTGTCTGTCTGTCTGTCTGTCTGTCTATCTATCTATCTATCTATCTATCTATCTATCTATCTATCTATCTATCTATCTATCTATCTATCTATCTATCTATCTATCTATCTATCTATCTATCTATCTATCTATCTATCTATCTATCTATCTATCTATCTATCTATCTATCTATCTATCTATCTATTCATCTTATCCTATATTACAGTAATATCTTAAATGTATAACTTATCCTACATTCATTTGATAATTTCCTGTACAGAATGATTTTTTACTGTAAATCCTATGAATATGTACTTCTCTCTTTTTCTCTTGACTAACGCACAACTGCCGAACACTAACTTACAATCTATTCTACATCTGCAACCACACTGTATTCAATGCTACTAAAAATATATATACAGAGTAATATATATGTACACAGTGCACATGCTGTGAAATTCTCCAGGATAAATTCCTCCACTCAACAAAGAAAATAGTTTCTGTTGATAATCGTTAAAACTGAGTGAGTGACAACAGACAGAGCACACTTTGTACAATACAGTACAGTAAATGCCTTGAAATATAATTGAACTATTACCAGGTCCACTCCTCACATAGTTCAACCCCAGGTAGACCGGTTATGAGTTGGCTTTGGAGTCAGAACAAGCTGCCAACACGAGCAATACATAACATGGGAGTGGCAGGTAATCAGTTTCCGTTCGGAGAGGCTTCTCGTTACGTAATCATTTAGACTAAATTCCTCTGAGCATTAAAGACACAAGTGTTTTTTGACATGTGGTCAAACCAGAGACAAGTCTATATACTGTAATGAGGAGATGGAGCATCCTGGCAGTTTTTAATGATGAAATCCATAACACTACCTAATTCAAGCATCAAAAATCTTCAACTCGTGCAAAATGCGGCTGCACGGATACTAACTAGAACTAGAAAATTGTATCACATCACAGCAGTTTTGTCCGCCCTACACTGGCTTCCTATTCAAGCCCGATCTGACTTTAAAGTGCTACTCCTCGCCTACAAAATTTTAAATGGGCTTGCACCGCTCTATCTATCCGATCTCATCTCCCGATACTCGCCCGCTCGTGCTCTGCGCTCACAAAATGCGGGGCTTCTATCGATTCCTAGGGTTAAAAAGAAATCCACCGGCCACAGAGCCTTTGTCTACCGCGCTCCCTACCTGTGGAACAAATTACCTGCCGTCATCAGGGGCGCCTGCTCTGTCGAAGCTTTTAAATCCCTGCTTAAGACCCATCTTTTCTCTCTCTCCTTCAACCTACCCTGATCTCACCTGGTCGGGGACTGACCTTTAGATTAATCTGTCTAGTTTAGTTAGGATGTCTATTTTCCCCCATGTCTGCTTTTTTGCAGCACCACAAACATGGGAACTCTCTAACGCCCCCCCTCCCCCCCTTTCCCCTCCCCCCCTCCCTCCCCTCCCTCCCCCATCTCTCTGAGTGCCTGTCTCCGAGTGCTGACTAAGGTGATGGATGCCTCAGGGTCTTGGCCAAGATTGCAGTGACTGCTCTACATGCACCACAGAGGCCATGGATCAGCTACTTACCGTCGTCTGTCCATGGTCTTGTCAACTGGCCTGTCAACGCGGTTTCATTGCTGGGTTAAGTACTTCTATTCTATTCACATAATATGCTTACTTCATATATCTACTCTATTCACATATATGCTTACCACTTGTATCTATTGCTATGTCCACCCACTACAATGACGTGAGCTGTCTAACGCCTGTCCCGTCTCCCTGTCTCCCTGTGAGTTGCTGTCCTGGAGTGCTGACCGGAGTGTCGGACGTCCCGTGATGAAGGCTGGGAGGATGCGACCCTCTCTGCGTGCCCTCCTGTCTCCCTGTCTCCGGCGGCCTCGTAGTGGTGACTGGAGTGCTGGACGTCCCGCGATGATGTCGGGGAGGTTGCGACCCTCTCTGCGCCGCCCCCTATCTCCCTGTCTCCGGTTGTCTCGGAGCAATGACCGGAGTGTTGAATGTCCCGTGATTAAGACGGGGAGGACGCGACCCTCTTTGCGCTGCCCCTGTGCCTCAAATAGATTCGCTATCAACTCTATCTTTAATCTTTCAAAATGTTCAGTTATCAGCTCTATCTTTAATCTTTCAAAATGTTCAGTTGCTATTGCATGCACTCATCTGTGTTTCACTACACACTTGAGTGCATGCTTACCAACTGTTAGTCTGCAACACTACTAGACATCTAAGAAGGGAGATCCCCCCTTGAATGGCCCTTCTAAGGTTTCTCTCCTCCACACTGCCTGTGGAGCATTTTTTCCCTATTGTTAGGTTTTAGTGAGTTTTTCCTTACCTTTGCGTGGGGTATGTCTGGGAGTGCTTGCATTCTTTCATTTATTTAAAATTTGTTGGACCTTATGGTGTTCTTGTTCTGTTCTTGACTTATTGTTATGTTTCTTCTTGACTAGTTTAAAGAAGACATGTACGGCCCATGGGGACATTAACGTGTGTTGTCGGGCCTTACAAATAAATTTGATTTGATTTGATTTGATTTAAAGATAGCAGCAACAAATAAACTTGCTACAAAACATATTCAGAGAAAATAACTAAATGTGATGATATTTACAGTATATCTTGAGTAAAACTATAATCTATACTTAATCTTGAGGTTAAATGTGACTTTTATCTCTGGCAATTGTGCAGTGGGTGGTTGCCATGGTAACTAACTAACTTTAGAGGGGCGACAGTGGCTCGGGAGGTTGAGCAGTCGTCTGGTAATCTGGAGGTTCCCGGTTTGATTCCCGCTCCTCCCGGGCAGTGTGTCAAAGTGTCCTTGAGCAACACTTAACCCCTAATTTCTCCTGATGAGCAGGTTGGCACCTTGCATGGTTGCCTTCGCCGTCGGTGTGTGAATGTGTGAGTGAATGGGTAAAATGTGAGGGAAATAAATTGTAAAGCACTTTGGATAAAAGCGCTATATAAATGCAGCCATTTACCATTTATTTATAACTAAGGACGCTGTGGCAGGTGGCGAATGCGTCTAAGTGGAAAAAAGTAGCAATTTACCAGTGACTTCAAACCTGAAAGAAAAACAAGGATATGTATGACATATTCTTAGATACAGATGACTCCCCATTCAAAGAGATATAGGGGTCATGTCCCTGTTATCAAGATGGCGGCAGAGTGAATTGACTTCTCTTTAGACAGAGTTTGGTCATACTTTTCTTTTTCATAATCTTTTATCATGACTGAAAAACGTTGTAGGCCTATTTCCTTTCTGCTGATTCACCACTGCCACAAATTACACAATGTTTGACAAAACGCTGACATCTGAGGGGCATTTCTTTCCTGAAAGGCTCTATTGTGCCTTAATACGTATAGAGGAATTCTTCCTCAGATACTGACTTACAATGGCAAAAGAAATAATTAGTTGAATGTACTGTAGACTTAAGGTTACGATTACGTTTAAGTACACATTTTCAGTGGTGAATTGGCCGAAAACAACTACCACATTGTTCAGTAATGTAAACGATTATGAAAACAAGTATGACTTTATCTTTGTATCAAAGCAAGTTGACTTGGAACCTACATGTCAAAAACACTGGAATCGCCCTTTAGAGAATAAAAGCAAGTATATGCAATTATTTTGTAAACCATATGTTCTCCCTAGTAGACCACACCACATGGGTTCAGTTTCATTTGGCAGTGTGTAAAAAGCACTAGAGAAAAAGCCATGGTTACAGCTCCCTATACACCTATGAAACCATCTGATAAGACAATCCAGATTTGACCACAAGATGGCAGAAACGCCTAACAGTGGAGAAAAGGTACAAGCTCCCTGGAAATAGTATGCATCCTGACAGCTACGCCAGAGCGATCAGATCGTAATCAAAGAACCAGTCTGGCTTTGTTTAGGCATGTTATCTAATGAGATAAACCCCTCAGCTGAATATGTTACAAGAGCTGGCCTATATTTAGTTTTAAATGCACTGAGAGAGAATTACCCACTAATACTAAAAATACAAAAAAGAGCAATTAACTTTTGGACATACCTAAAACGAAGTGACCCCCTCTCGTACCATTATCAAGCCCTGCAGTGCCAAGAGCTGAGGAGCATCAGGAACCCCCTTACCCAGCTGGTCCTGAGGCTGAGTCCACAAACCTGCTCTCTTAACACACCTCAGGAACAGAACACATCACCAATCAGAATAAATCAAATTACTACACAGCTAAAACAAAACTACATCACCTATTGGAAAACACAAACAAAAGCACAGAGCAAAATGCAGTGCTATCTGGCTCTAAATCGACAGTACACCATAGCAGATTACTTGAGCATGGTGACTGATCAACAACTAAAAGAACCTTGACAAAATACAGACTGAGTGAGCACAGCCTTGCTGTTGAAAAGGGGAGGCACAGGAAAACCTGTCTCCCTGCAGAGCAAAGGCTATGCTGTCATTGCATCCTCAGTGAGCCTGAAACTGAGTTGCACTTCCTCACCAAATGTGAAAAATATAAAGATATTAGAGAAACGCATTTTAAAAAATTTGAACTAATAACAAAAGGTTTTCTTGCACTACCAGATACAGGAAAACTACCAGTCCTACTAGGGGAGGACTCAACAAGCTGTGAGCTAGCAGCAGCCTATGTTGCTGCCTGCCACAAACTGAGGGACAGTGAGTGACAGTCACCTGACATGTTTATGCCGTAATATTTTATGTTCTATTTTATGATGAACATTTTTGTATATACTATGACATTAATATGTGTTTTGTAATCCATGCTTATGTTATCAACCATTTGCTTTGGCAACATGTACAAGCTGCGTCATGCCAATAAAGCCACTTGAATTGAATTGAATTGAATTGAGAGAGAGAGAGAGAGAGAGAGAGAGAGAGAGAGGTACAGAACAGTGGACAAGCCTATCTATTAAACAACAGATGTAATTGTCAATAATGTTGCTAATAATCAGTGATGCTACAGATTACTTGTAAAAGTAATCTGATTACTGATTACTCCTTTACAAAGTAATCTAGTTACTTTACTGATTACTCGATGAAAGTAACTAGGTTACTAAGTCGTCGCCGTCCCCCCTGCTGCTGCCACAACATAAGAATGACAACAGTTATTTTTTTTTAAATAATGCTTTATTGAAAGTGCATTATGTCATAAATCATGATTGGCTGCTCAGACATGTCATCATGAGACGTCATCAGCCATCAGGCCATATAAGGTTGCAGCTGTTCACTGCTCAGGCACTCCATCCATTCTGAGACAACGGACTCAGTGCGTACTCCGCAAGTCGCGCGTAACAGGAATCTCTCTCACTCTCACTCTCTCACTCTCTCTCAAGTAGCCAAATTACACTATAAAACGAACTGGATAGTTGATTTAACTTCATGCTGAAGCTATTCTAAAACCAGCTATAAGCGTAAAAATGTGTGTGTGGCCAGGGGCGTAGCTGTAGATTGTGGGCCCTATGAAAGAATGTATCTGTAGGCCCAAATCTTTTTTGGCCATTTATTTATTGATGAAAACGCATAATATGGTTTTTACCTATACATTCGGATCAGCAGTTCAGCACCTGCACTGTTGGTGGGTGAGCCTAGTAAAGGATGTCGCATTGCGTTCATCTTCAATGAATGGACCAATGCAATAGTCTACCAAAGCCAATCAATAAATACACCTGAGTGATGTCTACTAAAAAGAAAAAAAAAAGAAAAAGGATTCTGGCCCCCCCCCCCCCCCCAGTGCCCTTGGAATCATCCTAGGCTACCCCCCCCCCCCCCCCCCCCCCCCCCCCCCCCCCAGCTACGCCCCTGACTGTAATGCAGTAAAACAGTGAAAGTAGCCTTCAACTATAGTAGTGTAGATCTAGTTAGGGTGGGAATCACCAGTTTCATCACGATATGATACGATATCGATTCTTTGGACAACGATACGATATTTGCCGATATCACAAAGTCTGCCACGATACGATTCGATTCAGGTGCCTGCGATCGATATGAGATGATATTATATGACCATTTAACACAATCAGTAACATTTAGATCAACTCAAAAAAGGCAACGGAAATATAGTAGTAGTCAGGGGTGTAGCTCCAGATTCTGGGCCCCATGAAATAATGTATTTGTAGGCCCCCAGTGAATGCGAGCGCGCGTAAGCCATTTCTTTATTGATGAAAACGCATAATATGGTTTTTACCTATACATTCGGATCAGCAGTTCAGCACCTGCACTGTTGGTGGGTGAGCCTAGTAAAGGATGTCGCATTGCGTTCATCTTCAATGAATGGACCAATGCAATAGTCTACCAAAGCCCCCCCTCTCTCTCTATATATCTCACACACACACACACAGGTGTCTCTGGCAAACAAGATGGATGAGCTGGCCGTGCTTACCGGCAGTCAGAAGGAATACCGTGAATGTAGCATTATGTGTTTTTCTGAGACATGGTTGCACACAGATATTCCTGATAGCAATGTCTCTATAGACGGGTTTCAGATTGTGTGCTCTGATCGCAACCGCGGGAGCGGCAAGCGTAAAGGAGGGGGGCTTGCTTTATTTATTAATAAGAGATGGTGTAACCCCAGCCATATTACGATCAAAGAGCGACACTGTGATCCGGATATAGAGATGTTAGCTGTAGGACTCAGACCATACTATTTGACAAGAGAAATCCCCCACGTTATCATGATGGCCGTTTACATCCCCCCCTCAGCAAACCCGACGGCCCCGTGTGACGTCATTCACGGCGCAATTGCACGTCTTCAGACGAAACACCCGAAGGCTTTAATCCTCATCTCAGGGGATTTTAACCATGTAAAACTGGACAAATCACTACCAAACTTTAAACAATATGTCAGCTGCCACACCAGGGAGAACAGGACCCTGGACTTGCTTTATGCCAACATCAAGGAGGCATACAGCTCCTCACCACTACCACAGCTGGGCCGGTCGGACCACAACCTGGTTCACCTCAACCCCTGTTATGTGCCTCTGGTCAGAAGACAGCCTGCGACCAAAATAACTGTAAGAAGGTGGTCGGAGCAGGCTCAAGAGGCACTACAGGGCTGCTTTGAGGTCACAGACTGGCAGGCACTCTGTGAGCCCCACGGAGAGGACATTGATGGGCTCACAGAGTGCATCACAGACTACATCAACTTTTGTGTGGACTCCAATGTTCCATCTAGAACTGTTACCTGCTACCCTAACAATAAACCATGGGTCACTAAGGACATCAAAGCCCTTCTGAACGAGAAGAAGAGGGCTTTCAACACAGGCAATAGGGAGGAGGTCAAACGAGTTCAGGGGCGTCTGAGAATTAAACTCAGTGAGGGCAAAGATAATTACAGGAGGAAGTTGGAAGGGCAGCTGGAGAACAACAACATCAGACAAGTGTGGTCTGGAATGCAGACAATAACCGGCATCAAACCGGCGGGGGGAAGGGGAGTGGATGGAGATGTGGCCCGGGCTAATGAGCTAAACCTGTTTTACAACAGGTTTGACACAGCGGCCCCGGCGAGTCTGCCCCCCCCCCCCCCCACCGACACTTCAGTTGCCCTGCCCACCCCCACACCTCTCAGCCCTTCAACACGAGCAACCCCCCCCCCCTCCATCCCCCCAACTGCCCACGCCCCCCCATCTCTGGTGCAGCCTGTCTGCCCCCTGCGGCTTGAAGACCCGCTCCCGCTCCCCCCCCCAACACCTGAAACCCCCACAGTATGGCTCTCTGCAGACCAGGTGAGTACACAGCTGAGCAAGTTACACGCAGGCAAGGCTGCAGGTCCTGATGGGGTGAGCCCAAAGGTACTCAAAACCTGTGCCTCTCAGCTGTGTGATGTGCTCCAGTTCATATTCAATATGAGCCTGAGGCTGCAGAGAGTCCCGACACTGTGGAAAACCTCCTGTGTGGTCCCTGTCCCCAAGTGCCCGCGTCCCAGCACGTCCAAGGACTACAGGCCGGTGGCTCTAACCTCTCACATAATGAAGACCATGGAGAGGTTAGTCCTAGAGCAACTCCGCCCGGTGACCAAACCCCACCTAGACCCACTCCAGTTCGCCTACCAGCCCCGACTGGGGGTAGAGGATGCTGTCATCTACCTGCTGAACCGAGCCTACACTCACCTAGACAAGCCGCGGAGCACTGTGAGAATCATGTTCTTTGACTTCTCCAGTGCTTTCGATACCATAAGGCCTGGGCTACTGGGTGAGAAGTTGGAGGCGATGCAAGTAGAGGCCCCCCTGGTGTCCTGGGTTGTGGACTATCTGACGGGAAGACCACAGTACGTGCGCCTACGGAGCTGTGTGTCAGACAGACTGGTCAGCAACACCGGGGCCCCGCAGGGGACAGTCCTCTCTCCCTTCCTCTTCACTGTCTACACCAACGACTTCCACTATCGGTCAGAGTCCTGCCACCTTCAGAAGTTTTCTGATGACTCTGCGATAGTGGGATGTATAAAGGACGGTGACGAGAGGGAATACCGGGAACTGGTAGCGGACTTTGTCACATGGTGCGACAAAAACCACCTGCAGCTAAATGTGGCGAAGACCAAGGAGCTGGTTGTGGAGCTGGGGAGGAGGAGGAGTGCAACCGTCACCCCCGTTTCCATCAGGGGAGTTGATGTGGACATGGTTGAGGTGTACAAATACCTCGGTGTGCACATCGACAACAAACTGAACCTGTCAAAACATGCAGAAGCACTATACAAGAAGGGCCAGAGCCGACTCTACTTCCTCAGAAGGCTGAGATCCTTCAATGTCTGTACAAGGATGTTGAGGATGTTGCTTGATTGATTGATTGAAAAGTTTATTAACAGATTGCAGAATGGGTACAGTACAGTACAGCTCAATACATACAATTGTTAAGGGGATGCAGACCAGAGAAAGACTTTCGTCTTGTTTACATCAGGGTCCCCCATTTTCAATTCATCATAACATATATGACATACATGACATACAGATAGACAGTACTGCTACATCTATACATTTATGACATATCAGATTTGCAAATACAGTACTGTTTGTGATACAAAAGTGTCCAGAAAAGGAGTGTATATACATTTGGCGTAGAAACTGTACATTGGAGGAGGTTGGTTGGGTGGGGTGGGGTTGGGTGGGTTGGGTGAGGGCTGTACATTGGAGGTGGGGGGGGGGGGGGGGTTGGGTAGGGGACACACACACATTTTACACTGTGCATTGGAATATTGACAAAGCCTTACTTGGTCATTTACTGTACAACTAGGTTAGGACATTTGTAGGGGCCAGTTTCGAATTGCAGTCTCACGTAGGTGTTTTTTGAGAGTGTTTTTGAAAGTGGGTAGTGATTCACATTCCTTTACAGCTTTAGGTAGGGCGTTCTATGAGTCGGTGGTGGCGGGGCGCCAGTTTCGAATTGCAGTCTCACGTAGGTGTTTTTTTAGAGTGTTTTTGAAAGTGGGTAGTGATTCACATTCCTTTACAGCTTTAGGTAGGGCGTTCTATGAGTCGGTGGTGGCGGGCGCCTTCTTGTACGCTGTGACCTGCTGGGGCAGCGGACTGAGAGCAGTGGACACAACCAGGCTGGATAAGCTGGTCAGGAAGGCCAGCAGCGTGGTTGGGGTTGAGCTGGACTCTCTAGCGAGGGTGGCGGAGAGGAGGAGCCTCGCTAAGCTCCAGGCCATCAGGGAAAACCCCACCCATCCACTATACACAGACTTGGCTGACAGGAGGAGCATGTTCAGTGCTAGGCTCACACTACCCAAATGCAGCACTGAACGGCACAGGAAGTCCTTCATTCCAACAGCCATCAGACTATATAATGCATCACTGTGCCTCACTGCATCACTGAGCACAGAGCGGCAGCTCAATAGTGGCAGGAGGACGCGACTAGCGGCCTCCAGGCTCCACAACAGGGGGCAGCGACGGCTGCCAGACATTGATCTAAGTCTTATTGGAACCCAAGGAGGACAATACACTACCTAAAGCATACTGCACCTAGTTACACTGAATACTGGAATATATATTTCATATTTCATTTAGTTAGATTTAAATTATAATTATATTGACCAAATTGTTTACCCCATGCTCAGTATGCTCAGTATATTCTTACTGTATTTATTTCTGTATATTTTATTTCATTTCATTTTATCCTATTTTTATTTTACTCTACTCTTATCCTAGGCAACTTGATTTGATTTGTGTTATTATTCTAATTTGTGACCTGTCCTGTCTAAATGTTTAAATGTTGAGCGATTTGCAGTGTCTAATTTCCCACGGGATAATAAAAGTATTTCTATTCTATTCTATTCTACACACACACACACACACACACACACACACACACACACACACACACACACACACACACACACACACACACACACACACACACACACACACACACACACACACACACACACACACACACACACACACACACACACACACACACACACACACACACACACACACACTCACACACACACACACAAACACTTCAGAAACAAACATAGTATCAATGAGAGCATCAATAATACACCTGAGTGATGTCTACTAAAAAGAAAAAAAAAAGAAAAAGGATTCTGGCCCCCCCCCCCCTGTGCTGGGCCCTTGGAATCATCCTAGGCTACCCCCCCCCCCCCCCCCCAGCTACGCCCCTGACTGTAATGCAGTAAAACAGTGAAAGTAGCCTTCAACTATAGTAGTGTAGATCTAGTTAGGGTGGGAATCACCAGTTTCATCACGATATGATACGATATCGATTCTTTGGACAACGATACGATATTTGCCGATATCACAAAGTCTGCCACGATACGATTCGATTCAGGTGCCTGCGATCGATATGAGACGATATTATATGACCATTTAACACAATCAGTAACATTTAGATCAACTCAAAAAAGGCAACGGAAATATAGTAGTAGTCAGGGGTGTAGCTCCAGATTCTGGGCCCCATGAAATAATGTATTTGTAGGCCCCCAGTGAATGCGAGCGCACGTAAGCCATTTCTTTATTGATGAAAACGCATAATATGGTTTTTACCTATACATTCGGATCAGCAGTTCAGCACCTGCACTGTTGGTGGGTGAGCCTAGTAAAGGATGTCGCATTGCGTTCATCTTCAATTAATGGACCAATGCAATAGTCTACCAAAGCCCCCCCTCTCTCTCTCTATATATCTCACACACACACACACAGGTGTCTCTGGCAAACAAGAGGGATGAGCTGGCCGTGCTTACCGGCAGTCAGAAGGAATACCGTGAATGTAGCATTATGTGTTTTTCTGAGACATGGTTGCACACAGATATTCCTGATAGCAATGTCTCTATAGACGGGTTTCAGATTGTGCGCTCTGATCGCAACCGCGGGAGCGGCAAGCGTAAAGGAGGGGGGCTTGCTTTATTTATTAATAAGAGATGGTGTAACCCCAGCCATATTACGATCAAAGAGCGACACTGTGATCCGGATATAGAGATGTTAGCTGTAGGACTCAGACCATACTATTTGACAAGAGAAATCCCCCACGTTATCATGATGGCCGTTTACATCCCCCCCTCGGCAAACCCGACGGCCCTGTGTGACGTCATTCACGGCGCAATTGCACGTCTTCAGACGAAACACCCGAAGGCTTTAATCCTCATCTCAGGGGATTTTAACCATGTAAAACTGGACAAATCACTACCAAACTTTAAACAATATGTCAGCTGCCATACCAGGGAGAACAGGACCCTGGACTTGCTTTATGCCAACATCAAGGAGGCATACAGCTCCTCACCACTACCACAGCTGGGCCGGTCGGACCACAACCTGGTTCACCTCAACCCCTGTTATGTGCCTCTGGTCAGAAGACAGCCTGCGACCAAAATAACTGTAAGAAGGTGGTCGGAGCAGGCTCAAGAGGCACTACAGGGCTGCTTTGAGGTCACAGACTGGCAGGCACTCTGTGAGCCCCACGGAGAGGACATTGATGGGCTCACAGAGTGCATCACAGACTACATCAACTTTTGTGTGGACTCCAATGTTCCATCTAGAACTGTTACCTGCTACCCTAACAATAAACCATGGGTCACTAAGGACATCAAAGCCCTTCTGAACGAGAAGAAGAGGGCTTTCAACACAGGCAATAGGGAGGAGGTCAAACGAGTTCAGGGGCGTCTGAGAATTAAACTCAGTGAGGGCAAAGATAATTACAGGAGGAAGTTGGAAGGGCAGCTGGAGAACAACAACATCAGACAAGTGTGGTCTGGAATGCAGACAATAACCGGCATCAAACCGGCGGGGGGAAGGGGAGTGGATGGAGATGTGGCCCGGGCTAATGAGCTAAACCTGTTTTACAACAGGTTTGACACAGCGGCCCCGGCGAGTCTGCCCCCCCCCCCCCACCGACACTTCAGTTGCCCTGCCCACCCCCACACCTCTCAGCCCTTCAACACGAGCAACCCCCCCCCCCCCTCCATCCCCCCAACTGCCCACGCCCCCCCATCTCTGGTGCAGCCTGTCTGCCCCCTGCGGCTTGAAGACCCGCTCCTCCCCCCCCCCCCCCCCCCCCCCCAACACCTGAAACCCCCACAGTATGGCTCTCTGCAGACCAGGTGAGTACACAGCTGAGCAAGTTACACGCAGGCAAGGCTGCAGGTCCTGATGGGGTGAGCCCAAAGGTACTCAAAACCTGTGCCTCTCAGCTGTGTGATGTGCTCCAGTTCATATTCAATATGAGCCTGAGGCTGCAGAGAGTCCCGACACTGTGGAAAACCTCCTGTGTGGTCCCTGTCCCCAAGTGCCCGCGTCCCAGCACGTCCAAGGACTACAGGCCGGTGGCTCTAACCTCTCACATAATGAAGACCATGGAGAGGTTAGTCCTAGAGCAACTCCGCCCGGTGACCAAACCCCACCTAGACCCACTCCAGTTCGCCTACCAGCCCCGACTGGGGGTAGAGGATGCTGTCATCTACCTGCTGAACCGAGCCTACACTCACCTAGACAAGCCGCGGAGCACTGTGAGAATCATGTTCTTTGACTTCTCCAGTGCTTTCGATACCATAAGGCCTGGGCTACTGGGTGAGAAGTTGGAGGCGATGCAAGTAGAGGCCCCCCTGGTGTCCTGGGTTGTGGACTATCTGACGGGAAGACCACAGTACGTGCGCCTACGGAGCTGTGTGTCAGACAGACTGGTCAGCAACACCGGGGCCCCGCAGGGGACAGTCCTCTCTCCCTTCCTCTTCACTGTCTACACCAACGACTTCCACTATCGGTCAGAGTCCTGCCACCTTCAGAAGTTTTCTGATGACTCTGCGATAGTGGGATGTATAAAGGACGGTGACGAGAGGGAATACCGGGAACTGGTAGCGGACTTTGTCACATGGTGCGACAAAAACCACCTGCAGCTAAATGTGGCGAAGACCAAGGAGCTGGTTGTGGAGCTGGGGAGGAGGAGGAGTGCACCCGTGACCCCCGTTTCCATCAGGGGAGTTGATGTGGACATGGTTGAGGTGTACAAATACCTCGGTGTGCACATCGACAACAAACTGAACGGGTCAAAACATGCAGAAGCACTATACAAGAAGGGCCAGAGCCGACTCTACTTCCTCAGAAGGCTGAGATCCTTCAATGTCTGTACAAGGATGTTGAGGATGTTCTATGAGTCGGTGGTGGCGGGCGCCTTCTTGTACGCTGTGACCTGCTGGGGCAGCGGACTGAGAGCAGTGGACACAACCAGGCTGGATAAGCTGGTCAGGAAGGCCAGCAGCGTGGTTGGGGTTGAGCTGGACTCTCTAGCGAGGGTGGCGGAGAGGAGGAGCCTCGCTAAGCTCCAGGCCATCAGGGAAAACCCCACCCATCCACTATACACAGACTTGGCTGACAGGAGGAGCATGTTCAGTGCTAGGCTCACACTACCCAAATGCAGCACTGAACGGCACAGGAAGTCCTTCATTCCAACAGCCATCAGACTATATAATGCATCACTGTGCCTCACTGCATCACTGAGCACAGAGCGGCAGCTCAATAGTGGCAGGAGGACGCGACTAGCGGCCTCCAGGCTCCACAACAGGGGGCAGCGACGGCTGCCAGACATTGATCTAAGTCTTATTGGAACCCAAGGAGGACAATACACTACCTAAAGCATACTGCACCTAGTTACACTGAATACTGGAATATATATTTCATATTTCATTTAGTTAGATTTAAATTATAATTATATTGACCAAATTGTTTACCCCATGCTCAGTATGCTCAGTATATTCTTACTGTATTTATTTCTGTATATTTTATTTCATTTCATTTTATCCTATTTTATTTTACTCTACTCTTATCCTAGGCAACTTGATTTGATTTGTGTTATTATTCTAATTTGTGACCTGTCCTGTCTAAATGTTTAAATGTTGAGCGATTTGCAGTGTCTAATTTCCCACGGGATAATAAAAGTATTTCTATTCTATTCTATTCTACACACACACACACACACACACACACACACACACACACACACACACACACACACACACACACACACACACACACACACACACACACACACACACACACACACACACACACACACACACACACACACACACACACACACACACACTCACACACACACACACACACACACACACACACACTTCAGAAACAAACATAGTATCAATGAGAGCATCAATAATACACCTGAGTGATGTCTAGTAAAAAAAAAAAAAAAATGTTGGGCCCCCCCCCCAGTGCTGGGCCCTTGGAATCATCCTAAGCTACCACCCCCCCCCCCCCCCCCCCAAGCCTACGCCCCTGTGTGTGGCTGTGTGCGTCCCATCTCCGGTCTGGGTTCTGGAGAGGTAGCTGACTGTACCCCTGGCTCTCTTATCAGCATTATGAGATAGAAACTAAATATTAACGCACAGCCACTTGGAAAAGTAACTGTAATCAGATTACTGGCTTGTAAAAAGTAACAAGTTAGATTACTATTTACTGAAAAAAGTAATTAGATTAGAGTAACTAGTTACTTAGTAACTATAGTTCTATCATACAAATGCATTGTGTTACAGCCTCCTGACACGTACTGTATCAACTTCCCAAATTAGCAAACTTGCAGTCAAAGCACTTCTCAGTTTATTAAAAAATTAATAATAAAATACGGCATTCAGGAGAAAGGATATTGCTCCAACTAACCCAAATGTTACACAATTACAAGAACTTGGGATGCTCGATATTGGCTTTTTTACCGATACCGATATACCGATATTGTCCAACTCTTAATTTCCGATACCGATATCAACCGATATCAACCGATACCGATATATGCAGGGTTTCCCCCCCGAAAAAACGGAATAATTTCAGGTAATTAACATTACATATCTCTTGTTGTGGAATTAACACAACATTGTGCATACTTTTGACAATAAATTAAATCAGAATTTGTTCTTACTTGCTTGCCTGGGTAAATAAAGGGTATAGAAATGTAAAAATTTTATTTTAATTTTTAATTTTAATTTTTTTTAAACCGATACCGATATTTTCCGATATCACATTTTAATGCCAATATCGGCCGATAATATCGGTAGGCCGATACTATCGGACATCCCTAACAAGAAGTGAAAACAGAATTCTAACAGACAGACATAGAATAGACAGACAGACAGACAGACAGACAGACAGACAGACAGACAGACAGACAGACAGACAGACAGACAGACAGACAGACAGACAGACAGACAGACAGACAGACAGACAGACAGACAGACAGACAGACAGACAGACAGACAGGACAGACAGCTAGGACAGACAGATAGGACAGACAGACAGACAGACAGACAGACAGACAGACAGACAGACAGACAGACAGACAGACAGACAGACAGACAGACAGACAGACAGACAGACAGACAGACAGACTGACAGGCAGACAGACAGAGAGACAGACAGACAGACAGACAGACAGACAGACAGACAGATAGACAGACAGATAGACAGATAGATAGATAGATAGATAGATAGATAGATAGATAGATAGATAGATAGATAGATAGATAGATAGATAGATAGATAGATAGATAGATAGATAGATAGATAGATAGATAGATAGATAGATAGATAGATAGATAGATAGATAGATAGATAGATAGATAGATAGATAGATAGATAGATAGATAGATAGATAGATAGATAGATACTGTAGATAGCTAGATAGATAGATAGCTAGATAGATAGATAGATAGATAGATAGATAGATAGATAGATAGATAGATAGATAGATAGATAGATAGATAGATAGATAGATAGATAGATAGATAGATAGATAGATAGATAGATAGATAGATAGATATATAGATAGATAGATAGATAGATAGATAGATAGATAGATAGATAGATAGATAGATAGATAGATAGATAGATAGATAGATAGATAGATAGATAGATAGATAGATAGATAGATAGATAGATAGATAGATAGATAGATAGATAGATAGATAGATAGATAGATAAACACATTTGTTTGTAACAATTTATTGCTGCATTACAGCAGTGTCAGTAGACTGCTGTATATGTCAGGGTGTGCGTGTGTGTTTTATGTTGTTACTATCTTGTAAGATCAAACAATCATAAGATCAAAGATCATAAAAGTGGTAATTTATGACAACATTTTGAGCAGCTATTTTCCTTGACCATATCAGTAACAGTGGGATGTTAATGGTTAGTGGTGATGTATTATAAGAGTTATGTATCGCTATTTTCCAAACTAGCTGACTAGGGTAACAGCTGGTTAATTCCTTATGTTACAGTTTACAGGACAGGAGGCAATAGGCCTGTTCTTGCCCCTGAGGCCCCGTCCACACGAACGCTGGGTTTAATGTAACCGTGATTGTATGTGCGCAGTTGCACTGTTCGGCCACACACAACCGGGGATTTGCTACACTGCAACCGCGGTCTTTTGAAACCGGTGGCCAGGGTGGAGTTGTGCGGTTTTGCAGTTGCGTGTGGGCATAGCAACCGAGGTTATTCCCAGTGTTTACAGCAGAGCTGTCGCAATTATTCCCCATGTTCACGGCAGACCGCGGGGTAGAGAGATTAGAGCAGAGCCAACTACACCAGTGTTTACAGCAGAGCTGTCCCAAGTAGCGTTATATGAAAATGATTGTAACAAACTTTTGTTCAAAACGTATCGTCTGTGTTGAAGAGTGTTGTGATCGACTGATGTCTGTTGACGCTCAGAGTAAACATGTAGCTGCAGCTAAACTAAACTCATGTGTTGTCAAGTTATTGTTATAACTTATAAGGAACCCAGTCCAGACTGCATCCCCTTAACAATTGTTTGTATTGAGCCGTATTGTGTTGTACCCATTCTGCAATCTGTTAAATAACGTTTACATCCATTTCATATCGGTAACGTTACTTCTTCTTCTTCAGTTAATTAATGGCAGATCGCGACCCAACAGGAAGTTTAGTGAGCGTTCAGTCTTTTCTGATTGGTTGAAATGGCCTTCATGTCTGAACAACATCGCCGCCTACTGCTTTGGCATTGTATTACATTGTACTAAATGTATCGGTTGCTGGGTTCCAGCTCTGCCCGTGAGTACGCAGTTATACACGGTTGTCCACCTGTGTTCACCGTGTGGACGGAGTTTTATTTTTTCAAACTTCGGTCATATTAAATCCAAACTCTCGTGTGGACAGGGCCTGAGACAGCCTGTGAAGATAATATTTGGGGTGTCTCAGGAAGGGGGGAACAGAGCTCTTTTGTCTCTTGGAAAAGGTAATCAAATAGAGTGTCCTCATTATAATATAATGTTGAATGGTACAGGATCTAGAGTGAAGATGGTGGTCACAGTTGAATGGTCTTGGAAGTGATAAAAAAAAAACAGGACCCCTGGCTGTGACTGGGAACAGGAAGAAAACACTCTGACTGGAATGAATGTGGAACTCATATGGAAATATAAGAGGTTATGGGATATTTACATTTTACATTTACATTTAGTCATTTAGCTGACACTTTTATCCAAAGCGACTTACAAGTTCTGTACGACAAGTCATCAGGAAGGGCACAACTCTAGAGGCAGGGGAACTATGTGAGAATGCTGTTCATCGACTACAGCTCAGCATTCAATACCATAGTCCCCTCCAAACTCATAGCCAAGCTCAGGGACCTGGGCTTGAACTATGACCTCTGCCAGTGGGTCTTGGACTTCCTGACGGTTAGACCTCAGGTGGTGGGAGCAGGCAACTGCACCTCCTCATCCATCACCCTCAACACAGGGGCCTGTGTTGAGGGTGTGTTCTGAGTCCCCTCCTCTACTCGCTGTACACACACGACTGTGTGGCACAGCGGAACAACAACACAATCATCAAATTTGCTGACGACACAGTAGTGGTGGGCCTGATCTCTGCAAACGATGAGAGGGCCTACCTGGAAGAGGTAGAGAATCTGTCGCAATGGTGTCAGGAGAACTGCCTCTCTCTGAACGTCAGCAAAACAAAATAGATGATTGTGGACTTTAGGAGGTCTGGGGTCAGGGACTACAGCGCCCTCAGCATCAACGGGGCACTGGTTGAGAGAGTGAACAGTTTTAAGTACCTCGGAGTCCACATATCCGAGGACTTGACATGGACCACACACATTGACAGTGTTATCAAGAAGGCACGGCAACGCCTCTACTTCCTTATGCGCCTAAGGAAGTTCAAAGTGAGTCAGAAGATCCTTAAGAACTTCTACTCATGCACAATAGAGAGCATCCTGACTGGCAATATCACCTCCTGGTTTGGGAATAGCACCGCACAAGACCTTGGCAGACTACAGAGAGTGGCCCATTCAGCCGAATGCACAATTTGAGGTGGGCTTCCCACTCTCCAAGACATTTACAACAAGCGGTGCATGGGTAAGGCTAAGAGAATAATCAAAGACTCCAGCCTCAACTGCCTCTTTGAATTGCTTCGGTCATGCAAGCGATACCGGAGTCTCATGGCAAGCACAGAGAGACTCAGAAGGAGCTTCTATCCCCAGGCCATCAGGATGCTCAATGACAATACTCATACTGTACTCATACTGAAGTTATTCTTGGTATTCTGATCCTTTGCAGTTTCGCCTAATTTGTGTAGTGCTTGGGATTCCATGTGACGTACGTAATGCTGTGTGTGAGAGAGAGAGAGAGAGAGAGAGAGAGAGAGAGAGAGAGAGAGAGAGAGAGAGAGAGAGAGAGAGAGAGAGAGAGAGAGAGAGAGAGAGAGAGAAAGAGAGAGCGTTTCGGGGCGTGCATGTTTGTGTAGGCGCTATTGGAAACCTGGCTGCATTGACTGTGATCATATATTGATTGATGGCAATGGTGATAGTTGTACTGTACCTACTTAAATATTCGTATGCTTGTCGTTTCACAGACGCTCTGACGCGCACAGTAGGCTACTCAGTGTGTGGTTTCGCCGATGCACGTGCGTGCGTGTTTGTGTGTGTGTGACATTGTGATACCTCTGTACATGTTTGCTTAATTTTTTGTTTTGCCCCCCCTGGAGAAAAATTCACCAGCCGCCACCCCATCGTTTGTCTCCAATCCACAGCAGGAGGAAACTGCATTTCTCTCCCTCTGTTATATTTTGTTATAGCTTTGCGCTCTGCTCTATTGGAACTGTCCCTTTAATCATATGCTATCATGAAAACTTTCAACCACATGCACGCTCCTCACCTGCCTGGCCACGCCCACATCCGCTCACACATAAGCGGGGCCATGGCCATACTACCAGCTCCTTCCCTACTTTCACCACATGAAGTCCGTGTATAGCACCTCTTCAAGTTCAGTGCTTAAAGTAGTTAGTTTAGTTATAGGAGCTGTTTTGGTATTGTCTTTTGTTTTTCCCTCTCTCACTAATTTACGGGAGAAAGAAAGGATAATGTCGTCACCACCGGAGAGTCTAGAGGATTATTCTGACCTCCACCGGCGCTTCACATTCAGGCTTCCTCTGGGCGTAGTGGGGCTTTCCTGCTCCACGTTTGTGGCAGGCAGGTGAGCCACAGCGGCGCCCAGAGGGGAGTGCGCATCACTGAGCAGTTCCCCCGCCAGCGTTGCTCTCCGGCTGTGCAGCTGGATGCTATTGACGCGGGAGGCAGTCGGCTGGTCCGACGGCCTCTGGTGGGTGGTGTCTTGGGGCGCGGGCTCTCCACCTCTGCTCGCTCACGTCAATTGGCGGTGAGTGGCGGGGGGGAACGGTCTAAACGGATGTGTCAGTTGTGCGGGGTCGGCTGCTCAGGCATACGGTCCTGCAGAACAGCCGGCTCCAGGCGAGGATTCCTCCGTTACCTCTCCATCACGTCCGAGATACAGTAACTGGCTGTTAGCCTGTAGCTAACCATTAGCCGGTAGCTAAACCGTTGGCCTATGGCCGGCCGTTAGCCTGTAGCCTGGCCGTTAGCTTGTAGCTAGCCGTTAGCCGGTAACGTCCTATGGACAATTGGGATTGCATGGAGGGGACGGGGAGTTCTTGTTTGACGCCCCACGAAGACAGAGGCTTTGTTTTCCTGGGAGCCCCGATTCCGAGTCTGGGTTCAAGTCCCACCTCTGAGGAGGGATGCCCACTGCCATCCGCACTGGACGTTGGCCCCCGCCTATCAAAAAGAAAGTGGGTTGGCCTCCCGGCGCGAGGGATGCAAGCTTGCATGTTTTTTATCCCCAAGCTTAAAGTGGAAATGAAGCAGTGCGATAAATACATATTCATAGCATCACATTAGTATTTAGATAAGCCACAGAAGAAATCACGTTATAAAAATAAGCAGTTTCTAAGAAAAAACGATTTGTTGTGTGCATTTCTGAAGCATTTAGCATTCAAGATTCAAGATTCAAGATTCAAGAGTTTTAATTGTCACGGCATACAGGTATACAATGAAATGCGGCTGGTCTTGCCCGCGACGATGTGCAATACAGTGGTACAACATATAATAGAATCCAATAAAATACAGTGGTACAACATATTAATAGAATCCAATAAAACAGTGCAATAAACAGGTACATGGTGTGCCATCTCGGTATCTGTACATTAGTATTTACAGAGCATATAGGACATGCTAGTTAGCTTTAGTAGTGCAATACACTGTTCCTGATGTTATACTATTTTAAGTGGCCTTTCCTCTGGCCATAAGTGTGCGTGTGTGCGGCATGAGTGTTAAAGTGGCTGCTAGTGTGTGAGCGTGCTCAGCGTGCGTGTCGTGTATGTACTTGTGTGTGGATAGTTCAGTTTCTGTGTCTCTCGATATTCATTGTTCAAGGCTCTGATGGCCTGGGGGAAGAAGCTTAGCCTAAGCCTCTCCGTCTTAGTCTCTAGAATTCGCAGGCGTCTGCCTGACCTCAGCAGCTGGAACAGGCTGTTATTGGGGTGGTGGGGGTCTTTCATTATCCTGCAGGCTCTGGATTTGCACCTCTTGTTGTATAGAGCCTGCAGGGGAGGTAGCGCAATACCCGTGGTACGCTCGGCTGAGCGCACCACACTCTGTAGGGCCTTCTTGTCCTGTGCCGTGCTGTTCCCATACCAGGCAGTGATGTTTCCGGTCAAGATGCTCTCTACAGCTCCTGAGTAGAAGGACTGAAGTATCTTCCCCGATACTCTGAACTTCCTTAACTGTCTCAGGTGGTAGAGGCGCTGCTTCGCTTTCTTTACTACTGTGCCTATGTGTGTTGACCATGTCAGGTCCTCTGAGATGTGGACCCCCAGGTACTTGAAGCTGCTCACCCTGTCCACGGTAGCCCCGTTAATCCTCAGTGGTGTGTGTGTCTCCCGCTGTCCTCTCCTATAATCCACGATCAGCTCCTTGGTTTTACCAATGTTCAGGAGCAGGCTGTTGTCCTGGCACCAACGTTCCAGTACCTCAACCTCCTCCCGGTAGGCCTTCTCGTCGTTGTCCGAGATCAGCCCCACCACCACCGTGTCGTCGGCGAACTTCACAATGGAGTTGGAGCTGAACTTGGCCACACAGTCGTGTGTGTAGAGTGAGTACAGCAGGGGGCTTAGAACACAGCCCTGGGGGGACCCGATGCTCAGGGTGATGGTGTTGGAGGTTATGGGCGCGGCCATTTTGTTGCTGACGTCATGCCACTGGTTGGGTGTATACACGGCTGGTTAGCTGCCTATAGTGAATGGGTCAGTCAGTAAATAAAATGTTGCCTACAAAACAACGGGACCGTGGTGGTTCTGTTTGTATTGCTCCTGGCTGTTCAAACTAATTTTACCATGTGAGAGAGAGGAAAGTTGGTTAATTTCCACAAACTACCAGTGAAAAAAACAGTGTTGTTGGCACGTTGGCTCAGGCTGGCTGCACTCAGGCGGCGCGACCAGCCTGTTGGACAGGGAAGGAGGATCTGCAGCGAACACTTCATTGCCTCGGATTATGTTGTTGGGGGTGGAAGTTTTGTCCAGAAGACCACTAATCAGCTGAAGCGGTTCCCTCGGTCTTCGACAGACAGACCGGCGTTAGCTCTCGGGAGCGATCGCTAGCTAGTTGGCACCAGCCGGGGACCGGAGTTAGCTCTCGGGAGCGATCGCTAGCTAGTTGGCACCAGCCGGGGACCGGAGTTAGCTCTCGGGAGTGTCGCGGAGCATTCAGCCTGCTGGCTACCTAGATCCACTTCAACCAGCGTCGCGGAGCATTCAGCCTGCTGGCTACACAGCTTGTCGGTGTGCTGGAACCTCGGCAAGCTAACGGTAGCTGGCTACATAGCTTGTCGGTGTGCTGGAACCTCGGCAAGCTAACGGTAGCTGGCTACACAGCTTGTCGGTGTGCTGGAGCCTCTGCAAGCTAACGGTAGCTGGCTACACAGCTTGTCGGTGTGCTAATAGCCTCGGCAAGCTAACGGTAGCTGGCTCCAGGCTATTAGCACATCAACAAGCTGCTGGAGCTCCCGACGCTCGGCTGGTTGAAGTGGATCTAGGTAGCCAGCAGGCTGAATGCTCCGCGACGCTCCCGAGAGCTAACTCCGGTCCCCGGCTGGTGCCAACTAGCTAGCGATCGCTCCCGAGAGCTAACTCCGGTCCCCGGCTGGTGCCAACTAGCTAGCGATCGCTCCCGAGAGCTAACGCCGGTCTGTCTGTCGAAGACCGAGGGAACCGCTTCAGCTGATTAGTGGTCTTCTGGACAAAACTTCCACCCCCAACAACATAATCCGAGGCAATGAAGTGTTCGCTGCAGATCCTCCTTCCCTGTCCAACAGGCTGGTCGCGCCGCCTGAGTGCAGCCAGCCTGAGCCAACGTGCCAACAACACTGTTTTTTTCACTGGTAGTTTGTGGAAATTAACCAACTTTCCTCTCTCTCACATGGTAAAATTAGTTTGAACAGCCAGGAGCAATACAAACAGAACCACCGCGGTCCCGTTGTTTTGTAGGTAACATTTTATTTACTGACTAACCCATTCACTATAGGCAGCTAACCAGCCGTGTATACACCCAACCAGTGGCATGACGTCAGCCATGACGTCAGCAACAAAATGGCGGCGCCCATGTTGAAAACAGGGATATTATATTTGATTTTTCAGACAAATAAGATAGATTTCACATTTGATTATAGAACCCTGTCTTACACAAGGTACACAACAAACAAACTAGGATCACATTGCTCACTGCTTCATTTCCACTTTAAGGCGGCAGCGGCCCGCATAAACGGGGCTTCGCTGCCGACGCCACTGTATCTCTGGCAACGCCGTCCTGTGAGGGAGGCGGGTGTTGTCTGCCTTTTTTCTTTGGGCTAAAGAAGAGGCAGTCGGCTATCTGGAGTGACCAGACCTGCATCGCTATTCCCCACCTTACGCAGCTTCAGTAGTAGCCGGTAGCTAACGGTGGGCCTGTAAGAGCTAGCCGTTAGCTTGCTGCTGGCCCTTAGCCTGAATACAGTTGCTGGCCGTTAGCCGGTAGCTAACGGTGGGCCGGTAAGAGCTAGCCGTTAGCCGGTAGCTGGCCGTTGGTCGGTAGCTAACAGTGGGCCTGTAAGGGCTAGCCGTTAGCTTTATTGCTAACCGTCAGCCTGGAGTTAGCCGTTAGCTTGTTGCTAACCGTTAGCGATAGCCGTGGGGAGGTAGCGGGCCCTGGACACTCTGATTCGGCGTCATCTCTGGCAGAGGATGTCGTCAGCCTGCACCACGGCCGGCCGCAGGATGTGGGCGAAACGCCGGAGCAGGACTCCAGCCGTCGCCACTACTGGCCCCGCCAGCAAGAGGCCTCGTCAACGAGGGAGGTGTTGAGGGGGGTGGACAGAATAAACCTCCCCCCGGATATAGTTATATCCTTTACGAAACCGATTGGCCGAGAGGTTGTGCCTTTCTACAGTCTCCCTGAGGGTGTTCTTTCTCTCGTCACAGGGAGGGGAGGGGGATTTCCCTGTCTCCCACACCAAATTAGGATAGGTGGGACACGGGATTCCCCCGGCCATTTGAAGATGTCACAGGCGCGTTTTCTTATTGGCCAAGAGACATGTCCGTGAGTTACAGGGCCTGTGCTACAGACCACTGTCATTGTAAAAGATAGGTGATGCAATGCAATCGAGACTATTGGTTCTTCTGCTCTGCTCCCTACCAGTAGTGTATATTGGGCCGTTTTGAGTTTTCAGAGCCTCCTCAGAGAGTTTCAGTGTCTGTGTCTCTAGTAGACCGGTTTCCTGCTGCTCGTCCCAGACAGCAAGGAAAAAACATTGTGGGGCTCTTTCTTGTTAGAAATTCGCCGTCACCGTTCTCGGGTTCTTTACGAGTACACGCTGTTTCATGAATCAGCGTTTGGTCTTACGAGGCAAATCAGCACTGGCCCAGGGTGTTTTTCAATTATCTAATCCGCTCTTTGGGACCGGCGCGCCTTGGTTGCCCAACAATGTTTTTTTTTAAATCTCTACCGAGCACCAGTGCACTAGGTTAGACTCGAGGACTCGTGTACATCTCCGGGGGGAGATGACGAAGTAGATCAAACATTGGCAGGGGGGTTTCATGCACGTTAGGTGGGCCACTGGGAGCGGTGCGTTCGCGTACTGACCGTCTTGGTGGCGCCTCCTGTGATGTTTTGGATCGACACGCGTACCTACCCCCCTCTTAGGACTGGGGGCGGCGGCGTGACAAGGGCACGGGACTTGTCCTGGTCGCGCCGGACCGGATCAGTTTAACCCGTTGTCCGCCGGGGCGCAGACAAGTTCTGGTACCCCGAAGGACCCTGAGCTTTTCCGGGGGGAAAATGCCTGGGCGGGCCGGACGTCACAGGGGTTGATGTCATGAATGTGTGTGTCATATAGATGTCACTACGAGTTGCCCTTAACAGTGGTGTGCATTGGTCCATACTGTGTTGTACCTTTTTGCAAAATGTTAGGTGGGTTGGTCCTTCTCCATTCGTTTTCACCCCTCCCTCCCTGCTAAGCCGGGGATGGGAGGGGGCTGTCGGGGAGGGGTGCGTTCGCGTACTGACCGTCTTGGTGGCGCCTCCTGTGATGTTTTGGATCGACACGCGTACCTACCCCCCTCTTAGGACTGGGGGCGGCGGCGTGACAAGGGCACGGGACTTGTCCTGGTCGCGCCGGACCGGATCAGTTTAACCCGTTGTCCGCCGGGGCGCAGACAAGTTCTGGTACCCCGAAGGACCCTGAGCTTTTCCGGGGGAAAAATGCCTGGGCGGGCCGGACGTCACAGGGGTTGATGTCATGAATGTGTGTGTCATATAGATGTCACTACGAGTTGCCCTTAACAGTGGTGTGCATTGGTCCATACTGTGTTGTACCTTTTTGCACAATGTTAGGTGGGTTGGTCCTTCTCCATTCGTTTTCACCCCTCCCTCCCTGCTAAGCCGGGGATGGGAGGGGGCTGTCGGGGAGGGGTGCGTTCGCGTACTGACCGTCTTGGTGGCGCCTCCTGTGATGTTTTGGATCGACACGCGTACCTACCCCCCTCTTAGGACTGGGGGCGGCGGCGTGGGCACGGGACTTGTCCTAGTCGCGCCGGACCGGATCAGTTTAACCCGTTGTCCGCCGGGGCGCAGACAAGTTCTGGTACCCCGAAGGACCCTGAGCTTTTCCGGGGGAAAAATGCCTGGGCGGGCCGGACGTCACAGGGGTTGATGTCATGAATGTGTGTGTCATATAGATGTCACTACGAGTTGCCCTTAACAGTGGTGTGCATTGGTCCATACTGTGTTGTACCTTTTTGCACAATGTTAGGTGGGTTGGTCCTTCTCCATTCGTTTTCACCCCTCCCTCCCTGCTAAGCCGGGGATGGGAGGGGGCTGTCGGGGAGGTTGCTTCTGTCAAACTCCTCTATGCATCCCTGTGTAGGTCCCGGTCCTACAGGCCCAGGTCGGGCCTTGCCCTCGTTGACCTGTTGGCCTGGGTTAACCCTTTTTAAACCTGAAACGCCTTAAACTGCATTGTATAGCCTGTGTATACGCGCAGTTATGTTTCCGGGGTTTCTTAACACATTCCCTGCCACGCTTCTATCCATCAATGTATGATCACTGCCACCAGTCTAAGCCAGTTCACCTTCTTTGCAGGGCTATAACTTTTTAAATTGTATTGCTAAATTGACATTACTATGGCCCATTCAACATCGATTATCTATCGTTCAGGATGTAGGAATGTTATACTTTTTCATTCATAGATTCATACGAAAATACTGTCTAGAATATAAGTATGTTTTTATCGGTTTCTGCAGTAATGCCTAGAACGCTAGTTATAGGCCTAAACGCATAATATAGATTATCGATTGCAGTTTATTCGCGATACACGCTATATTAAAAAATCCAACTGAATACGATCCTAAATGTTATGACTCATCATGCGCGGATGAAAGGGGGGGGGTCGTTTATAATTCCGTGATCGTCAGTAAATGCTTTATGTAGTATGGGTGATATATTGATCAGAGCGGTTTGCATTGAAAAGAATAAACAATCAAGCTGAAAGTAACGTAACTGTCCTCTTACCTTTCGCCGATGAGACTGGAGGAAAAAGATCCCACTTATTTGATGTCGATCGACTAGATCCATTTCCGGTTTGTATGGCGCAATAAACACCCAAATCATATCGATTATTGAGTTATGGCAGCGATCCATATACACGGATGTGTGTCTAGAGTCCCGCAACAATATGTGACTGCCGGACGGATTTCCCAGATGCACCGAGATCACCAGAGATCCATTTCCAGTTGTAACTCGCCCGATCATCCACCAGGTGGCGGTATTGAAGCGTTGCACGGTGGTGCAGAGTCCCACTGTCTCAGCAGAGGCTGGGTGGCGGAATTATGAATACCATGGCGAAAAAATTTAATATGATCTCAATAACATCGTACGCCGTGGCTTGGCAGAATTCGCATGACCAGCAAACCCAAACGTTATTGGCGGTCAATGTGTTAATGGGTTAAGGGAGCAACCATTTTCTGTTAATAAACATAGGGGGGTGGTTGTCTCCCCGGTGTGTTGGTAGCAGAGTCAACTCTCTGGTTGAGCCCGGGTCTGACCCCGGCTGCCCGAGAGTATGCCCCCGCATGTTTCGTGATGTCTGCCAATTGTGTCAAACTCTTTCTCTGAACCTCGACCCTGCAGGATTAATAAATTGGCAGGGTCAGGGTTCGTGGTGGAATCTGTTCGCTGGCGGAGTTGGCTAAGACCTGTCGACCTGGATTGAGGGATTATAGTAAAAAGGAATAAGGGTTTTATCTTATAAAACCATCTAACTGCCTGTACTCTGCGTTGTGTTGCTTAATTCACCTTAAAACCTATTTACTTATAAAGGCCAACACGGCCTAGTAGGACGGCAGCGAGAGCAGGAGGATGGAATGAAGAGCAGTTGTCTCAGCATCTGTTTTTAATTCAAAGTAACAAGTGAAATCTGGTTCAATTAAAACAAAGTGTGCTATAGTCGTGATCACTAGACACTATGCCGTCTGCAATCAAAACGAGACTAAGAAAGTAGATTACTCTTCATCGTTGAGTTGTGGATTGTCTTTGTTGTCTGGTGACAAACAAAGAGATTCTTTCCTCATTCCAAAAAGCTTCTTCTTCATGTTCCTCTGCTTGCTGGTTTTCGCCGTCCTCTGTGTGGGTGGGGAGGTGTGTTCTGTTGTCGGTTCCGTTTTTGTTGTGTCTCACACCCCCCTTTTTATCAATGAGAGAGAAACCCCGGCGTGACGTCACCAAGTGACCTCACCCCTATGATTTCACCCAATCGCAAGCATTCACAGTGGGTATTTGAAAGTGGGTGGTTTCTAAACAGACCAACTTACTTACGCCTTTTTTTAAGTCAGAGAGTTGAATTGCCTGAACTAAACTTAATACCTTTTAGTATTTACGCTTCAAGATATATCTAATTGATTTGAGATTGATTTTCTAAATACAGACATATTACTTTTAACTAATAGAATCTTTATATGAGATGAGAATCACCGTCTGTTACCATCAAGCCCAGTTTCATAGTTTTATAATTCTTCCAGTTTGGTTTATATAAAGGCTTGATTGTAACCTCAATGACTTTCTGTCATAAACACAGCATTTTCATATCATTCTGTTCAGCATAATTAGTCCAACATAACAGTAATATTTACAGGTAGTTCACATTCATTGTAAACATCCTAAATCAGTAAAAACACATTTCAGTTATTTAACAATCATTTCTATTTGAAACTCCATACTAATCAGACCAGTTGGGCTGCCTCCTGTTCCCAGGAGATAACGGCTTCATGTGATGTGGTCATCTCATTGTTTTAGCTGTTTGCCCACACCCATTGTAAACAGTTTCTGTTTACCACCCTGTAACTAGATCCTCCTAGTTACAGCTGCTTGAAGGAAACCTGTTCTTTTGCCGTTCTCAGTAGATCCCAGAAGAATGTAACTTCTCCCCCCACTGTCCCAACTGCTAACAACACTTGTATGTAAATCCACCTTTGTGGTGAGCACAATGTTAATCAATCTCTGTAAACACATACTCCCTATCCTGAGAACAGCCCTTGATGACACCCTGTTCCCAGTTTGGCCCTTTGCCTGTTTTCTAACCTGGCCCTTGGACTGACTGAATATGACAGTTGGTTTGACCAAAGCTTATGTTTGCTTAAAACCTTTTTCTTATGAGGGACATTTTCCAATATTTAGGAGCTATAGCTTATCAAATTATACCACAGTCCACACTCGGATAGAGATTAACTATCCTTAATTAGCTAGTATAATATGCTAAATATAGATCCTAACTTCTGCTTACTACTACCTGGATAAAAATAAAACATTTTAACATTTAACATTTTTTGGATAAAATACATACGGCATACCACAGTCGGATCCTAAAAACCAAAAAAACATTCTTTTTCTACATCTCCTTCCTATGTATAATTATAACCACTCAAACATCTTTATTTTTAGTCCATTTTCATTCACTGTCTGCAGTCTTTGACACCCTTTTTCGTACCAGGATCAATTTCCACTGGGTTCCATTGGGGGTGTCAAATTCTGATTTGGAGCAGGGAGAGGGGGGTCAATGTCTACTGGATTGACCTATCCACCCCTCCTCATTTCTCAGAGATGGTGCAGATCAAAACTGTTGATCTCACGCTAACTGCCACTCACATCTCTTGGCTTCAAACAGGGAGGTAGAATCAGAAAGCCACCTTTTTGCCTTCCGATCCCTCCCCTTCTTCTGTCGAGGCCTTGTCGCCTCGTGCTGTCACTCAATAGGGGCATGACCCCCTGCTGTATGGCCTGTTCCCTTGAAACAGGAGCTCTTCCCTCGGATGTCAGTTGCGTCGATCTTAGGTGGGGTGATTAGATCTCCCCTCTGGCGCTGTCACGGCTGTTGAGGAGGTTGTGTTGTCTCCTACAGTTGTCGCTGATTCGACCCCCGTCGACCCTCGGAATAGTGGAAGAGGTTTGATTCTCTCCACCCTCCGCCTGGTCATTGATAGGGGCGATAGGGGCTCCACCCCCTCGATTGATGACACCCGGTCAGTTGCTAAGGCCTTGCAGCCTGTCTGTTGACAGCCGGAGCAGTTGATGAGGCCTTGCAGCCCTTCCGTTGACAGCCGGAGCAGTTGATGAGGCCTTGCAGCCCTTCCCCTCGTACATTGCCTGTCGTTTGGCCTCTCTCGTTCCCCTCCGAAGCCTCAAGACTCGGTCACTGCGTTGGCCGGAACTCTCAACGCTTGAGAGTTAGGCTTCTCCTGGATCTCTTGGTACCCGCAGTGTTGTGGTTCCCCATGGAACCGCTGGGTAGACACTAGTCAGTGTCCTGGATCAACAGTACCGCTGGAGTCCTTGGTCTTCCTCGTACCACACTCTGATGACTGCTGACTCCCCAATCTCCCATCCGTATCCTGCAGTGAGTATATATCGCTTCGGTGGACAACGCAGGTTACTTCTATCACAACAATTGATTGAGAATCCATATTTTTCCTCCCTCAGACACTCTTTACTGTTCTGAGTTTGACAACTTTCTTTTCTTTTCCAAATCATTTATCTATATATTCCATGGCTTCTAGATCGTTAATATTCAAAATTCAGAAAAATTCACAGGGCTCTCATTATTTTGTGCTGTACTCTATTACTAGACCAATGTCTTAAGTTCAACACAGTATACCCCACCACCCTTTGATGTGGAATATCATTCTAAACATCATACCTCCGTTTCTGGACAGCTACCTCGGGCCGGACAGCCAGTACTGACGAGAGCCCTCCTCCAACAGATCCTACACGCACGGCAACAAATCGCAGTCACCTTTAAACACACATCTTCCATACGATCTGCCAGCCTCTACCAAGCCGTCAGAGTCCCCCACAAGCCAATTATCAATTGCACATGTCCACACCCTACACAAAGGCTATTTGGCCAATGGCGACCAAAACCTACTGAGCTTATCAATGTACAGAGAATCATGTTTTCCAACACTCCACCAATCGCGACACAACCCCCAGATCCTAGATCTGAATTCATAATGAGCGGAGAACAAAACCATGAACCAGCTCTAGTCCATTCACATTGTTCTCAGTCCACTGTATAGACACATATTACCAGTCCACATATTGTGTCGTCACCATCCTCCGTTCCCAAGAAAAAAATAAAGAAAAGAAACAAAACAAAGAAAAACCGCCCAAAACAATAATTGAAAACAATAAACAAAATTTGTGAGCATCGCTTTTCAACTCACTCCTAGAAACAAAATTAACCTATCATCTAGGGGCGTAACCACCCCCGTATATACTAAGAAACAAACTGAAAACTTCCGGCCTGAGGCAGAAATTGCTTATAAAGAAACTAGGAAAGAAAAAATAAAACGAAATAAACTTCTAAATCTATTATTCATGATTGTTAATGCGCATCTATCCATATCATAAAACCTAGGAAAGACTATGGGTCTTCTTAATTTCTCAATCATGCATTCCACCCTTTGACCAAACTGATTATTGATAAAGCATGGATAATTACTACTGATCACTAGCTGACGCCGTGTCACATCATTTCTCTGTCTAATATTAAATATCTAATATTAACTGTTTAACCACCAGTTTTGGTTAGTACGATTAGCTCATGCATCCGTCAGTTACTTCATCATTCCACATTAGTCGCACATCCATTTTAGTAACTCACACACATAACCTAATCACCTAACCCCTCTATATATTTTTTATTCTATTTTTTATTCTAGTCAGTAGCATTTTTTATTTAATACATTTTTATTTTTGATACCTATCTATATTCTTTATTCTGCCGGCGGCCTCTGCAGACATGACCTTTGAAAATGATCAGTCCACAGATCCAGTAAACCTGTCCCCGTTTCTGTCCTTGCCCTTGGCTATTACCTCCATGGCTCTCACCTCTGACAGTCCATTCCTGGTTTCGCCCCCCTTGAGCCTGGTCTGTGGAGAAAACCACATACCTGTTTCGTTCAGCCACCGTCCTTTGAGCCTGCTGTTGGGAGGGGTCTGGAAACCTACCCCGCCCGAGGCTCTCAGCACCCTGTCGCGGCCCCGCTCCCTGTCCGGGCAACGGGGCACAGGGCATTGCTTGAACACGGCGGCCTAATTCCGACGCCCGAAGCATGACATCACACACTGTACCATCTAGCAGTACGTTCTTTCTCGCCAGTTCTTGCTCCAGCCTCTGCGTCTCGTGTGCGGCTTGACCAATCTCCCGTTGTGTCTTCATCAGGTCTCGATGAACTGCCTCATGTCGTTCGAACGCTTCTATAAATGCTTTCTGTTGTCTATAGGTAGATGCCTCTTCCCCCATCTCAGCGCTGGCGGTCTGACGTCCCATCGCTGGGCCCTGCCTCTCATCTTGACTCTGGTGTTGAGGGGGTCCTGGACAGGGGGAGCTTGCGGGCTGTGGACACTGGTCTTGATGCCGACCCTGGTTTTGCCCATATCCGCCTCTTCGTCTGAGCACCCATCGGGGGCCTCCTTCTCTGGGTTGAACGTCCTGATAACAGTCCCTCGATATATGTCCGAGATTTCCGCACGTACAGCACTCAAATGGCCGAGCTTTGGATCCATTGGACTGCCAGGGTGTTCCCCTTGGATTTTGTTGCTGTTCTAGCGCAGGACCCCCCTGTGTCCCCAACTGGGCCCGTCTCTGGTCATTTGGTTCCCCGTTGGAGCCCGTCTCCCCTCTTAGCTGTGCGGACTGGACTAGGGCTTGGAGGTATTCCACTACCTGTCCTGCCTCGGTTGGCTGTTGTTCTTGAGGGAGGCACGTCATCCGCTCTTCCTCCACCCTGGCCCTCGCTGACTGGCTCCTCGTCATCGGGTCACGCCTCTCAGTTTGGTACTGATGGTGGGTGTAGCATCCCTGGGAGAGTGATGGATGGACTCCTTTACTGGTGTTTCATGAATGTTTATTTCAATTCACAACGTAAGAGCTGAAGTGAAATGACAGAGAAAGACAAAGAAAAGATACTCAGATATATATACATTATATACATTAGTGCCACATTCACATTGTTCAATAAGCTAACATAACACTTGACACAAATGGCTTCCAATAACAGTGACATAGCCAATACATTAAATGAATACAAATATAAAGTAAACAGCCCATATCAATAAATAGGACAAATAGACATCCCAGTACCTTGTCCTCTCTTTCTCCAACAGGGGCTTAACCATAACCCACATGAAAGTCTTCTTTTCCAGATCTACAATCAAACAAAAACTCTTAAAATGCTGGTACTCTGGACCTTATTAAATGTGTAGACAAGCTAACAATTTGCAATGACCAAGTTAGCTAGAAAACAACGTATTTTCACAGTAGCAGGAATAACTTTAAGTTGTCAAAACACAAACAAAAGTGAATTCAAACCAACATTAAAACCATAGAAAGTGCACAGCAGTTACCTTGTAGACCATTTCCATATAACAAAAGAATAAAGAAGATATTCACAGAGAACTTTCTTTCCTTGTAGCCGTATGTCTAACGTTCATTTGGACCATCAAGCTGCGCTCATGCTCGCGGTATCTGCTTCCGGTTAGCTACTTCCGGTTTGGCGGTGCTTCAAAATAAAGGTTCCCTATCACACACAAACTGAATGACGCTACCTGGAGGGTCGTTTACACTCCCACCAATCAGGAGTGGTTTATATTACACTGTAAATCCGACTGATTCCATAATAAGGAATAACCTAGTTGGCCTGTAACCCCAGGTAGGGAGGCTTAGGGGGTGCTACCACTTGCCCAAAGTGGACCCCCAGACCAGTGGATGGAAGGAGTCATCTTACTTCTCCATTCTAGTTCATTACGGACTAGCCACTGCCGCTAATTCTATATGATCTCTGATTATTCGAGAGGTTAGTGAGTTAGATTTATTCTTGTGGACGCGTCTCTGAATGCGTGCGATAGCTTGAGTAGCGAGTGACCAAGAATAAAACGTAGACAAGTGATCAACTATAGTGCTTTGCTCCTTGGTCATTGTGCTAAGTGCAAAGCACTTCTGACTTCCCTCATGTATCCCAAGACTACTTTCGAATCAGTCTAGAAGAACTCCTCAGCACCAGGAGAGCCAAATTCCTCTTTGAGCAGGACCGGTGCCACAAACCTGAGGGGGTCGTACAGGGAGTCTACTGTTGACAGGATGCCGCGGCGTGTAGTAGGCTGTTCTTTAAGGTTGACGTTGAGACAGAAGTTGTCAGACTCTGTGTCCCATTGAATCCCGAGAGCTCTTTCAAGTGGCAGCTCATCAAAGGTGAGGCGCATGCACTTTACGTTGGTTGCTCATTCAGAGAGCAGGATACTCTTGAGGACATCTCTGTTGTTTGACACAAACTTATGTAGACGGAGGCCACCTGTGGCACAGAGTTTGCGTGCTTCTTTGGCTAACTGAATTGCACTCTCAGTGTTTTCAACACTTGTGACCCCGTCGTCCACGTAAAAGTCTCTCATGACGAATCGTGATCCGTGCGGGTAGGTGTGTGCCTTCTCCTTAGCTAAGTGCTTTAGTTCGTAGTTGGCACACCCTGGCAAGGAGGCCGCACCGAACAGATGCACCTTCATGCGGAACTCCCTGGGCGGTGAGTTCAAGTCTCCTTGCTTCCACCAGAGAAAGCGCAAGTAGTCTCGATCAGCTTCCTGAACGTGAAATTTTTCAACGTCGCACATCAGAGCAACTGGGTGCTGGCGAAAGCGGATGAGCACTCCACTCAAGTTGTTCAACATGTCGGGCCCAGAAAGGAGGTGGTCATTGAGGCTTGTTCCTTTGTAACTTGCTGAGCAGTCAAACACAATGTGAAGTTTGTCGGGTTTCTTTGCGTGAACGACGCCGTGATGGGGAATGTACCACCTTTCGCCTTCTCTCCCACCATCTTCGACTGGTTCTGCGCCCCCCTTTCCAATAACCTCTTCCATGAACTTGACGTATTTCTTCTTGTACCCTTCGTTGCGCTGCAGTTTCCTTTTAAGGTGATTCAGGGCTGAGTTCTTATTGTTGGGGAGTCTGTTTTTGAAGGGCAGGGGCATTTCGTAATGGCCTTGTTTGGTTTTCCGTATTCCTTCATCCATCCCTTTCAGAAACGTGATGTCATCTTGAGACACTGGTTTTCCGTCTTCACTGCCGTCCTTAAAGTCTGACTCTAGAATGCGGATAACATCGGCCGGTGTGGCCGGGGGTAGCTCTTTAACTGTGGTTCTGTGGCACATGCGACTGGTGCTCAACGAATCCTGGCTTTGAGCTGAGGGCCCCACGATACTCCACCCTAGATCTGTCCGTACAGCGTATGGTTCCTCATCTGCTCCGAGGATGACTTGCCTTGGAGCCATGGCTCTCGAGCAATTATAACCTATGAGAAGACCCACTTCGCAGTCTTTTAGTGTTTGAATTTCGTTTGCTATTCCTGCTAGATGACTCCATTTCTTAGCCGTCTTACAAGTGGGGATGTGTGCGCGGTTTACGGGTATGCAGTCCTTAGTGTAGGCCACTGGAAGATCGACTTGAGTGGCAGAGCTATATCCTCTTACACGAAGGCCGCAGACTCTCTCACTTGTGAGAATTGTGTCCTTTCCGCTCATGGTTGTCAGCTTCAGTTTAACTGGATGCTTGTCTGCATTAAGACCGTCACTCACCTCTTGGTCGATAAATGTAGTATCGCTTTGAGTGTCGAGAAGAGCGTAGACAAGTCTCTCCATAGTTGGGTTACTTTTGGAGGAAACCCATACTGGTAGAATCATTGATGTGCTGGATGAGCCTCCAACTGCTACACTGAGGGATCTTGCCTCAGGGTCTTGATCTGATTCTGCATCAGGTGCAGGCCTTTCTTCTCTTTGATAGTTGTTATCATGGAGGGCTGTAGGATGTTTTCTCTTGCAGGTGTCACAGGAGTGACGATGGCGACAGTCTTTCGCATTGTGTCCTGGCTTTAGACATCCATAGCATAGTCTCTTCTCCTTTATGAAGTTGCGTCGCTCATCCAGTGACATCTCTGTGAATCTTTCACATGCATGGAGCTGGTGTCCGTCATCTTCACACTGAATGCATGGAGCCATAGTCCTAAACTTCCGGTTCTCATTGTCAGTGTCTGCTTGAGTGGCAAGAACGCTGGCGTTGTTTCTCTTAGAGTCTCTGACATTTCCTTTATCGGCACTAGTGGCTGATGAGTGTAGAGCTTGGAAAGACGTGATTGGATTGCAGGCAATCTCCGCTTCAGTTGACATGAATTTTGTGAAGTCCTCGAAAGTTGGAAATTCTTGACGTTCATTCAAGCGTTTTGTGACTTGACGGTTCCACTGAGCGGCTGCCCAGTCTGGCAGTTTGTAAATAAGCTTTCGGTTCTCCTCACAGTCGTTGAGTATGTCAAGACCCTTGACATGAGGAATGGCATCCCGACAGGCATTGAGAAAATCAGAGAAACTCCTGAGTCCCTCTGCATCCTTAGGCTGAATCCTCGGCCAGTTGGATAGCTTCTCTCTGAATGATCTCTGAATGGCAAATGGCTGGCCAAAGCAATGATTCAGCTTATCCCAGGCGTCTTTGTAGGCTTCCTTGTCGTTACGATAGAACGTGCCATCTAGAGCCTGGCGTGCTGGGCCACCAACATACTTCTTCAAGTAGTAGAGTTTTTCAGCTGGGGTTATTGCTCTTTGGTCGATGAGTGAGGTAAACGTTGTCTTCCATTCGATGAACTGTATAGGATCACCATTGAAAACAAATGGCTCTGGTGCAGGAAGCCTACTCAAGGCTATGCTGTCATGGAAGACCTGTGCGAGAGCAGTGATGTCAGAATGAGATGTTGGTGCAGCATGAGATGGAAAGAGTGTGGCAGCAGGTGCGTTCCTCATCTCTGCATTGCTTTCATTGATGTGTTCGGCAGCTTCATGTCTGATCTGATCGTCGTAGACCTTTAGTTTGGCTTGGGCTGCGAACACTTCCTTCTTGGCCTGCAGTCGCTCTAACTCACGCTTTTGTACCTCCAGAGCCTTTCGTTGTTGTTCCTCTAGTTCGCGTATAACTTCCCTTTGTTTTTCCTCTACTTGCATCATCTGATAGGTGGCTTCCTTTTCGGCTAGTTCAGCCGCTGCCTCCACACGCTTCGTTGTTATTATAGACGAGCCTTGTGCAGACCCGCTGTTCTGAGTTAATGCAGAGACGTCAGAGGCAGCTCCATAGACCGACCTTGCGTAGTCATGGCGACGCAGTTCATGAAGTCGGCTCCTTTCCCGTTGGACATTGAAATCGTCTTCTGTACCTATGGTTCTATCATGAGCGATGTTGACTAATTCCCTGGTTACTGTCTCGCACGTATCCACTCGTCGTCTTATGTCATTGGGGGGCGCGGCGAGACTTCTGATTTCGACATACATCATACAAACGTCCGTCTTAGACATATTTAGTTTGTCGATGAGAGTCCAGAGCTCCTCCTCTGACATGTATGTCTTCATCTCGTGTCTTGCCTTGCAAATGTCGCGCTTCCATTTTTCATACAGGTACAGCAGTCTTTTCTCCCTTTTGCATGCTTCTTCCTCTTGGTGCGCACGCATCCTTTCTGTTGGGCGCGGTGTACGGTGGGAGCGTCGGAGACCTTCAGTTAGGTCATCCTCTTCCTCAGGGATATCAGTGGGACCTTTTTCCTCTTCACTAGCTTCCTTCTGTCGGTTTTCAGACTCTTCCAACCCTAGGCCTACCTCTGTATGATGCTCTTCTCCTAAGCCTTTGACCTCATCTGGCGAGCTAGTTTCCTTATATAACCCTCCTTTCCCTTCTAAGGATGCCATGATGAGCTAATTATTGCACCTTTCAACGTTAGAATAAAGTGAATGTGGTTGCGCCTTCATACAGAGCAGCATAGACATGGACAGAGAAATAGCACAGCATACACTTTGAATGGTAAATTAGGGCAAATAACCAGCATTGAATGTGTTATCTATGGGCATTTACATCAGAGTTCATGCCAAAGCAATGACTAGAATACACACAATAACAAAGGAAGCTCTACATGAAGTGTGCATTTTTAAAACAAAAAAAGTAATTAATTATCAGGTCTATAGTAAGGTAATGAAACGGTTCCTTCTCTTAACAACTCAAGTGAGGGTGAAGTTCAGTGCAGGGTCCGGGAGACGAATATCCGATGTTCCACTTCACCATAGAGTAAGCTCTTACTGTAGCATCCCTGGGAGAGTGATGGATGGACTCCTTTACTGGTGTTTCATGAATGTTTATTTCAATTCACAACGTAAGAGCTGAAGTGAAATGACAGAGAAAGACAAAGAAAAGATACTCAGATATATATACATTATATACATTAGTGCCACATTCACATTGTTCAATAAGCTAACATAACACTTGACACAAATGGCTTCCAATAACAGTGACATAGCCAATACATTAAATGAATACAAATATAAAGTAAACAGCCCATATCAATAAATAGGACAAATAGACATCCCAGTACCTTGTCCTCTCTCTCTCCAACAGGGGCTTAACCATAACCCACATGAAAGTCTTATTTTCCAGATCTACAATCAAACAAAAACTCTTAAAATGCTGGTACTCTGGACCTTATTAAATGTGTAGACAAGCTAACAATTTGCAATGACCAAGTTAGCTAGAAAACAACGTATTTTCACAGTAGCAGGAATAACTTTAAGTTGTCAAAACACAAACAAAAGTGAATTCAAACCAACATTAAAACCATAGAAAGTGCACAGCAGTTACCTTGTAGACAATTTCCATATAACAAAAGAATAAAGAAGATATTCACGGAGAACTTTCTTTCCTTGTAGCCGTATGTCTAACGTTCATTTGGACCGTCAAGCTGCGCTCATGCTCGCGGTATCTGCTTCCGGTTAGCTACTTCCGGTTTGGCGGTGCTTCAAAATAAAGGTTCCCTATCACACACAAACTGAATGACGCTACCTGGAGGGTCGTTTACAGTGGGGGTGGGGGAAACCTAGGCAAGGGACACTGGTGGGCTGTAGAAACTGTTCATGTATTATCTCATACCTGCTGTCGGTCTCTGTTCCAGCCGTACGGCCAGAGTCAACTCCCTGGGACTGCTGCAACAACATCGCTCTCCTCAGTTGCTTTCTTTGTCTCTTGGTTAAATTGCAGTCATCTGCAATGGACACTCCAGCATGGATCGGCTATGGTAAAACAGTTGTCTCTGGTTCTCTCTCTTCAAAGACCCCCTGTGTCGGAGTTAAAGACATTATTTCCAGTCCCTCCGTCACGCTCGTCTCAGGAGGGGAGTCAGTCACATTCAAATCAATCAGGTTATCGTCACTGCTCAATTCGGTCAATGAAATGTCTGCAGAAGTTATCGGCATGCTACCAGTGCCGGCATTATTCCTTTTCATCGCCTTTCGTTCTTTTTTTTCTGTTTTTTGATTTGGTTACGCATTCTATACCGGCCTCCTTTCCTATACTTAAATACAAGGTTTTGTAAAGGCCTGAATATCTTTGGCCATTGTTTCTTCACTTTTATTGTGACATTTCCAGTCGTTGAAATAGACAGATTGTCTACCTTTGCTATGGTTATTGCATCCACACCTTCAGTTGCTCCTATCTGTGTATTTGCCATTCTCACCACTTTCAAACACTCGTAATATCACCGTTTGGAAAAAACAGTTTCTCTGTACTTAAACTATTTTTACAAACTTGAGTTAAAATCACTCACACTGGCAGAATTTATTGGTGCAGACAGGAATTGACAAAACGCTTAGTTATACTACACCCAGACTTTTAACAGTCAATTGTTCCCCGTTGGAGTTTGGAATCGTCAGCACTGCTTCTGTCCGCCCTCAAGCAGCTGTGAAGAAAGAAAAAAAAAACATACACTTAATTAGCAGTGGCATTTCCCTTTCACAATCCATCATTATCTTTAAGCATGGAATGTCGGGCATTCTCTATACTAATATCACTTTAGAGAGCGTTAGTGAAATCTTCTTTGGAATTTTAACGACACGGCCTTAGCTGTGCTCTGTCTGTTGTCCTCATCGGAAAACTGGATCGTCCAATCCCTTTGTCGTGTATCTGCATCACATGACTCTGAGGAACACTATTTCGCATCAGCCTCTTCCGTCTGTTGAACAATCAGAAATTTGTTATTCACAGCCTATCATTTCTAAACACTTGTGCTGGATATGGTAATTTAGTTGATTAAAATCGCTTCTTCCTCTTAATGAATTTGTAATTCCTTTCTCATAAAATATTTTAACTCTTATTGCTCTTCAAATGACTATGTGTATATGTAATTCTAACATTTCCTTCTATGTGTAGCTGTATGTATTTCTATCTGAGAAAGTCTAAATTGTATTCCTCTCATATATCGCTTTTTACATCACAGTATTCACATAATTTATTCATAATTCATACTAATTTCCCCTGTTAACACCTTAACCTTAGGTGTTAAACATCAACCGCGTTCAACTCACGAGGAATTAAATACATTTTCAGTGACTCATATCACAGAATCCCTGTGGCTTGGCACAGCGTCCCACAACCTGTTCATTAAACTACAGGTGCAGACACCATCCCCATTTTGAAATCCCTGCAGACCAATGATAACCCACCGGTCTGCCATTCGCAGCCCAAGGCATCCCTCCCAGTAGCGACCTGAAAGTGAAACCCCGGGCTCACCACACAAGGATATTCAAAACTCATACAACTCTCAACCACTGCTGCACTTACACAGCACCTCAGATTTCAAATCAACAACAGCAACCACCTTTACCTAAATATCCACACATAAGTCGACACAAAGCCTAAATCCGTACCCTAATGCACCCCTCGACCCCCTGCTACCACAGTGGGGGAGTTGGGAGCCGGTACCCCCGTTGGAATGAAAAAAAATTACACCCTCTTCGCCGAAATCTAAACACAACCGCGGCAAGCAGGAACCCTACCACTGAACCCCCAATGCATAACAAACCCTGGCACGTCCCCTCCATCATACGTCTTGTTCTTCTACCAACATCGCAATCGCAGGTGCAGCCGAGCAGAGCAACCCCTCATACGCAGGTCCATCTGCGTAGAGAGTCCCAAACATATCTTCAAAGCACACTCCGACTTACGGCCCCCCATCATGAACGCAACACACAAGACACTGACACGGAGTCTCTACCACACCAGCCAGAGTTCGTCCAAACGCAACGGAAGAAGTACGAGCGCCTTGCCGACCAAAGCGTAGCGCCACTGGTTCAACACGACCGGCCGCCACCCAGAGACCACATCATACGGTCCATATGCAGCCTCGTCAACCCAAACCCGCGTTGCCCCGGGTCAGCAGCGCCCCACTTCTCCGTTAAGTCAAGGGACCGGAAGGTGGCTGGAGACCCTGAGTGAGCCATAGAGCATGGCCCCACCGCCGCTGCCACGACATCCTTACCCTGACGCTGGCCATTACCACTACCATCACATCCGTCCTCGACGCCATCCCCATCCTGTGGGTGTTAATCAGCACTAGAAACCTACAGAAAATAACAATAACCTGCACTAGAAACCTACAGAAAATAACAATACTCAGCTGCACTAGAAACCTACAGAAAATAACAATAACCAGCTGCACATCTAACCTTGCATGAGCCACTAGGCCCACCCAACCGAATATCAACCAGAAAGTTAACCCAGAGCTCAACGCCATCCCCGTTACACGGGAGAAAAAGAGAGAGAAGAGAGAGAAAGGGAGAGAGAGTGAGAGAGAGGGAGGGAGAGAGAGAGGGGGAGGGAGGGAGAGAGAGGGAGGGAGAGAGGGGGAGGGAGGGCGGGAGAGAGAGAGAGAGAGAGAGAGAGAGAGAGAGAGGGAGGGAGAGAGAGGGAGGGAGAGAGTGAGAGAGAGAGGGGGGGAGAGAGAGGGAGAGAGAGAGAGAGAGAGGGGGAGAGAGAGGGAGGGAGAGAGAGAGAGAAAGGGAGGGAGAGAGAGGGAGGGAGAGAGAGAGAGAGAGAGGGGGGAGAGAGAGGGAGGGAGAGAGAGAGGGGGAGGGAGGGAGAGAGAGGGAGGGAGAGAGGGGGAGGGAGGGCGGGAGAGAGAGAGAGAGAGAGGGAGAGAGAGGGAGGGAGAGAGAGAGAGAGAGAGAGGGGGGAGAGAGGGGAGGGGGTGGGGAGGGGGGAGAGGGGAAGAGAGAGGGAGGGAGAGAGAGGGAGGGAGAGAGAGGGAGAGAGAGAGAGGGGGAGAGATATTATGTCCATATATCACCTTATTGGCCGAAACTACCATAAATGCAATATAGTTTATGCAGTATAAGCGGCTAGATCGCCCATCAAACGATCCCACACTCAAAGAATGTACACCAGGATGGGAGCCTAAAACATGGCTCTTCCGCCCCCTAGCGGACTTTAACCCACACACCATCCCCACCGACCTCAGCTCTCACAGCGAGCTACGACGCAGCTGTTCACCACCGCACGCCACGACGCCCGCGGTCCTCAGCATTGAACTGCCCCATTGAGAGAGAGAGGGAGGGGGAGGGGGGGGAGGGGAAGGAAGCCTGGGCCCCACATCTCACTACCAGATTAAACTATACTTACCAAACTATTACAGCATAACAATCTAATTCTACTATCAAACCAATCTTTAAAAGAAAAACCTCCTGTGTGTAGAAACACATGAACACCAAAGCCCTTTGAATGGAAACCTAAACTTGGCCTCTGCCGCCCTCTACCGCAAACCCAAACAAACTCCACCCAGAAAAAGAAATCCCTCTAAATGGACGACTCCTCGCCCCTACCAAGATGGCCGCGCTCCTTGTTTACATGTGAAGTCCTATTAGTAGCACATCCCGAGAGTCCCGTCATGCTACGTCGTTAGCATAGGTAGCTTAGCATATTAGCTTCGTCAGCCATTTGTGTGATAGCCAGCGCGGCTAGTTAGCATTAGCTTAGCTTCAACCATGACCCCGCAATAACTGCCCCAAACGGCATATTGTCCCGTTTTGCCGCGCGGGCCGACACACCGCAATGTTAGCACAATACAGCTCCACCCTACAACAGAACTCTAATCCCCTCAAACGCCAGTGTACAGACTCAACCAAAACAAAAACATTACAGCATACATAGGCCATCTCAATTGCTAGCTTGACCCCGCCGCCATTGTTTTAGCTGAGCTTAGAACGACTTCCGGGTCAACATCTCCGCCTCAGTTGATTTCTTATTACATTAAACAATTACCTTAAATCCACCGAATTCGAAAATTCTAATGTACATTACACATCCCAGTGACCCCAACACACTCGCGATCCACACTATACACTCGATACCACGACGCCACGTCCACAATTAGCTTCGGTCGCCTCCGTGGCTAACGTAGCAGCTAATGCCTGCCACGTCCGATAGCCTCAGCTAAAACGGCATCTTTCATTACATTTCCCTGCGGTCGTTAGTCACTAGAATGTCATAATAATACAACAAAAATCAACTCATACATGGCATACATTCCTAACCACTAATAGACATGCTACACACATACATACTCAGCAATACACATTCGCTTAATCCTACACTTCCATTCATTCACAATCATTCAGTATTGAACAAACCCAGCATTACTGTAGCCGCAAGCCACGACGTTAGCGGCCTACAGTATTGAATAAACTCTAAGTATAATATAAGCGCTTATTTCTATAGCTCAAAAATATAAACACTTCTCATTCCTGTATTGCTAGACCGACTCCTGGTTCAAAGTGTTTGTTGTTTGCTTTTCCGAAAGGCTATCTTGAGCTCTTAGCCAGCCGATAGCTTGGGCCTTAGTTTCAATGTTTTTCTAGCTTCAACACTAGTATCAATCACACATTTTTACTATTTTCAATAGCTTTGCCGCGCTTATTTTCCCCGCGCCTAAGAGCATTAGTACACTATACATGTACTGAATGTTTACTTTACAAACAGCACATTGAAACGAATTGTTGTTAAGTACTTTTGTTCACCAATTTGTCGCGACGAACGTGTACCGAAATATGCTCCAAAGTCTAACACGTCCTAAAACGGATTTCAGCCGACTATCGTTTTCTGTAATCAACCAATCTCACTTGATTAACAAACCATGTCAGCCTCTTCCTAATCCACTTAATCAACCCTCAACACGGGTTGATCTCCATTCAGTTCGGCTGATATCGCCCAGAGAACCTACCTCTCCGTTGATTTGAAACGGCGAGCGGCCAGCCCGGTTACGATATTTTCAAAAGCTCCGGTGAGGCCACCTTTGCATATTTTTCCCCACGTTATATATCTCGCGACCCGTAATGCTATAGAATCATATTGACGCCCTTTCTTTACACACATCCGATTCCGTGACCTGAGCAGTGCTGGACCAGAATAGTAACGACGCATCGCCCCGTCGATGGCTCAGATGTCCGCCTGTCGTCGTTTGAGAGACGGCCACAAGCGGAGATTCTGCCTCACAAGCGTCCACCCTTAATCCCCCATTGTTCAGGCACGAAAAATATCTCATCTCATCATGTACTTTTCCGGAAAATACGACTTAGGTTTATCCATTAACCGGGATACATTCCACCGGCGCCTTCCAACACCAAACTTTTTGAGGCCACGATCAACGACCATCTTGTTCAGTGAAGCCCGGCACTTCCAATTCGCGAGTTGTACCGTGTAAAACGTCCCCGCTTGCCGATTGGATGCAGCCAATATGATAATGCGTGCTACGCACCCCATCGATCTCCCTCCTCGAGAGACACTACGACCATCTCGCCCAGTGAAGCCCGGCACTATCATCCCACCGGGCATTCCAACACCAAACTAGTAATCATACATTTCAAACTCAACCCCTAGTTCGAACAGAACGCTCTACATTTTCAGCCATCACGGCCCGTGTCCACTCACCTATTTTCAGGATCCTGTCGCGATGAATCTCCGCAGGCACCGATTGTCCCCGGTGCCGAGTGTTTGTCCAGCCGAAAAAAAATCAAGAGCGCTTCAGGTTCAAGGGTCAAGGCACCAATTGAAGTGACAAGGAATAAGGGTTTTATCTTATAAAACCATCTAACTGCCTGTACTCTGCGTTGTGTTGCTTAATTCACCTTAAAACCTATTTACTTATAAAGGCCAACACGGCCTAGTAGGACGGCAGCGAGAGCAGGAGGATGGAATGAAGAGCAGTTGTCTCAGCATCTGTTTTTAATTCAAAGTAACAAGTGAAATCTGGTTCAATTAAAACAAAGTGTGCTATAGTCGTGATCACTAGACACTATGCCGTCTGCAATCAAAACTAGACTAAGAAAGTAGATTACTCTTCATCGTTGAGTTGTGGATTGTCTTTGTTGTCTGGTGACAAACAAAGAGATTCTTTCCTCGTTCCAAAAAGCTTCTTCTCCGTGTTCCTCTGCTTTCTGGTTTTCGCCGTCCTCTGTGTGGGTGGGGAGGTGTGTTCTGTTGTCGGTTCCATTTTTGTTGTGTCTCACACCCCCCTTTTTATCCATGAGAGAGAAACCCCGGCATGACGTCACCAAGTGACCTCACCCCTATGATTTCACCCAATCGCAAGCATTCACAGTGGGTATTTGAAAGTGGGTGGTTTCTAAACAGACCAACTTACTTGCGCCTTTTTTTTAAGTCAGAGAGTTAATATCTAATTGATTTGAGATTGATTTTCTAAATACAGACATATTACTTTTAACTAATAGAATCTTTATATGAGATGAGAATCACCGTCTGTTACCATCAAGCCCAGTTTCATAGTTTTATAATTCTTCCAGTTTGGTTTATATAAAGGCTTGATTGTAACCTCGATGACTTTCTGTCATAAACACAGCATTTTCATATAATTCTGTTCAGCATAATTAGTCCAACATAACAGTAATATTTACAGGTAGTTCACATTCATTGTAAACATCCTAAATCAGTAAAAACACATTTCAGTTATTTAACTATAATTTCTATTTGAAACTCCATACTAATCAGACCAGTTGGGCTGCCTACTGTTCCCAGGAGATAACGGCTTCATGTGATGTGGTCATCTCATTGTTTTAGCTGTTTGCCCACACCCATTGTAAACAGTTTCTGTTTACCACCCTGTAACTAGATCCTCCTAGTTACAGCTGCTTGAAGGAAACCTGTTCTTTTGCCGTTCTCAGTAGATCCCAGAAGAATGTAACTTCTCCCCCCACTGTCCCAACTGCTAACAACACTTGTATGTAAATCCACCTTTGTGGTGAGCACAATGTTAATCAATCTCTGTAAACACATACTCCCTATCCTGAGAACAGCCCTTGATGACACCCTGTTCCCAGTTTGGCCCTTTGCCTGTTTTCTAACCTGGCCCTTGGACTGACTGAATATGACAGTTGGTTTGACCAAAGCTTATGTTTGCTTAAAACCTTTTTCTTATGAGGGACATTTTCCAATATTTAGGAGCTATAGCTTATCAAATTATACCACAGGATCAACCTCCTTGGAGGGTTGTCTCCCCGGTGCGCCAGCTGGTCCCACGACGTTGTGGGGGGGAAGCCTCCGTGGAGCACTTCGGAGCGGCGTGCCAGGGGGAGAAGAGCCATCACCTATTTTAGGCCCTGTCCGATACGCTGGCGATGTGGGGGGTGGTGTCACCAGTGACCATCTGGTGGGGTCTCGATGCCACGGCCTCGTTGACCTCGCCAGGCGCCTTTTTCAGGGGGTCCCTGTGGCGTGCGGGATGCACGTGTGAGTAGTCGCAGGCCCTTCTATACGAAGGTAAGTCCCACGGTCTGCTCACCCTGTGTGTTTGAGGTACTGTTCCCTCTTTGCACTGTTCGGGTCTGGTCTCCCTCCCGCCCCTCACTAGGGGGTGCGGGGGTGTCCGGATCCTCCTCGGTATTCTGATGGTTGTAGGGGACCTCAGCGGGTACATCTGTCGGGCTTTCCGCTCTGCTCCACTCTTGTGTTCCAATAGAGCAGAGCGCAAAGCTATAATGAAATATAACAAAGTTGATCCTATAACCCTAGTTATATGAGTATAGCGAGCGCTCTGCTCTGACTCACTGAGGACCCCACATGTCTTCCGTTCGGCGGTGAAAGACTGGGGAAGGAGCTGGTAGTATGGCCATGGCCCGCTTATATGTGAGCGGATGTGGGCGTGGCCAGGCAGGTGAGGAGCGTGCATGTGGTTGAAAGTTTTCATGATAGCATTATGATTAAAGGGACAGTTCCAATAGAGCAGAGTGCTCGCTATACTCATATAACAAGGGTTATAGGATAACCTTCGTTTTCCATTTAAGTGGGCCTGTAAACATGAGCTCAGCATACAGAAAGCCTCCATTTTCTTCTTTAAGTGGGTTTGTAATCGAACTACTTATTCTTACACCATGAGATAGTTGTTGACTATTTAACCTCTTAAGCCCTAGCAATATTTTCAGAAAACTCGCCTAAAAGTACATACCGAAGTAAATGGAAGGTTGCTCCACTTCTACAATTCCCATTTGCATGTTCTTGGTATCTAGGGACATCTATGGACCTCAGGGAATGTATTCCCAGTGTCAGAAATAGTGTGTCTGTTACTATGCTTGAGTAAATTGTAATGAACCAAAGGAGAATATAAATTGTTATAAAAGAAAAAATAAATCATCTTTGACAGTGAATAACACCATGCTAACATTGACCAGACATGAACAATTGCCACTAAGCTCATTCAGCACCTTCTCTAAGCAAATCTAAGCAAATGAATAAAAGGCAGATGATTTACAGTTTTTTTTGTCGATACAGTACTGAATTTTGCCATCCGGACACATTTAAATATGAATATAGAATATAGAATATCAGGCCTATAAATTACCTTATTATGACCAAGTCATACATCTATGGATCGGGCCAAATCTCCTCTTTCCAATGGCAGAGTTCAATCTGGATTTAGTACCACCCGTAACAGGGCAGCAAAGACTGTGAATTAAATCTACTGTAAGTACACTTACTTTTTTGTAATGAAAAATGCTCTCCCATTTTTCATCAGATTGAGAAATCTTTTTCGAGACATTCACAGAAAGGTAAAGAAACAAACTACGTAGGGCGGCTGGGTGGCGCAGCGGACATTGCACTCGTCACCAACGCAAGAGACACCGTGTTCGACTCCGGCTGTCGGCGTTGCCTCCGGCTTGGGCCAGTCATCATACTAGGTCAATTGGCAGAGTTAGCGGGTGGAAGTCGATGGGTGGTAATCTGGACGTTGTGGACAGCGACTCCTACAGGTCGGCTGGGGACGCATGCACAGCAGAGACAGGAAATGGCGGGGGTAGTGTGAGCCTCCCACACTACCCTCGCCTCGCCAATGAGAGTCCGCGCTGGCAGGTGAAAAGATGTGACAGGCTGCCTCCTCGGAGGGGACACGTGATGCAAGGCTTCTATTCTCCCTGTCTCGCCAGTGGGGGGCATATGCGAGCAACGTTCAAGACAGGGGAGAGGAGAATTGGCACAGCGGGTAATTGGGATGGGAGAAACATTGAAAAAGAGGAGAAAAAGTGGATACAAAAATTAAATAAAAACTACGTTCTATTTTATAGAAATAATGTTCAGGTTTGTTCAACCCGTGAGACATAATCACAAACATTTTCACGCCAGACGGCTCCAAGTTTGACAGGGGCTGGTGTGGGCTGGATAGTGTAGTTTTATGAAATGTCCATGTCCAGCCCTGGGTCTCCTCTGTCTTAGACCCTTAGGACTACAACGCTTTCATGACATGATATTTAGCTAATAACTAAGGCTGTCAAAGTTAACGCGGTATTAACACGTTAATGCACAATTCTTTTAATGCCACTATTTATTTTAACGCACGTTTAACGTTTTTTTTTTTTTTATTATTTTTTAAACAAACATATAAACAAACATGACAACACACGATAAGATATACAAGCATTAATTACAGTGCATATCCAATGAAATGACCATTTAGTCAAATGTCTTATACAGGATATACCCCTAATACCTGTTATCTAAAAACCTACACAATTATGCTCTAGCTCGTACCCCCCCCTCCCGGACCCCCCATTGGATAATCCAACCATTATAACTTGTTCCTAACCAGACACTACCATTATATGCTAGCTTTTATTCTCTCCACCACTTCTAACCACATTGTCATTTTGGATTCATTGAGACCCAAAATTCTTGCTGTAGATATTTCTTGATAAATCACATCGAGATATGTAAGAGTCCAGACCTTCCGGCACATTTTTTCCGGTTGAAACCATCGTGATGCTATCAGCTTTTTAGCCACTGTGATACCGGATAAAACCAATCTCTTTAGCTGTGGAGGTACTGCATGTTCAAAGACATCATTCAGCAGTAATACAGAGGGGTGTACAGGTATATCCAGAGTTAAGAGATTTGATAATTGCTGGGTCACTTCTTTCCAAAATATCTTAACTGGTGGGCAGTCCCAGTACATGTGCATAAATGTCCCTTCGTCCCCATTTGTAAATAGGGAGCATTTGGAGTCTTGTTTAAGACCCATTTTGTTCAGTCTTATAGGAGTTAAGTATGTCCTGTGAATATAGTTAAGATTGATTTGTTGATGGTCCGGGTTCCTTGATGCAAGTCGTACATTTGCCCAGGCCTCTTGCCAGTCAAAGTCTGTCTCCAGGTCTGGTATATCCCTCCTCCAGACTGAGTCTAGATGGAGGGTTTCATACGAGGCCGTTAGTAATTGATGATAAAAATCTGAAACCTCTCGATGTCTCTCTTTCATAGAAACATTTGTGGTATCTGTGGTGTACAATTGGTATCCTTAATGGAACACCGTGAGCCTTCAAACATGCCAATAACTGTGCGTAAAAATAACATGTGGACTTGGTGAGATTACATTTTTTGCGTATTTCATTGAAACTACAAAAACCCTGTTTGTTGAAAACGTCTCCTAATGAGTGTATGCCTTGCTTTTCCCATCTAGGGAATCTTATAGGTTGTTTTCCAATCAAGAGTGCATTGTTATTGAATAAGGGAGTATGATTATGCCATTTATGTGGGGTAGAATATTTTTTTTGTGTTTCACGCCATATCCGGATCGCATGAGTGATTATGGGGCCAAATTTCCGTTCGCATTGCTTAATTGATAATTTGGTGTATACTATGCCCTTCAGCCTATGTGGAGCCTATGTGGAGCTACTATATTTTCTTCTAAATTTCTCCAGGATACTAATGCTTGGGGATCAAACCATGTTGTTAGTGGTCTTAAAGTGTACGCCTTAAAGTAGTGGTAGAAATCTGGAAATGCCATACCTCCGTCTGCTTTGTTTCTCTGTGCGGTGGATCTTTTTATACGTGGTGGTTTGTTATTCCAAATACATTTGTATGTGGAGGAGTGTAATTCTTTCCAGTAACCCTTTGGAGGGGGTAACGGTAGCATTGAGCTGAAGAAGTTGATTCTAGGTAGGACGTCCATCTTAACTATTGATATCCGTGCCTGTACTGAGTTTTTAAGTTTTGACCACCTGACAAGGTCGTATTTGATTTTGTTTTGGATTTTTTATGTAATTGTGCTTCACCGTTTGGCTTATGGTAGGGAATATTTCAACTCCCAAACATCTAAAGTGTTTTACCATCGGTATCTCTTTTGGGAGGGTTATATTTCTTTTTGCAGGGGCGTTAAGTGGGAGGAAGGCCGACTTCGGCCAATTTATCCTAAATCCCGATAAATCTCCAAAGTCCTCAATCAACTTGAGAAGAGGAGGCAATGCGGTGTTGGGGTTTTCGTTTAACGTTTTTATAATAAAAAAATATATAAAAATTCTTTCTTTTGTATTTAAAAAAAATATATATAATTTACTAGACTTCACTCAGGTGTATTATTGATACTCTCATTGATACTATGTTTGTTTCTGACTCAAAGTGTGTGTGTGTGTGTGTGTGTGTGTGTGTGTGTGTGTGTGTGTGTGTGTGTGTGTGTGTGTGTGTGTGTGTGTGTGTGTGTGTGTGTGTGTGTGTGTGTGTGTGTGTGTGTGTGTGTGTGAGAGAGAGAGAGAGAGAGAGAGAGAGAGAGAGAGAGAGAGAGAGAGAGAGAGAGAGAGAGAGAGAGAGAGAGAGAGAGAGAGAGAGAGAGAGAGAGAGAGAGAGAGAGAGAGAGAGAGAGAATCCTCTCGACAAAGGGCCAAAGCTAAAGGAAGACATCTATTCACCCACGTGCCAGAAAGGCCACAATGGAGCCAAGCTAATGAGTCTTTACAAACTAATTACAGGTTCCTTCCCCTCCTCTTTCTCTCTATCTCTCTATGTCTTTCTCTGTCAGTCTGTCTGTCTATCTCTCTCTTTCTCACTCCTCCTTGTCTCTCTCTGTCTCATGCTCTCGCTCTACTTAAACAGAATTAATTATTGGTATCAATCAATGATGTTATCTGTAGCTAGGTGCTACTTGGTTAGGAAGGGAGACGGGCAGACAGTGGCATTTAGCTATGATTAATGAAGTGACCTTCCCTGAAGCCTCGGCTGTGTTCTAGAAAAATCTATTCCATTTCAAAGTGACCTCCGGGGGGATGGGGGGGGGGGGGGGGTGCTGCTGGTGGGAACACCCATGCACTTGGCATCCAAATGGGCCAAACACACACACACACACACCCAGACACACACACCCAGACACACACACACACACACACACACACACACACACACACACACACACACACACACACACACACACACACACACACACACACACACACACACACACACACACACACACACACATACAGTACACCTTCACAGGAGACGTGAACACAGAGAATATACATTTGCAGCAAAGGTCCAGATATCCATTTAACTGCTTGTTTATTGTAAACATCCAAACTCCCTGTACAATCACTACTCACTCTGCTTAACGCACCTGACTGCACTGTCTCAAAGACCCCACGTAGGCCATCATGGTGCTCATCTGACTGAAAATAACATTCACATTACAACGTTCCCTCCCACCATAGTCCAGTCCTTTCTTTTTTAAATAAACACTGAATTTAAATCTAAGCTACCCAAGGGGATTATTCTGCCCCTACATGAACATAGTCCTTGAGATAAGTGGGTGCCTTCCTTACTCGCACTGGATAACGTTGCTCTATTTCAGGACCCAGTTCTTGGGGCACCAGCATACCCGCGGGAAGATGTTTTGAGTAGGGGGTGCTGTGCCGACCACGCAAGTCGAGTGAGGTGGCGTTCGAAAGACGGCAAATTCAAGTTTCGAACGGTATATTACATGATCGGCGAATAATGCAGCCCGAGCCGGTAGACACTCGCAAAGTGCCGCGACGTGCGTGCGTCCCGCGCACGGGCATGGCGGCCCGATAACGGGCCCCCACCTGTTAATCCACTTTGAGTAGGCATCCGTTATATTTAGAAGTCTTCCCCAATACTGCCCCACAAAAATCCAGATGCAGCCTCATCCATTGTTGGTTTGGCCACTCCCATGGATATAGCGATGCTGTTTCTGGGGTGGCTTGGTTGGACTGACATGCCATAACATCTGTGCACCGCTGACATCCATGTTTGGCCATCACACATGGCTGCGGGCCAATGTTTTACTTTTCATCCCTGAGACCCCCAGATGGGCCTCATGATTGAAGCTCCTCAATCATAGTCTGTCTTCCTTGTGGTGGTATTATCACCTTATATCACCATAGGCCACAGGATGCACCCATCCTCTATGCTCAGTTCATGTTGTTGTTTCATATAAGGCTGCTTTTCTGGGTCGGTGCAGGAGCCCTGCAGGATGCGATCATGACCAATCGTGGATCTGTTTTAGTTTTTTAATTAGATTAGATTAGATACAAATGTATTGTCATTATACAGCACAAGTACAGTACAACGGAAATAAGTTTGCATCCAACCAGAGTGAAAATGTAGCCATAAAGGGCAACAGCAATATACAATGTACAGGTGGTTCAACTGGGTAAAAAATATACAAATTAGTACTACTGAGTGTAATGCTAATCAGATGTATGTACAGAGTTGTAGTATAATAAATAAAAACAGTATGACTACTACTCGCCAGCAGCGTAATTAGTAAGAGCAGGATATGTACACATATATAGATAGTAAAGGACTATGTGCAGGTAAGTACAGACAGGGGAGGATAGGTATATATGCAGTGGGAATAAATATATATACTGGTATATACAGCATTATATATAGTACATGATATCATACATGATAGTACATGTACATGATAGTACATGATATCATACAGAGTTAAGGGTTATGTGCAGGTGTACAAGCAGGTATATAGAGGGGTTATACTGTATACTGTAACAGAGCATAGGGTGTAGGCAATGGAGTCAGAGTTCAGAGAGATGACAGCTGAGGGAAAGTAGCTGTTCCTGAGTCTGCTTGACTTGGAGTGGAGGTTCCTGGCCTCTCCTGGAGGGGAGGAGGGCCAGGTGGGCTTTCCTATTGTCCTCAGGAAAAACAGGCGCTGGTGAGCCTTCTTGACCAGTGCTGAGGTGTTGAGGTTCCAAGAGAGGTCCTCAGAGATGTGGACTCCCAGGAATTTGAAGCTGGAGACACACTTAACGTTAGGTTATGACTATAACCAAGTTCTGTTAGTTAGGGGCGATGCTTGGCATCGCTACTGCACTATCTCGCGTACGTGCACGCGTACTGAATAAACCACAAATGTACCTCTAATACCAGTATTAGTCTGACCACACCCCTCATCAGCTTACCTTCATAAGCAGGTGTGTGGTCACCTGCTCTCCTCCTTCCCAAGCTTTCACCACAAGGTGAGGACAAGGGCTGCAGCGGCCGTCCGATGCCAAGCATCGCCCCTAACTAACAGAACTTGGTTATAGTCATAACCTAACGTTCTGTATCGTTAGTGGCTTAGCTTGGCATCGCTACTGCACAAGGGAGGCCAAGCGGAGCCACTTGGCTGACAAATACACCCCGCTGACAGCCCCCCAAAACCATCAGAACAGGGAGGGCCGAGCCCCCCCGACCCCCCCTAATGGAGGGTAGCCCCCCTATTAGGGACGTCACGGGAGGGCGACGGACCCGACCGTGCGAAGAGGCACTCAAGCAACTCAACGCACAGGGTGAGCAGACCGTGGCTTGACCCCACGACTACACACACGCACAACCCGCATGCCACCCGGGAACGAACGGAGGAACAACCTCGTTACTGCCCCCAGAATCACGGGGTCAAGGGCAAACCCAACCCCGTGGCAAGGCCGCAGCAGCGGAGCACGAAGGAAGACCCAGACCCACCAAAAGGACTGGACTCCCTAGAATGGGGGCCCGGAGAAGTCCATGATGCCAGCATCAAGACCCCACCAGGTGGGCACGTAGTGCCCCGCCCCCCACATCGCCAGCGTATTCGGACAAAGGCCCCTCAGTTACTGCACCCGGTATTCCCAGGCGGAACCAACCAGGCCAGAACCTGCCCAGCTTCCGAGATCGGACGAGATCGGGCGTGTTCAGGTCGGTATGGCCGTAAGCCGAGCGGGCCCCGTCCCCCCAATAGTACACCGCCTGGCACACTGACCCTGCAGAATAGGCAGTCAGCATGGCCGTAAGCACACAAAAAAGGTTAACCAACGGAAGCAGGCAGCGCACCGGGGAAAAACCAGGCAACAGGCTGTTAACCCTAGCCTGGAGACTGCGGACGAGACAGGCGCCAGAGGGGACAGCTGAACACAGCCGCCCCGGCGGAAGGAGCGTAAGCTGGCGGTGTTGCATGACCAAGCCTCCATTTAACAACCCCCACCCAGAGGGGTCGAGGCAGAGAAGGCTGACACGATTGGCAGACGTCATGAACGTGCAGGGGCACCCTCAAACGGTGAACCCGGGAGTTGACACTGCTCCAACACACCAGGGAATCAACCACCTCGGTGTTACCCAATGCGGTGGTTGTTCCTATAACCCCTCAAGAAAAAACTCCAAAACACACCTGCGGGTATACACCGGCTATACCGCAGTACAAGTGTTTCAGTTTCCAAAAAGGGTTAACCCAGGCCTACGGGTTGCAAACATCACTTCGGACCGGGCCTGGCGGTACGGGAAGCACAGGGTCACCAGAGGAGGTCAAAAAACCACCCCCACAGGCCCCTCTTCGCCATGCGTGAGAGAGGAGCGAAAAATAATGGAGAACCAGCCCCTAAGCACACCGTACCTGGTATTCCCCGGCGGTCTCCCAACCAAGTACTAACCAGGACCAACCTGTGTAGCGGCCGAGATCCGACGAGATCGAGCGCGTACAGAATGGCATGGCTGTAAGCCATGACGACAGTGCTGAGTAAAAACATACCCAACCAGGGTCTCCATAGCGCCTAACCCTGTGACACCCAGACCGACCTGGCATTTTTCCCCCTGAAAAAAGCCCAAGTCCCTCAGGGTACCAGAACAGCAGATCTGCATCCCCGGCGGACAACGGGTTCAACTGATCTGGACCAGCGTGACCAGAACCAGTCCCGTGCCCTAACCACGCCGACATGCCTACTCCAGGAGAAGGGCAGATATGCGTGTTGATCTTAACATGAAAAGAAGGCGCCACCCAGACGTTCGGACGAACCGCGCCTGGTGGCCCACCCCAAGGGCGTGAGACCCCACTACATATGTTCAGATCCATCCCGTCATCATCCCCCAGACATGAACGAGAATCCGTCGACAACCCACCCAGGTCATGGGATGTGGTCGCCGGAAGAGGAAAAACCCCCATCTCAGTTGCTTTATAAAAACGCTGTTTCAACCACAAGCAACCAAGGCGTGCCAGTCAATCGCCTGTTTACAGCGAGCTAGCACTATACGTGCGTCGGGACACACCCCCATCAATGAACAGGCTATTTAGACCTGTCATTGAATCCCCAAGGCGCCCAGGGGAACGACAAGAGGGGTGTGACACTCCCTAACTCCAACACTTCTGAAATAGAAAGAAGGAAGCATCAACAGTATGTATCCCAGTCTACACAGCCGGGGTAAAAAATGTTCACATTTTTACATCCCACCACCCTCCCATAGGAAAGAGACGGGGATCCCCAGAGAGACTTCCCACGCGAGCTGTACAGATTGAAAAGAATATATTGCACCTTGAGCCATGTAAAAAACTGGTTTTAGGGCCTCCGGGGAAGAGGCACCGAACCCATACACACTCAATAAACGAATTGAATCGAATATACATACAATAGAAAAGGACCCTTCTAGAGGGTCCACTCACTTTGACAATCTGAGGAGGAAGGCTCTGTACTCTGATGGAGGCTTCCTCACATGGAAGAAGGAGTCCGAACTCACAGAAGGCCTGAGTAGGCGCTTGGTGAGGAGGAGCCCTGACCACCCCCCCCGAAAACAGATCCATCACATGGACCTGAACAGCACACGGAAGTCCTACCAACAGAGACGCGCACGGTGACGTACTCTATGGCGGGGGAATTCCTGCGGTGCACACGCCCAATATACCAGGCCGTGGGACCAGGAACTCCCTCCCCCCCCCCCCCCCCCCCCCCGTAACGTGCCGAACCGCCACGTGACGGGAACCTTGAAGGACAGGGGGTGTACCCCTGACCGACAGAACAATGGGGAGAGGAAAGGTTACCAGTTCACCCCTTTACGACCCCACACCCATGATACGACGTAACGACAAAAAGAGAATATGACACAGTCATAGTCAGCTCTATGAAGCGTTTCACAGCTCCACACAGCGCACGAGCTAACCTGCTATCTGATTTTTACTAAGGAAAAACACAGAATAGAGAGGGCTCTAAGAACCCCGGTCCAACATACACATGTGCTTCTGTGGCCAGTACAACCCAGTTGTAGGTCACATGACACACACAACCCATCATCACCTACAAAAAATGGCAAAAACACTCAACAGAGGAACGCCGTTTTTTTACACAATGAGAGAATACATCATTCTCGATTAGTATCGACCACAGGCCTTGCTAAGCACACATGACAGCAACCAAACCAATTTCCCTTTAGGAAATAAGTTTCTCCAGCAGATTTAGCACAACCTCAGCAATCAAGCCAAGAGTTACATCGTATCCCTACCACACAAAAGACACAATTAATGCACAACATGTCTGATAGGAGGTGATAAAGTCCCCAGGGAACCGGGGGGGAAAAACACAATCCTCCTATTTTACCCTCAATACGGCCAGTTAAAACAGGAAAACCTGTTAATGTGTGAACTCACTGTTCATTGTCATTACAGTCTGAGAAAGAACATTCTTTTACTCACTTGTCACCAAGCATAGCTTCATAGGTTAGTTGCCTTAGTAGTGAGTACACGGTACACATAAACACCATGATGTTCCTCACACAACAACCAGATCAATACATCACGATCTGCACGGAGAAGCTAACTGCCAGTGACAAAAACAGCTCACACATAACCCGCAACGTATCCCAAATGCATTGCAACAACACACGTTTTGGGAAAAAACACCGTTATTCACAATACATTTAGCAAGGTAAAACCAGAAGACGTGTTATGAGGTCTGGCCAACCCCGTACCTACCCGGAACGCAGATCAGCGAAGTGCAGTCACAAGACACCGTAGAACACAGCCGTCCTGTGTTGTTCGATCCGGGCAGCGTCGCCGCTCCACCAGTCGCTACAGTCCTCTTTGTTGACGCAATCCCCGTCCAGGCACAGGGCAGGGTCGACGAACATCCCCTGTCAAGGATGACGTCGTGGTCAAGAGTGTAAAACATGTTAAAATCAAAGCACGTTCAACAGAATAGCATCAAGCTAACGGCTGCTCCAACCGTTCGGGTGCTATTGCTTCCGCTCGCGAGACGCCGATCTAACGACGCACGCGATCAGAAGCGAGCTCCCGGCGGCGCGCGAGAAGCTAAGCTACCCCGCGCCAGGCCACTGACCGGCTAACCGTAAGCTATGAACATGTAAACAATGACATAACACTCACCCAGACATGCCGCCGTTCTGAACCCCTCCTCACTTTTTAAGAGAAAAGAGAAAACAAGACGTCAACACCGCTTCACAACGGTGACATTACCACGTCCGGCGGAATCAGCACAGTACCAACTGGCCTGTATAGCTGACTTTGAACATGAATCTGCCGCTATCGCACATTACATGCACATATCCCCTCGTGAAGGAATACTCTCATTTGGATATGAAAGATGGGGTCTTAACACGGTGACAGAGAGAATCCACTCGTCCAGAACACACAGGGATCACCAGTGTCAATGGTCGCGGCCCACTAGTTAAAACTATAATGGTCGCCAGACCAAGGCCTTCTGTCGCCTAGGCGGCTAAACAAAGGACCCTAGCCTGGGGCCGGTTTCCACAAACTTTGTCAAGTAGCCCCCATAGCACTAACAGACAAGTGGAGCCCGCCAGCAAACACTACTCACCCAACCTGGAACGCACCGCTCCTCACAACAGCGGCATGTCCGACAGTTCAGCTGTGGCCTGACAGGTTTCACCCCAACAAACACAGCAAGGAACTGCAGTTGAGAAGCATGCAGCGGCGTGCTCCCAATACGAAAACCGGTGGAGGGTTTTTAGAATGATCAACATCTTCTAGACACTCCAGTACGAAGACAATATCGCCGTATTTTCTCGAAAAATAGTGAGAGAGAAAATAAAGATATGATGTCAACGTATCCTTGTTTCCCAAGCTGTTCCTAATCCAATTTCTTCCATCATGGTGTCAAGTGTGGGGATCTACCGAGGCACCTCTTCCTTGTGGTGAAAGCGAGAAGGAGGAGAGCAGGTGACCACACACCTGCTTATGAAGGTAAGCTGATGAGGGGTGTGGTCAGACTAATACTGGTATTAGAGGTACATTTGTGGTTTATTCAGTACGCGTGCACGTACGCGAGATAGTGCAGTAGCGATGCCAAGCTAAGCCACTAACGATACAGAACCTATGTGGACTGGACGGAGGCATGTGCGCTGGCTCTGGTCTTCCTGAAGCCCATGATGAGCTCCTTGGTTTTCTCTGTGTTGAGGGCAAGATGGTTGTCGGCGCACCACTCCGCCAGGTGCTGGACCTCCTCCCCATAGGCCGACTCATCGTTGTTTTTGATGAGGTCCAGCACCGTTTTGTCTCCGGCAAACTCAATGGTGTTGGTACCATGTATAGGAGTACAGTCATGGGTGAAGAGGGAGTAGATGAGGGGGCTCAGCACGCAGCCTTGTGGGACGCTGGTGTTCAGGGTGAGGGTGGAGGAGGTGAGATTAATAATAATAACTTCATTTTATATAGCGCCTTTCAAGGGACCCAAGGTCGCTTTACATAGGGGGGGGGAATAACAAAGTAACAGACAGTGGACAGACACAACATATACATATAAAGTGAGAGATTAGGGGTTAAAGGTCAAGTTGAAGAGGTGGGTTTTGAGCAGTCCAGAGTTGGGGCGGTGCGGAGTTCTGCAGGGAGGGAGTTCCAGAGGGTGGGAGCTGCCACACTGAAAGCTCTGTCCCCGAAGCTCCACAGTCTGGTTCGGGGGATGGAGAGCTGACCAGTGTCCGTGGATCATAGGGACCGTGACTGAGTGTAGGGGTGGAGGAGGTCAGTGAGGTACTGAGGTGCCAGAGCGTGAAGGGATTTGTAGGTGAGCAGGAGGGTTTTGTAGGTGATGCGGGATTTGATGAGGAGCCAGTGGAGGTGGATGAGGGTGGGGGTGATGTGCTGCCAGGGTTTGGTGCGGGTTAGAACCCTGGCAGCTGAATTTTGAACATACTGGAGCCTGTCCAGGGTTTTGCTTGGGACCCCCGGACAGTCTATCTCTATCAAGTCTGAGGTCTGTTTGTTAGGAAGTCGAGTATCCAGTTGCAGACAGAGGGGTTGATGTCAAGGTTCTTGGTTTCCACATGGTTTGGAGATGAGTTTGGAGGGGATGATGGTGTTGAATGCTGAGCTGAAGTTGATGAACAGCATTCTCACATGGGTGTTGCTCTCATCCAGGCGGGAGAGGGCAGAGTGTAGCGCTGAGGAGATAGTGTCCTCCGTGCTCCTGTTCTCGTGGTAGGCAAATTGGTGACTGTCCAGAGAGGGTGAGAAGCCAGATTTGAGGTGAGCCAGGACCAGCCTCTCGAAGCACTTCATGATGAAGGGGGTGGAGTGCAACGGGGCAGAAGTCATTAAGACTTGAGGCAGAGTGTTTCGGCATTGGCATGATGGAGGTGGTTTTAAAGCACGCTGGGACAACTGACTGGGCTAGCGACAGGTTGCTGATGTCAGTTAACCTGTTAAGATGTAGGGTCCCCCTGCTGTTCTCGTCATAAATCGATCAATACAGACCGTATTATTAATTAATTAATTAATTAATTAATTAATTAATTAATTAATTAATGTTGTGTTTCTCTTTCAAATGTAGCCAAGAGTAAAGACCCTAACCCTATCAAAACAGCAGTCAAAGTGTATTTTTCAGCACTACGTTTGTTTACAGATGATTTTAAACATTTTCGAAAATAAGAGTTTCTCTGAATAATGTGAATTCTCTGTGCATTGCATCGGAAAAACTTGAGGAAATGACTAAATCCAGATTTAACACTGCCATTGGAAAGAGGAGATGTGGCCCTATCCATAGATGTATGACTTGGCCACAATAAGGTCATTTATAGGCCTGATATTCTACAGTATATTATATATTAAAATAGAGTATAATTCAGTACTGTATCTACAAATCCTTCTGTTTAATCATCTTCCCTTTATTCATTTGCTTTGATTTTTTGTACACTTGATCTCAAGAAGGTGCTGAATGAGCTCAGTGAGCGAAATCTGAACACCCACAATTCTAACATGGTGTTATTCACTGTCAAAGATGCAAAGAAAAATTATAATTTATATTCTGCTTTGTTTCATTACGATTTACTCAAGCATAGTAACAGACACAATATTTCTCACACTGGGAATACATTCCCTGAGGTCCATAGATGTTCCTAGATACCAAGAACATGCAAATTTACCTTGTAGAAGTGGAGCAATCTTCCATATACCAAGTACTTTTAGGCGGATTTTCTGAAAATAGGGCTACAGCTTTACCCCGGACAGCTGCTCAGCGCAGTTCCTGAGCACTCAGTTCCTGCCATCAGCTGCCTTACGTGCATTAGTCCTGCTCAGTGCCGTACACATGTCAGTGGGGGAGAGAGTGAGGGGTTGGAGGTTGGCAGGGAGGGCAGCCTTGGTGGGCGCCTCCTGGTTGTCTCTGTCAAATCAGGCATAAAAGGTAATGAGCACATCAGGGAGAAAGGGGTCAGTGGTTGGGGGAGAGTTGTTGGTGGGTTTGTAATCCATGATGGCCTGGATGCCCTCCCACATGCGTTGGGGGTCACCAGCGCTGGTGGACGGGGTGGCAGCATTGGTGGACGGTCGGGCTGAGGGGGCAGCGCTGGTAGATGGGGGCAGCGCTGGTGGACGGGGTGCAGCGCTGGTGGAACCTGTTGAATACGGGGGTCAGCACAGTACAGATGCAATGTTGAGCCTCTCGCTTCCGTTTTTCCGTCATTCGCCTTATAAGGAGCTGGCGGGGCATGTCTGTATGCAAATTCAGGTGTAAGAGAATGTGCTTCCAGTTTATGAATGAGTGACGTACTTCATTCAAGGAATTCGGAGCTGTGATCATTTTGGCAACTTACAGTAAGAGCACCTCTCCATGCGTTGATGACTCCGGGGGGGATTATCGTAGGTTTTCTCTTCCTACAAGGTTATTTACGAGGAAACTTACGAGAATATAGGTGCGTGAGGTTCAATGTTTGTGTGGGAGTCCAGGGTGGCCTAAGTGGCAAACATACTGTAGTCTGTGTGTTGGAACTGCTGCTGTAGCTCAGAGTCTGCCCCCTCAGGCCATTATTTGAACTGTTCTGACTGAGGGCTTCACATGTTTGATGAGTGGGGTGTACTTTGGGAGCATGAACAAAGAGAGGTGGTCAGATTGTCCTAGGTGGGGGAGGGGAATAGATTTGTATGCATCAGCTATATTGGTGGAAACATGTCTGAGCCGTACTGTATTGTACCCATTCTGCAATCTGTTACAGTTTTCAATCAATCAATCATAAAATGTCCTGTCTCCTCTTGTGGGGCAAGAGACATGCTGGTGAAATTTGGGGAGAACAGACTTTAGGTTAGAGTGATTAAAATCTCCTGCAACCATAAAGGTTGTCTCAGGGTGTGCATTCTGTTGTTTGCTTATGTCCATATAAAGTTCCTTCATTGCTATTTTAGGGTTAGCATCAGGATCGCAGGTTGCAGTCACAATTAGGGGTGTAACGATTCAACCTCACAACGATTCGATTCGATTACGATTCTTCAGGCAACGATTCAATGCATCATGAAATCTCTTAATTTGACCACGATTCATTTTCGATACATTTTCTATCAGTTAATTCCCCAACATTTTTTGAATACACAAATGTGGCTGGGGGAACTGATTCACTCAGCATGAATGGACTATAGGTCAATAAAAACATTACACACAAAAAAAAAACATTAAAAAATTATAATAATACATTTTTTTTATTTTGATTATAATCGATTCTAACATATTCAAATCGATGCATCGAATCGAACACATTAGAATCGATGCATTTCGATTAATCGATGCATCGTTACACCCCTAAATGGTAGCTGTAAATTCCCTGGGTTGATAGAATGGTCTGCATTTAATCATGAGATATTCCACGTTAGCAGAGCAGTGACTCATGTAGAAGGGTGGATTATCCCTACTTCATGAGAGTAGATGTGCACCGTCACCAGGTAGTGGGAACACAGCAGATCTGGGTCCGGCTGAGTTCCCGACTGTAGTGTAGGGGTATCAGAATTGGGATTTAGCAGAGGGAGCGGATGGGGCCTAGGGTTTACTAACCCAGGGGTCTGCGCTGGTCCTTCTTGCCCTCCGGGCGACCTACAGTAATTCCCCACACACCCACACTTCCCCTAATACTTCCCCACACCCTCTCACACCTGGTGGCAGTAGTGATGGATGATATAATTTCTCCCCAAAGCAGTACCGTTCCTTGTTGACGAGCAGAGACCTGTCCAGAACACCTGCCCCAATGATACATAGGCCGTGGATAAGAAGGTGTTAAGCAGTAATGCACATTAATTGAAAGGAAGGGGTTAAACAATAATGCACATTAATTGACACACACACAGTGATCCCATTTGTACGCCTCTCCTTTTATATAAATTAGAATGCAATTACTACAAGGCACAATGCATGGTACACTTAGATCTTACACGTGTAAAAGGGTTAATATAATTTGCACTCGTCCGCAGGGAGAGAGAGAGAGAGAGAGAGAGAGAGAGAGTACGGGCGAGCTCCGCGAGCTACTCAATGGGAATGGTTATTATTATACACACGTGTAAATTAATTGAAACAAAAGTCCTATCTAAGCCGGCATTCCCCAAAACAACAAACGTCGGGCGCCCCTAGTCACTGGTGCACGTGCCAGTTCAAAGTATCTATTCTCTTCGCCCTTAGAGGGTACACTCTCGGAAAGGAGAATGTTCGCCGATAAAGTTCCAGCGCTCGGAGCGCTCACAGTACCTGGCTTGAGTGTACCCACCGAGTGCTGGCCTGCTCCCGCAACGAATGTCCGTGCTGCGAGATGGCCATCGAACGGTCCCGTGGTTGTCACCTGTGATAGCAAGGTGGCTGGCGGGGCGGACGTTTAGGCAGGCGACAGCTGGACTGGCTGTCGGCTAGGCGAATGCTGGAGGCGGGTGCGGTCCGGCGACGTCTGTTGCGGTGTGCTCTGCGGGGCTGGGAGACGGTGGAGCAACGTGCGAGCTAACTGTGCTACTAGGCCTATACTTGAAGCTAAGCTGTGGGTCAGTGCGACCCCCTAGCCTTCCACCTATACTTTAGCTAAAACGCAGCGCGTGCAATATCCACAGCACTCTCCGGCAGTAGAACGTCTTCTTCTTGGTTCACACGTACCCTAAGCACTAACTGGGAAGCTAAACGATCGCATACGACGTTACTATCCCGCACCGTGACGGAAGCCGTATTCCGCGTGTCTTTAGTACCGGGAGCTCTTCGTCCACACATCCTCTTGCTTCAGTGGAAAACGATGAAGAGGTTGTCCCGCTGTAAGAGCTCCACCTTCAGCCAGCCTCTTCTTCACCTGTTGCCACCAGCCCAACGTCGCACCAGCTCCCCCTGGCGAAAGTCCAGTTACACAACGTTATCGTGAACACAGTAGAATACTGTGAAGGAGTTTGAGTTAGACACATTGAATTAGGGTTAGACATATTCAGGTGTCTACACTCACAAGGGAGCGAGAGAGAGAGAGAGAGAGAGAGAGAGAGAGAGAGAGAGAGAGAGAGAGAGAGAGAGAGAGAGAGAGTAGCCAGGTAGGAACCGTGACACAAATAGCTTTGAGCCAATCAGATTTGGACCATCTCCCTTTACCACCAGTAATGCCAGCTGCTTGGTCTGCCCCTTGTAACGGACTTTTGCGTACATCTTGCCTAACACCCCTACTCTATCTCTGGTGTAGGTGTACAGCTTTATTATTGTCAGATGGAGTGTCCCCCTCCCATTATCCTGATCAATCATCCAGATTGTACAGTATGTGGACATAGTCCCCCTCTTCCTCCTCATCCTCCAGCATGTGAGTATAGTCCTCATCCTCTTCATCCTCCTCCAGCATGTTGGTATTAGTTTTCCTCTTCCTCATCGTCCTCCAACATGTGGGCATAGTCCTCCTCTTCCTCATCATCCTCCAGCATGTGGACATAGTCCTCCTCTTCCTCCTCTTCCTCCAGCATGTGGGCATAGTCCTCCTCTTCCTCCAGCATGTTGGCATAGTCCTCCTCTTCCTCATCATCCTCCAGCATGTGGGCATAGTCCTCCTCTTCTTCCTCTTCCTCCAGCATGTGGGCATAGTCCTCCTCTTCCTCCAGCATGTTGGCATAGTCCTCCTCTTCCTCATCCTCCTCCAGCGTGTGGGTTGCTCCTCTTCTGTCTGGGCTGCCTGGCACTGCACCATCTCCTGGCCAAGTGTCCCTGCTTGCGGCAGTTGTGGCAAATTACATCTATGACACGGCCGTGCCGTGATTCCCACCACATCGGAAACATCCCGCAGGAAGTGGCTGCCAGTCTGAGGCTACGGGCTGTACTTCATGCACGACTTCATGTACTTCATGAACGACTTCATGTACTTCATGAACGACTTCATGTACTTCATGCACGACTTCATGTACTTCATGAACGACTTCATGTACTTCATGAACGACTTCATGTACTTCATGAATGACTTCATGTACTTCATGAACGACTTCATGTACTTCATGAACGACTTCATGTACTTCATGCACGACTTCATGTACTTCATGCACGACTTCATGTACTTCATGAACGACTTCATGTACTTCATGAACGACTTCATGTACTTCATGCACGACTTCATGTACTTCATGAACGACTTCATGTACTTCATGAACAACTTCATGTACTTCATGAATGACTTCATGTACTTCATGAACGACTTCATGTACTTCATGAACGACTTCATGTACTTCATGAATGACTTCATGTACTTCATGAACGACTTCATGTACTTCATGCACGACTTCATGTACTTCATGAATGACTTCATGTACTTCATGCACGACTTCATGTACTTCATGAACGACTTCATGTACTTCATGAACGACTTCATGTACTTCATGAACGACTTCATGTACTTCATGCACGACTTCATGTACTTCATGAACGACTTCATGTACTTCATGAACGACTTCATGTACTTCATGAACGCTACATCTTTAGTCACTGTTTCCATCCATGTTGCTAACTCAGTTGTCCTCGCCAACGTTTATTTGTCATTCGCTTCTGATAACAAGTACCTTTGAATGCGGTCCGCGTTAATGCCAGACACCGGTCTTTCTCTAATCCTGTCATCCAGTGCCATCCAAAACCCACAATGTGATTTTGTTGGTCACGAAGTAGAATTCCAGACGTTCCACATATTAGTTAATTATGTTATGTGAATAGTATATTACTTAATTCTGTTATGTGGATATATTAGTTAATTATTTTATGTGAATATTATATTATATTTGTTATGTTAAGTGAATATTATATTAGTTAATTATGTTATGTGAATATTATATTAGTTAATTATGTAAAAAATATGGTATACTGATAAATTCTGACCAAAATCACTGTTCAGCGAGTGGTGTTTTTGTGAGGGTGCTCAAGTTGGCTGTACCTCTCCTGGCTACAATTGAAACCAATGGGGCAACCACACAACATAAAATATATCCTGGTAAATGAAGGGAGAAGTTACACATGCTCCAACCAGCCCACATAAAAAGGAAATGTAGGCCTTTCCAGTGCTCTCAGAGCAGGGCATCAGAGAGAATCAGAGAGAGACTTCAGAGATTTGGTCCAAAGTAGAACCCTGGAGCACGCAGATTTAAGGCAATAACCTTTATTTTAAACGAACATATCGACGCAGGGTGCATCTTCATCAGAGTCAAAACAATAAATGACTCTGATAGAATAGAATAGAATAGAATAGAAATCCTTTATCTACACATCGCCCCATTGAACAACAATAAATATTTAGGTAGTCAATAGGACTAAAATAAGAATAAGAATATTAACAAAAAGGGTGATGGTGGTGTTAACTCTTTCACTGCCACACTATCAAAACCGGTTAACCCTTTCACTGGGACAATACACAGACAGTTAACCCTTTCACTGCCACATGACAGCAGGTTAACCCTTTCACTGCCACACTGCAGAAGGTTACCCCTTTACTATCACACTACCGATGGGTAACCGTCGGTAGTGTGATAGTAAAGGGTTAACCTTCTGTAGTGTGGCAGTGAAAGGGTTATGTGATCGGAAGATGTTGAGGTATGTCAGAGAGTCAGAGGGCAGGAGGCGGGAGTCAGATGGCAGGACGGGAGGACCAGTGCCGAGGTGGATGAAATCTGTGGGGTCAGGGAAATAGATTTCAAGGTGAGATATGGACGTCTCAGGTGGTTTGGACATGTGAGAAAATCGGAGGAGGGGGGGATGTTGAGAGGGGTGTAGGAGATTATTGTGGATGGGCGGAGGCCGAGAGGGAGACCGAAACAGACATGGAGGGGATGTGTGGAAAATAATATGAGGGATCTGGAGATACATGAAGACATGGCACAAAACCGTGCCCAGTGGCGTGTAATCATCGCCCCGTCCAACCTCACTGTAGTGGGAAAATTGGGATGTAAAACGAAGATGATGATGATGATGATGATGATGATGATGATGATGATGATGATGATGATGATGAATATAATAATATTAAAAATAAGAATAAAATAGAATAAAGAATAAAATACGGTCCGGGATATACATTCTGATTCTGGTATGTATATACATTCTAAAATCTTAAATATAAACTCGCATCACTTCCCCCACATATCAAATTAATAAAGTGTTCCTTTATTAACCCCCTCCAGGTGTCATAGCAGCACAGGGGAGGGGGGAGGGGAGGTATAGGCAGGAAAGATAATAGAAAAGATGGAACACATGGTCTATGGATGAAGGTGTTCCTCATCTTGGCTAGCTCATAGAGTATAGTGTTCAGCTTTTTCCTCATCCTCCTCTCTGTCACCACCTCTAGTTTGACCAGTTTGACTCCCACTACGTAGCTCCTCAGCAGCTTGTTCAGTTCAATATAACTCCCACTACGGAGCTAGTCTTCCTCAGCAGCTTGTTCAGTTTGACTCCCACTATGGAGCTAGTCTTCCTCACCAGCGTGTTCAGTTTGACTCCCACTATGGAGCTAGTCTTCCTCAGCAGCTTGTTCAGTTTGACTCCCACTATGGAGCTAGTCTTCCTCAGCAGCTTGTTCAGTTTGACTCCCACTATGGAGCTAGTCTTCCTCACCAGCTTGTTCAGTTTGACTCCCACTACGGAGCTAGTCTTCCTCAGCAGCTTGTTCAGTTCAATATAACTCCCATTACGGAGCTAGTCTTCCTCAGCAGCTTGTTCAGTTTGACTCCCACTACGGAGCTAGTCTTCCTCACCAGCTTGTTCAGTTTGACTCCCACTACGGAGCTAGTCTTCCTCACCAGCTTGTTCAGTTTGACTACCACTACGGAGCTAGTCTTCCTCACCAGCTTGTTCAGTTTGACTACCACTACGGAGCTAGTCTTCCCCACCAGCTTGACTTGTGATTGTTTATTCAAGATTCAAGGTTTATTCATCACATACATACACAAGACATATAGTGAAATGAAGGTGGCCATTTGTATTGTGCAAAAAATACAAATAATAATAGAATAAAATAGACATGATAAAAGTACTAAGATAAAATACAATACAATGCTAAGCTTATGTAATGAGTCCTATGTACACTACTATACAATATACAGTTTTTAAAGTGACCTTTTCTTGTGTGTTTAAAGTTACCTGTGGTGTTTTTGTGTGTGAGAGAGTGCAGAATGTGGTGTGTGTGTGTGTGTGTTCATGTGTGCTTGTGTGTGGAGAGATCAGTGTTTATTGTGGAGAAGCTGGACTCACAGGTGTATGTCGATCCAACCATAGCCAGTAAGAACATTGCCAGCCTTTTGATGTTCTTGAAGTTGGACTCGGACACGATGTTGGACCAGAATTCACAAACTGTCACATCACAGTGTTGCGCTTTCAGCACCTCTGAAGTGGACAGCTTCACAATCTCCAGTTGGAGAGCTCCTTCATGTCCTTCCTGTTTCATAATACAAGTTCTCTGCGCTACGAATTTCATAATAGAAGCGGCCGCTATTGTCATAGGAGAAACGTATGTAGTATTTTTATTTGTTTTGCGTTTGATCAATATAACATTGCCGGGCCAAATTAAAATGCCTTGCGGGCCCGCCTATTGGGAACCCCTGGTCTAGTGCAATATACAAATCACAGGAGGCTGCAATATTTGTTAAAATGTGTACCAATATACCATTCTAAATTAAGTATTGAGATGTCCCAGCCTACAAATTGTATTCTACAGACTTACGAAAATAACTTTGTTTGATACAGATCCAAACACCATGATCATTTTAATGCTTTTCAATGAAAATGAGAATAATGAGTTGCAATTAGATATTTTTTCCAAATCGTAGGCCAACAGCCCTAGTTTATACTGTGTCAATAGTATATCGTTTTTGTTGATTTTGATGTATAGAGCAGTCTGCCACGCTATTGACACCGATGTACAGCACTACATGTAAGGACAGCAATACACAGGGGCGACAGTGGTTAACATTTTATGTAGACTAATCATTTAAAAAGAATAATACATCCACAGAGCTTTTAGAAAGATGCAGAATAAAAGTATTGCTTTCCCCCCAAATCAATTATTGAATCTTTAATTTATAATTTAAAACATTTTGACAGGTCCAAAATGTATGTTGTTGCTTACATGTATCCCATTCCTACTTCCCATTTCTATATATTTTTTCTTTTTCTCCCATTTCTATTTTTCTCCCATCCCAATTTCGTATCGTCCAATTCTACCCTCCCCTGTCTCGAACGCTGTTAGGCCATGCCTCCCACAGGCCGGCTGCAATGTGGACGCAGCCTTACATCACATGTCCCCTCCGGTACACGAGGAGGCAGCGTCGCATCTTTTCACCTGCACAGCGCGATCTCTCAGCGGCGAGGGTCTGCGTGGGAGGGACACGCCGCCCCCGTTGCTTCCTGATTCTGCTGCGCAGGCGCACCAACCGACCTGTAGGAGTTGCTGTCCACAACATCCGATCCCCACCCACCAGCTTCCCACCCCTAACGCTGCCAATTGCGTTAGTATGAACGACCAGCCAAGCTGGTAGCAATGCCGAGAGCTGGGCTCGAACCCAGCATCTCCTGCATTAGTGGCGAGCACCTTGCCCACTGCGCCACTTAGCCGCCCCCTACTTCCCATTTCTCCACGTGGAATGCACCTGATTGGATAAACGTGCTGTTAGTTGGGACATGCTGACATGCTGGGACCTGGGAT